>NC_133201.1:50075575-50295575 GCF_958299795.1 Porites lutea | reverse complement strand
ATGTCTGCATCAAGTTCTGGTGTTTGACGTGTATTACACTACCTATTTCTTTACCGTTGGTTTATCTTTCGTCAACATTGTTATCATCAGTTTTGATCGCCTATTTGCCTTGTCTAGACCTTTAGTGTATATAACTGAGGTGTCTAAATCAGGTGAGGTTATTATCAGTTATCAGAGATATTAGGGAGCTTATTAATAAGCAACGACGACGACGAGGACGAAAACGACAACGTCAAAAAACAATTGGTTTTTTGAGCAAAACAACAGCTTTGCACATGCGTCACCCTTTTAGTGCATTTTTTGACGTTCACTGGACGACGTCGAAGTGAAACCTTCTTAGACGACGTTTTATGGAGGACTTGAACATACTATGACGAATTTTCTCTTTTTGAACCTGGATGAAGTCCTTAAAAATTAACTCTAGGGGAAATTGATTTCATTTGCAAAATCGAAAGGGTCCAATAGACGCGACAAATTTTGAAAGGGCGCAAATTCATGATCTTTTTAAAAGACGTTCTCTCTGCCATCGTCGTTGCTTAAGCTCCCTATTAGCAGCATCAAGCCTACAGGACTCTCACCAAATCCTTCTAAATTGATCTCGAACCATAACGTTATAATTCAATTCAAATTTTGAAGGATTTGTTAGACTCATCATAGCTTATCCGTACCATTAGCCCACCGCCAAAAAACTGCAGGGAAATCCCATCATCACTTTTAACAGATTTCTACTAGACTGTAGCATTTCTAATACTCATGTCTTGAACAGGACCGTTTCTACCAATCAAGATATTGGCCATCAAATTTCTTGCCCTAATTGGTTTTTGTGTTACTATATAGCTTTGCATAATTATCAATCTTTATTTTCCTTTCTTTTGTCTGATGTCGGTTCTACACCGTGACGTCTAAATGTGTTCCAGCCTAATGTTACTCGTTTGTTTGCTAATGGGCCTACACTCAGAGCTTAAGTAAGGCTTTGTTCACGCCATACCGGATAGCCTTTCGTGCCGAAACGAAAAGATATATTGTATTATGGACTGCAAAGGCACAAAACTCACATTGCACCAGAGTGTGACACAAAACCTATCCGATATGTGACGCTCCACTTTCGAGATCGGCGCGGCGAAGCTTTGCTCCGTTACAAAAATCGCACCGAAATCACCGTTCTCATGTGTTAACGAGAACACTATCCGGTATGGTTTTGGTTTCGGCGCTAGAATTATGCGGGAAAGTGTTAACATAGCCCGTCTAAACTAATTTTTTGCATTTTTGCAGGAGTACTAAAAGTTACTGTCTTTTCGACCATTTTGTGGCTGCTGTTGACAATCTTATTTCAGTTTGTTTTGACTGCTCGGCAAAGCCTCGTTCTCGTCCATATTTATGGTACGGTGTTTGTGATACTTCCTCCTGTCAATTATATGAGAGTTCTGTTCTTTATTCGTCGTCATAACGCCCATCTGGCTGTGGCTGTTACGTCTCAGATGACAACAGTATTTCAGCGCGAGAAGAAGGTAGCACTTGACATGTGCATTATCATCGTCTTGCTTTTCGCTTCTATCTCGCCAGCTGCGTTCATGGTGTTACTTCGAAACCGATATCCAGGCGTTCACTCTATTCTGCTTCCTTGGAGTTTAACAACGGCGTCCATTCTCTCCTCTGTTAATCCGATAATTTATTTTGGACGAAATAAGAACATGAGAACTGCTTTTAAATTCATAATGAAACTATAATGGGGCGGGTTTCGCCAAGCCGAACCGTGGACAGTCCTGAACCGCTTCAAAGCGGTTCTGTGATATATATATACAGGTTATTTAACGAATCATGTGAATAGAATATTGTTCAGTAAAAAGACATGATATATCTTTTGGACTTGGTACTTATTTGGTGAACAATATCAGTAATCTCCATTGCAAATTCTTCCATGTATGATTAAATTTTGTATATCCTAAGAATTACTTGTATTGTGACTTCAAGTAATCGTGTCCTGTAAGCTGATGTGTCTCAAGAGTCTGTTTTGGGACCTGTATTGTACCTCATGTACAGCTCCTCTCAGTGATAGTCAAGAGCTATAATATAAATTATTAAAAACTGAATCATTGGACAATGGTCAGTGTACGCGTCAGTTCAAAATTGGAAGCTAGCTGAGATTTTTTTCACGAAGGATAGAATGGCGCCCGAAGAAGATCGTTTTAATCCTTAGAATACTAAAATAAGAATTTCACCGGGAAAAAAACAAACAAACAAACAAACAAACAAAAAAGCCACAAGAGTTTGTTTGAAAGTTTATTGAAAAACACATGAAAATACATGAAAAACCTCGACCAGCTACGAAAGAAGACAAGTATTGTTTCTTCATGCAGCCTGTTCATCCGACATGAGGAATATCACAAGCAACTAGCTATAAGTACAGGCTAAGCAGCCATTCACTACAGCAATCCAGGCGTAAGTATAGCTTCTTCTCTCGTTCAGCAAAACCAGCTGGCGGCTTCAAACAGCTTCATAACAACTTTTGCATGAGTTTCTGAAGGGCGATCGAGGGAATAGTTTTCTCCTATTGTTAGAATTATTAGTATTATTATTATTAGCGGGTCAATTGTGGGTTCATATGTTCCCGAGAAAGAAATGAGTGTTAATGATACAATGAACCCACAATTGACCTGCTCCCAACGTCAGTGGCTTCATAGCTCAGTTGGTAGAGCATCGCACCGGTATCGCGAGGTCACGGGTTCAAACCCCGTTGAGATCCTGAATTTTTTTTCAGGCTTCTTTACGCAATTGCATAAATTGTGTTCCCGGCGACGATCATTTCTTCATTTTCATTTCATTTCCGCAGTTCATGTATGATTTATTTCATATATCATAAACAAAGAGGGAAATATAGTTTTAAGCCTCTTGTACTTTTTATATTTGTCTTTCATAGTATTTTCCGTTGAGCTAAAGCGGCTGCTGATGAACCAACACTACCTACAAAGGTTTTCAATTTCTTCCAAAAGTTGATATTGCACGCATTAGGAACATAGATTTTTAATTTATTTTGTCAATAACTTGCGTAAACTATCCGTTATAGTCAAAGCTGTTCGATTTCAGTGTTTGCGTTTTGAGTAAACTAAACACAAACATTCATGACGATACATCCGCTGATGTTTGAATTAGGACTGAAGTTAGAGAGGCAAGACTTCGAGGCACGTAATGCCGGGAAGGTCCGAGACGGCGGAACAACGTTTTGTTGAGTTTACATGCAGAAATTTTGGTCCGTGTAGTTACTAAGTAGAGAAGAGAAAGATGGCGGGCGACGACAACAATCATGTAATCTGGGCCTTTCTGCCCTCGTTACTAGCGTTCATAACTACCTTTTAGCAGCAACTGCAGTTCTTTACAACTAGTAATGACAAACGAAATTGTCGGCCATTTGCCGTGATTACCCACAGAACTACCCGCCACTAATTTTGTCTGGTTTGTCCCTAGTACTGGTGCTAGGATCTTCCTCGGGCTAGAATATCCCTATACTACCTCTCAGCTAGAAAAATCCTAGTACAAGGAATTTTCTAGTGCTAGGCACAAGTATAATCCTTTGCATGTAAACTGAACTCAGAAAACATGTGGCGCTAGGATGATGATCCGACTTCTGGGATCTTCCTGGTGCGAGGATCTTCATTCCTCCAAGAAAACAGCCCCTAAGTGAAGTAACTTTTAAAAAGACCAAACAACGCCGAATCCTGTTTGGTGATACAGTATTTTCTCGATTGAACGCTAGCCCCGAACAAACGTCGGGTCTTAGCGGGGAATAAACACATCAAACGTTTTTTGCGTGGCAATAAAGTTAATAGGTATATAGGCAAGATACACGGCTGTCAAGAGAAGCCGTAAAAAATCTCTTTATAGAAGGCCTGAATAAAGGCTGCAAATCCAAGTAATGGCCAGCGGGGTTTGAATTGAGAAAATACGATTCTGTCCCTGTTATTAGAGGGTCTCAATGGGGTGGTGGCTTTTACGGTTATCGGCTAAAATCTTGGCTCTTTTACGGCTATCGGTTAATTTTTTGCAGTTACGGTTAACAAAAAAGTTAAAAATTAATTTCTTTTGTTTCAAAAAGTTAAATATTAATTAACCTGTATTTTTTGTATCTTTAAAGCAAAATAAAGGCCTTCGGATCATCTCGGGATAAAATAAGCTATTCTATTGAAAAATTTTCACATTTGATAGATCAATACATATACTTCTATAAAGTGTTCCACTTCTAATATTATTTTACACATAGAAATGCCAATAGTAAGCAGACACGCGAACGCCCAACTCAAGGCAGGGGCGCGACATTCCACACTAGAGACAGCTTATTCGTGTGAGACGGGTTATCCGTTTGATATTTCGCGTCAGATAGGTAATACGTCGCAATTTGAAAATGGAATAGTTTTAATTTTGAAATGAACAATCCCCCTGACTTTATCCGTCAATTTTGAAGGACGAAAGATGGATTATCCGTTACAGACTGAGCCTGTGTACAGCCGCAACCTCCCGGCATAAAAAATTGGAGAAGGGGTGTCTAACGCTGTGGAGGAGGGAGCGACTGTACACAGGCTCGTCTCGATAATCCCGTTCTAGCTCTCGTGTGAAAACGGCCAATAACAAAATTCCCGTGTACAGTGTTTTTAATGATAGCGAAGGACTGTACAAAACGACTGCCTGTCGTTGCCTTGTCCGTAGACCTCATTATTCCGCGCGGCTAATGCGTTTCGGATCACGTTGGCCGAGCGAGTTCGCCACCGAAATGCCTTGACCGAGATTGCGTGGGAAGACGCCGTACATGCAGGGACTAGGCATGGCAATGTCTACCGTAGCGTCAGAGAAAAACAGGAAAATGTTGTTTATCGGCAACGCGTTTTACGAACAGCTCTGCGTGTTGTTTCACTAGTGTTTCGAGGGCACGACCTTCTGAAAATCGCAAATATTAATTCCCAGCAAGAAGCCCTCTTTCGCTATAGGAAAAATAAGTTCCCCGAGATAGCGGCGGAAATAGAGCCTAGGTCTTGGTCAACACCTAGAAGGCTTTTCGCCTAACGTGCGTACGGAGTCAAAGTAGCCGGAAAATAAAAAATCGCAACCATAAGCGAGTTAAGCACCTTCCTTAAAATTAACAAATCTAGGGAACAATTTCTTTTACGGTTAACTCTTTTTTACCCAATTTACGGCTAACGGTTAAAATTTTTCAATTTTTACGGCTATCGACTAAATTTTTGGCCGTTTTACACCTATCGGTTAACCCCATTGAGACCCTCTTATTAGCATCAGCCTTGGGAGCAGCCAAAACATATTACGTTAATTATTAAGTTCAATTCAGTTTGGGTCGTCTGTAAAGTGGAAGTGTACTCTAAAAACATTGAGTGCTTGGTGAATATAAATATCATTAAACCCCACAGATTTTCTTGTTTTCACAGATTTTCTTATCCTTTCTTATTCCCTCTTTTCCTAATCGCAATTTTCATGTTGGCTCAATGAATCCTCGGATGAAAGTAATATATTTAATGAAAACTAAAGTGAGAAAATCATTTGTAATGAACATTTTTTTATGGACAGAATTATGCTGTTATTTTAATCCTTTCTTTTCGAAAAGATCTTAAAGTAGGTAATATTTGTTATTTATAGTTGTGACGAACTAGAAATTTAAATTAGTGGAAAGCAAAAAATTAAAAGCATTAATTAACTACTTGCTTCTGCTTGCTCCTTGCTTGTTTTCAAAAAATCGAACAACAACAGCAGCAGCAACGGGCCGAAAAGCGACTTAAAAAAAAAATCGAAGTCAACCAATCAGCTTCCAGAGTCTGGCATAGAGCAGGTTAGTATAATTGTTTAATATGTAATGTATTAATATATTAAGAATAATGATTCCCTAAAGTGGACATTGATAACAATTGCTCGATCTACTTTCAGATTTACTCCAATGATCATTCTTCTTTGTTTTTTTTGTACAGACAAACTATATACCTCTATTTATGATCAAATCTCACGTTAAAAAATATTGTAATAAATGTTAAAGAGTTCACAAACGGAAATATCTAAAATAAGGACTCGTATCCTTCGAAGGGAAAAAGAAATGGCTGAAAAAGACTCCTTTTGATAGGTATGGCTGTCTTATGACTATTTTGCCAAAGATGATGACGAATTAAAAGAAAGTAATTCATCTGTTGAAACGAACAGTTTGGCGCTTAGCGATAAATTTACTTAAGTTAAAAGCTTACAAACCCAATCATACTACACTGTACATCTTATATTAGACTAGATTCCATTCATCCAAAAATTTTATCCGAACATCCCGCAGTGAAAAACTAGTCATCATAAAAATAAATGAAAATCAAATTTCTTCTAAAAAGTTCTTAAAACTTGCAAAATATTCATTCTAACAACCACAACTTGTCAGAAGCGCCCTTAGCTTGCGAACCGAGTTATTTCATTCACACGTGGACAAAATGTTGGGTCCAAAACAGTCTGTTATACCTCGACCGCAAATGTCATCTAAATAGGCGAAACTGGGTGAAAACTAGGCGACTAATTCCCTCGAAAATATTCGAAAAATACGCAAAAACCCATGTTTCGAACCAATAATTCGCCGTTTCAACATTCCAATAATTTTAGTCAAAACATGGCAATCTGCCTATGGCAACACCGAAAGCCGAAAAATGCTGAATTGAAATATCATCTTTCAGATCGGCCTATCAATACCCACAGAATTATAGACTAACCTTAATCAACTCACTTGATGATCAAACCAAATCTTTGTGGAACCACCATTTTCGTTTCTTTATTTATTTTTCTGTTTTATATCGTAGTTCTGGTAAACAACAAGAAATCTAAGAATTAACACACGCTTTTTAAATTATTTGGCCTAATATAAAATTTATAGAGTATCACTGAAAAGCTTGATCTGTTTCTTTTTTTTCTGAGACGAGATGTTACAAAATAATATCCCATGTAGCTACTATTTCACTTTATAGATACTCTATAAATTACCTTATAAAGCGTTTCTTTATTTTTTCCTCATGACGCCAAGTTTTAAAATTGGTTTTTCAGTTTGGTCATTGTGACACTTTGAGTAGCCAGTCAACTTGATGGTAATTTCCGGTTATAATTTATGGTTGCTTGATACTTTTGCCTGGCTAATGACAATTCTCTTAAACTCTTGGCTCAGTCAAATACAGACGATATTCACTTTTCTACAATACTCCGCTGCTTCACTAAGAAATAAAGCGTTTTCACATGACTTCACGTCCGCCCTATTGGTGTTCCAAAACAATGAAACGGCGGCCATGTTGGTGTTCCAAACGAGTCTTTTGTTCCAATAAGTTTCCATGGCTGCTGGTCACTTGAGTAAAAAAGTTCTGTTAAGCGGGTGAATCATGTTATAGATGATATTACATTGCACTTTTAGTTTCACTGTAAATAAACGAAAATAAAGAAGACAAATCCACACTTGTGAGAGAAAGTCATCTTTCTACAACCAATCAAAGATACTGGAGTACCATCTAGCGTTCTCTCTCCTTTATTTACCCATGATATTTTAACGAAATACAAGTCCTTCGCCTTAATGTACTCTCAAGAGGATTTACTTATCAACACCAGTGTTTAACTTCCTAGTCAAAAGACGGAATATACCGTGCTTACATTAGTATATTAAGAGTTGTACCGACCACAGCGGGTAATATTTTTTATTTTCCAGCCAGTTGTCGCTGTGCTGCGCGGTGACACGAGGGCATTGATTAGAGCTAAAGGTAAAGTTACTGGTACACATTGAAATTCAAACTCTTTAAACTTTTCTTAAGGGTAATTGCGTATTTTAATGCATCGACGCGATGCTTCTTATGAAATTGAAATTCAAGGTCAATCGAAATATCATTAAATGAATCGAGCGTTCGATTTTTCTGCTTCGGCCATTATATATGATCAAACAAAAAGACTTCTAAATGAGTTTTTTTTTTCTCCCATGCCAAGGGACTTTAGGTGTCATTTTTCCAATATTTTCTTTTAAAAATTTAATAACCAAGGGGCAACACTGTGAATATGAGTCTCTTTTCAGACAAATGATTCATAGTGTTAAGAAAAACAACTACTTCAAGTAGTAGACTATTTGCCGATGACACTTTCCCAGCTGTAACCGGTAAGGATTATTGCAGTTCCTCTCCCTTATGAATCGTAATGTTCAACAAAATTACGTACCCTGGTGGGGTCAATTTAGAGTCTGAAAACAATGGGTACACTTTTAAATTACACAGTCTTCTAAAAGTATTATTTTAAATCGATCCCTGTATTTAAGCAAGACAAAATACCTGGTTATTCAACGGCGAAAAAAAATTGTAGTAGACAGGGTAAACTCCCTGAGAAGAAAATAGCGGAAATGATTTCACAATCAGAAGAGCTGTGCTTTTAAAAGCCGACGCGGGGTCGGGTTTGGTGTCCATTCTTTGTTTGCTTCTTTATGTTTGATATTTTGGTCAAGGAAAACAACAAATAAGGCAACAAAAGAGCTATAGCCTCCAGCCCTTTAGTCAACGTTGCTCAGGATAAACGCTTTTTTAAAAATGAATCACAAAAAAACACTAAATTACAATTTGAACATAATTACCGTACAGGTTGCAAAAAGATCAGTCACTATCAAGAACAGTCCTACTAAAGACTACACTCGACTCGGACGATCACAATAGCTTACTCATGAAATTAAAAAAAGTAACGGTCCTACGATCAAAACTTGAGTTTATCCTGTATTTATTTAGAGAAAATAAGATAAAACAAAAATAGCAAACACAATTAAACTTTGAATTCATCATTTTCGTTCAACAATTCAAAACATGACACGCCTTTTAGGGCTTAAAGAATGCGCTAACTTAGGGAAAAACAAGTCGCGATCCAATGATGTCAACAGTCATCACGCTATTTCTCATTTGAAACACAGCTCTAAAGAACGAAATAGAGTTTCTGATAAAGAAATAAGCCCGCTTTTTTCGCTATTCTGTTCGACTACCGAATTTTGTCGAACCAAACATGCACTCTGCTGCAACCTCTTTGGTCGGGTTAAAAAGAGAGCTCCTCTTTCTTAGATAAACAAACTACAGTTACAGTTTGAAAATTAAGTTTTTACATTTGTAATGTTTCTTATAAATCTTTAAAAACACGATCTGTCTAATCCGCAGAAGACAAAATGGCTGCCATTTGCGGATTACAACCCTGGATTGGAATAAACAGGAACGACAAAGCTGCCTACCTCAATGACATGCTACTAGTTGCTGTCAACGGATCGTTTGCCGTTTTTGCATTTCTTAGCAACCTGGCCATCATTTTCACTATAATCAAGACCCCCTCCTTACAGAAGTCGTGCAACATTCTACTATGTAACTTAGCCTTCGCAGATTGTCTCACGGGAGTTATCGCTCAGCCCATGTTCGTTGTGTGGAGACTTCTTTTTCAAAGAGCCCAGCAGTCATGTCTACATCAAGTTCTGGTGTTTGATGTGTATTACACTTTACAAGTGCTTACCGTTGGCTTATCGTTTGTCAACGTTCTAGTTATCAGTTTTGATCGCCATTATGCCTTAGCCAGACCTCTGGAGTACATTACTCGCGCCACTAAAACAGGTGGGTTGTTTGCATTAGCATTTGATAAATAAGGTCTCTTAGAAGATATGGGCATTCACGGTAACTATAGTTACTGGTATAGTTACTGGTCTAAGATTACGGCATTGAATCGAATAGCGCTTTTTGTAAGCTCGGATCTTCCCCAAGTTTAGTCAGCACCAACTGGTTGTAAAGTAGTCGAGAAAAGGAGGGCTATCTGGAACGAATAATAAGTATTTTATCATTCGATCACCGAGTTCTTTTTTTAGTGCATAAACTAATGGATTGGAAGTGATCAGCCATTTGCACGAAAGAGCGATCGCAAGAAGGAGAAAAGCGTGGTATCATTTACGCATGGGCAGAATATTATTTGCAACCAAACACAGTTGGACGACATTGCGCATGAGCAGACCATTATTTGCAGTCAGTTATTTGCAGGTCAAGTGTGAGCTCTCGGCCAATGAAAAGCAAGAAAGATTTGCATCGAATGATAATTTAATTTTACCACCCTGTGGACAATAACAATGACTGACTGGCTGATTAACTGATGGCACGTAGTTATCGGTTCCAGTATTCTTAATCAGGCCTTTACCAAGGCAAATATTGCATCTACTTGACCGTGTTTATCAGTTTGCTATTTTTCCTTCATATGTTTCTTTTTTAGTCTCATTCGATGAAGTTTCCTGGATACCTTACCATATTAGGTCTGTATAAGCACCACCTGGTCGGAACGAGATCGTCGACCACAATACAGTCGGTATTGCGAGAAAAACAACGACTCGCCACGCGCATCCTGGTATATTTCTTTAACATTTGCGGCCCAACTTTGACGTGAAACTTGTAATGTGAAGTTACATGGACGACGTCAAGACACGAGGACGAATTTGTCTGCCTGTTTTTGAACAAATTTGATACAGCTCGTTAGAATTAAGCTCTAGGGAAACTGGCCTCCATTTGATAAATTTAACGAGGCTAAAAAGGGAATAGAGTGTGCGGAAAGAATGTAAATTCCTTTAAGTGAAATTTCACTGCTTTTGCGTGGTAATCAGTCTACATGCAGCTTATTAACTTTATTTTTTTCGATCCTGTTTTGCAGGAGCAGTTAAAGTTACCATCTTCGCAAACATTATCTGGCTTTTTTTAACAATCGTACTTCAATTTACTTTGCCTCCTCTACCAGGCTTCATTTTCGTGACTTCCTTTGGTGTGCTGTTTCTGATTGTCCCTCCAGTCAATTATGTTAGAGCCCTACTCGCTATTCGTCATCATAACGCTCAGCTGGGTGATGAAGTTACGCTCCAGATGTCAATAATATTGCAGCGCGAGAAGAGAGTTGCACTTGACATGTTCATTGTCGCCGGCTTGCTGTTTGCTTCTCTCTCACCAGCTCTTTCCATGTCAACTGTTCAAAAGCGATATCCTCGACTACACTCCATTCTGCTCCCTTGGAGTTTGACAATGTCGTTTATTCCGTCCGCTGCGAATCCACTCATTTACGTTTTACGTAATAAGAAAATGAGGAATGCCTTTAAATCTATTATCAACATGTAATGGCTCGGCCTTCTGCAGTCAACCATCAGTGAGCAATCGCTTTTATACAAGAGTTTTAACCTAGCCGAAAGGATTACGGAATAAGTAGCACTTAGTTCGTTTACTGGTCGTTTAAACCTTGTTTTATTCAGCTTGAAACATTAAGGTGTTTCGATAAAATTTTTCGGACACCATACCGATGATATTTTTCAATCACCTTTAGACGAAAACATGTCACATCACGTGTAAGCCAAACTCCTCATTTCACAAGACTGGAAGGGGCGTTTCAAAAATCTCAAGGAGTTGAATACAGGAGGTTTTTGTCACTGCCTTCTCACTTCGCCTCCTCCCCTATCGTTTTCTTTTTCGTCCTCGGTTCACCTTTCGCGCGACTGAATCTGTTACTTCACGAATTAGAAAAAAAACACACACACACACACTAAAAAATTCATTTTAGTCCTCGGTTAGCTTTCGTGGGCTGATTACCTTCCATTTTCAACAGATTTCTCAGTGAATTCGACGCCCCCGAGGGGGGGGGGGGGGGAAGGGGGTTGGTACTTCCTAGTAATCGGGTAATCGGGAATTGTCGCTGGATTGTATCAAATTTTCACGGCTGGATTGAATATATTGGAGTTTCATTTTGATAAGAGTTATTAGAATGGGGTCGTACATTTTTGGGATTTGCATGGGGAATCAGAAAATCCAGGTAGATAGGAATTTAATAATGGGACGATTTTTCACTTCGTTCAGTTAAACCAATGTGTCAATTTAATTCCTTAAAGGCTTTATAAGGTAGATACAAAAACAGAAACTTGCTACGTTGGAATCGTGGAAATTGCATTTTCCCAAAGGTGACTAAGATGGGGCTACTATTTGGCCACAGAATAGACTCAAGAGAGAATGATCTAAGAGAGCGAATCCCCCATACATGACCCTCTTCCCATGAAAATTATTTTCAATCATTCTTGGTTCTGTGTCACACTGCGTGGTTATTTTAAGGACGCCACCTTATAGGTCGGTTAGAGTGGCGTCATGTAATTTTAAACTTAGCGGGTAATTCATTTCACTGCCGATCACGCACAGCAAGCGATATGACGTGCTACTTGGTATTACTATCGTCGACGAGTCAAACGATTTATACATGGAATAATCTGGCCAGAGTAGCTGACGAAGAGCGAAACGGTCCTGGCTTGTGGGAGTTCGCCAGAGAAGGCGGTTCCGACTCGGGGAAAACTGCTTATTTAGGTATTCGCTACATCAGTATATAAAGAACCAACATCCTATTGTTAAAAAAAGACAACTGTCTCTTCCGGCGACATCCACGCACACACGCGAGCTGCGTTACCGTCGTTTTGATCCAACCATGGACACGTAACGAGAAAATAGGTTCAAAGTGGGTTCAAACATGAATGTTTGGCCGCCAAACGTTTGAAATTTGTGAGGGCTCTAGACAAATGTGGGCACACCGCTCACGAGAATTGACCGAAACCGGAAACCACGCATCAAAAACTCTCTGGCATCCAGGTTAGCGACTGTTTACAGCTTGAAGCATCAGACCTGATTTTTGTTTGCATAGCGAAATATTCATCGCAAGTATTACACGTTAAGAAGAAGTAATGCAGTTTGAAACTCTCAAGAATAATTCTTAAAAGCAAATGTACTGCTTCTGAACAAGAAGCATTCCTGGGAAAAGAGAAAAATATCTTGTACATTTGCATAAACAATTGAAGCCAGCCACTTATTAAACTAAAGGTTTCTATGATAGACAGACAAGAATTGTGTTGTAATATTACCTTGAATAGTCTTTATCGCGCACTTCGTGTTTTTCTGAGTGCTTTTCGCTTCGGCGCCGGCAACTAGTTGTTGCCAATCGTCCTTCTCCGACTGCGCGAAGCAACGTTTTTCTTGTGGTTTTTCGTATATTTGCTCTACCTTTGCAGCTTCAAGCACCAACTCACTCTCAGAAATTTCTCCCCATATGTTAAAATTTGGTTCTTCTTTGTCCATATTGAGGAGTAAAATTATTTTTAAGAAAACCAAAAACAAAACAACCGGCACTTCGTAACATGTTACTTGTTTCTCATCTCAATGCAGCCAAAGCAGGCGGTCCGGACGGTATTCCTTATCGGATACTAAGGGAGTATGCGGAATTTCTCGCCTATCCTGTCTCAATCATTCTAAATGCCTCCTTTAAGGAACAGCAGCTACCGAGACCATGGAAATTGGCGGACGTCACTCCTTTACCCAAAACCAAGCCTGTTAAGGAGATCAAGAAAGATCTGAGGCCTATATCGTTAACACCGAGTATCTCTAAGGTCGCAGAGGACTTTGTCGTCACAGAGCACGTAAAGCCAGCTGTACTATGCTCTCTGGACCCAAGCCAGTTTGGTGCGATACCGAAGTCTTCGACAACTTTTGCCCTGTTGGAGATGCCCCACGAGTGGTCTCAACGGACTGATGGGAACGGTGCGACTATGAGGACACTCCTGTTTGATTACAAGAAAGCATTTGATCTAATTGACCATAGTATCTTAGTAAGGAAATTATGCGCGCTTGACATCGCGCCTAGCGTCATTAATTGGATAATAGATTTCCTATCAGCTCGCTCACAGAGAATCAAACTCTCTGAAGGCTGTGTATCCAAATGGGGCACAGTACCTTCGGGCGTTCCTCAAGGGACCAAACTAGGCCCTTGGCTTTTTTTTAGCATGATAAATGATCTAACCGTCAGTAATGCTTCTATTTGGAAATATGTAGACGACACCACAACATCAGAGGTAATAAAGAAAGGACAGCATAGCGAGGCTCAAGTTATTGTAAATGAGTCAGTAAATTGGTCAATCAGAAACAGAGTCAAGTTAAACACAGACAAATGCAAGGAGCTCCGCATTAGTTTTACATCAGATTTTGACTTTCCTCCAGTAGTCATAGGAGAGGAGTGCATCAAATTAGTTAAAGATGCTAAACTTTTGGGTGTTACTTTCTCTGGTGACTTAACATGGAATGCGCACATCACGGAAGTTACTAAGAAGGCAGCTAAGAGGCTCTATTTTCTTGTTCAGCTAAAAAGAGCTCGTGTTCCACAGAAAGATTTATGCCTTTTTTACATCACATGCGTGCGCTCCGTCATTGACTATGCTGCGCCAGTTTTCCATCACGCGCTACCAGCCTACCTTTCGCAAGAATTAGAACGCGTTCAGAAAAGAGCAATGCGAATCATATGTCCTGGTATAGAATATCAGCAAGCTTTAGCGCTTATGAGTTTACCAACGGTTGCGGAGCATCACCACAACATTTGCACGCGCACGTTTGAAAGCATAATGAGCGACCCGAACCACAAGCTAAGAAAGTTGTTGCCGCCTCCATATAAGAGCAACTATAATCTAAGGCACGCGTGCACTTTCACTTTGCCTCGTTGCAAGACAAATAGATTTAAGAACAGTTTTTTATGGCCTCAGGCAGAGTTGTAAATAATTTTTAGGTTTCTTATTATACGTTTTTAGTTTTAGCTATTACAATTACTACCCATTTTTACAATTGTTAGTATAAATTATTATCATTATGTAAATACGCAATTCAGCTTATGCTGCAATGTATTTAATAAAGTACCTATCTATCTATCTATCTACGTCATTTACACGGTCTATACTCTCACAGACCATAGCTCTCGACCAATCAGCGCGCGAGGATTCGCTCAATTATATTGTAAAATTCTTTTCAAGACCATCACTGTGATCGAATTTAATCTATAATTTTATCTTTTTGTTTTTAAATCAATTACACTGTAAGTGTAAATTTCTGGAATTCTTTGATTAGGTTGAAGCTTATTCGTCTTACTTTTTTGGCTTCAAGTAACCAAATGTATGTAAATGGACGCTTCGCTTTTAGCCTTGGCTAAATCTATATATTAAAAGTATAAAGGAGGACGTGCTTATATCGTAAGAGTACATTACAAGCAGATAAATGGTAAATTCAAAATAATAACTGACTGTACAATAAAGCGTAGCGTCCATTATCCACTACATTAATTACCATCGATCAACCACCAATAAAGCACTAGAAATAGAGCGGCCCTAATGCACTTTCAAGAGGTTTGTACTTAATCAAAGGTGTCGGAAAACAGACAATGATACAGTGTTTCAGCTGATCATACTAAGCAATATTCTTTGATTCAAAATCGATCGTGTCACGGCTTCAAATTTGATTTATATACTCAGTGGTGAGTGATAAAATTTTTACTTTTCTCGCTTTACTAGGTGCTGAAGAAATACAATTGTTAGGAGCAGTAGCGTAGAAGGTAGAGGTCAAAGCCTTTTGGCAGTGAACGTTAGATTTGTCGAGTTAATATTTTTTTAGACTGTTAGATAACAGTGTAGGTGGATCTCATGATTATCGAAGAAAATCAAATTTGCGAAAAGAAATTTAAAAAGCCAGAGAATGTTAGCGAAGCTCGGTTATCTATAACTCATCGAGTTGAAAAGACCTTTCTTTTGAGTTTCTTTTTCAAACAAAGCGATTGGAAATGTTATGTCTTTAGCTATCCGGTAGTATTACACTTACAACATTTAGCTTGTGGCCCTTCCAGTAGTTGCTCGATACTTCCCTGTGTTTTTATTTGTTTGTTTTCCAATCGGAATTGAAAGTTTAAGGTTTAGTTTCGCGATGGGCTGTGACGAATAAAAAGGGCCCCTCAAAAAATTTCAAATTTCTGAGCTTATCATTTTGTGATTAAACAGCTATATATTTCATTAAAAAAACACACACATTTTCGGTGGACCTTCAAGAGCTGATCGAGATCAATTTTTAACAATAAGTAGCATTCATGCTTTTCATAGGATCGCAAACGTAACGACCTTTTTATTATTCACAGATCCTGAAAACTTTTAAAAGCGAAACTCTATTAATAAAACGCTAAACAATTTTACAAAATCATTGCCTAAGTAGCGGCCATCAATTTTTTATCACAAAATTAGCCTCGATTCTGGCGTTCAAATTCTGAACAGCTGGGCGTCTGTTAAGGTCGCTCCGTGTGAGCGGAATAACTGTTTGGTCAACATTTCGTCCACTGACTTCCGTGTGAACATAACATTTGCATAGGTCTGCATACATTTCAGGCGTGCAGCTAACAGGTAAGTTTCGTGGACTTCCAATTCCTAGGCCAACTGTCATTTGACACTTTTGACGACAGAGACACTCAACTCAACAATTCAAAATATGACGCGGTTAAAATAATGAGCGATCCAATATTGGCAACAGTCATCAAGCTCTTTTCCGCTTCAAACACAGCTCTAAAGAACGAAAAAGAGAGATCTAAAAAAAAGAAGAAAGAAATAAGCCTGCTTTTTTTCTTTTATCGGGTTATAAAGAGAGCTCCTATTTCTCAGATAAACACACTACAGATACATTTTGAAAATTAATTTTTTGCATTAATTGCTTTTTATCGATCTTTTTAAAAAAACGGCCTGTCTAAACCACAGAAGACAAATGGCTGCCATTTGCGGAATAAAACCCCGGATTCGAATACACAGGAACGACACAGCCGCCTACCTAAATGATATGATACTCGTAACTGTCAACGGATGTCTTGCCATATTTGCAATTCTTAGCAACCTAGTCATCATTGTCATAGTAATCAAGACCCCCACCTTACAGAAGCCGTGCAACATTCTACTGAGCAACCTGGCTTTTGCAGATTTCCTCAGAGGAGTTATCGTCCAGCCCATGCTTATTGTGTGGCGACTATTTTTTCAAAGAGCCCGGCAGTCATGTCTACATCAAGTTCTGGTGTTTGATATGTTTCACACTTTGCAAGTGCTGACAGTTGGTTTATCATTTGTCAACGTTATAATTATTAGTTTTGATCGCCACTATGCCTTGGACAGACCTCTGGTGTATATAACTCGCGCCACTAAAACAGGTGGGTCTTTTACTGAAGCATTTGATAAATAAAGCCTCTCAGAAGGAAAGATATATGGACAATTTCACTGTAAGTCACTATGGTTACTAAGGGTATAGTAGAGTTCTAACTGGTCCAGGATTAAGGCATTTAATCGAAGAGCTGGAATGTTTTGCCCGAGATCGCGCGCTCTTATTGGTTACTTGGAAGTCACATGACACTTAGGCCTAGAAACACACTGTTTCCCGCCAAAAGTGTCTGAGTGGGTACCACTGCAAAATTTATGAAATCAGTGACCGCTTGCTGATGTTTACTTTCAAAAATTTCAGTGTTTACGTAGAAGGTTTTACTTCTTGTGCTATATTTCACCCAGGGAAACAATTAATTATATATATTTCTCTTCAATCTCAATGTTTACCTTGGCTCATCCGTGTAAGTCTTTTCTCATGTTATAAAGTCCATAAAGGGTTTCATATACGATTCAAGAGACATTCATTGCCTTAAACGCACTTCTTGCAGTACCGGTGTTAAGTTTAGGAAAAGTTCGAAAAGTTCGTCTCTGGGACAAACGTGGATCTTCAAATGCCATGAACTAAACTAATAAATCAAAAATTTGTACAAATGAACGATAAATAGTTAGCCTCGTTCGGGTGAAAGTTCGACGTCCAATAGACGATCTTAGCTTAATTTTGTTCGACCCAGATTAGAATTTGGTTCGTCTTATAAAAAGTTCGACCTGTGGCCTTAAGGCCTTGGATACCTTTACTCAGGAATATTAAGGCCTGGGTCTGCCACTTTTTTGCTCTGAAATGTAAGGGGGTAGTCTATCTTTGAAAGAAAATGTATGGTAGGTTTGCAGACTTAGTCATTCCATTATCTTTGTTAAGATAGTATTTTTGAGATTTACATCACCATGGTAACGTGTTCCGTGGCCAAGTAACCCTTCACTTCCGTATTTTTTCTTTGAGGATTCTGTAGGCAGGGTAAAAATACTATTATTGAGAATTTTTTGTGGTGTTTTTTTTTACCTATCTGAAGTACTTTCCAAATTTAACTGGAATGGTGGTATGCCTACCCTTGATGAATTTCTTTTTTTCGGTTGTCACTTGACAGAAAAAATCGTTGAGATTTTACTGACCACGTGACCTGGAAACGCCTTTCAGTTACTTTCGTGTACATCCAGTAACACGTATAACACTTTCCACGCATTATTTTTTTAACATAAGCGTGAATAAGTTCTCCTGCGGCTGGCCTGAAGATAAATATGGTAATTGGATACCTAAATGAGTCACGTGACCCTTATTGTGACAACTTTCGATCAGACTTAACCTTTACAACATGCTGAAGCTCTTACCCAAGTTTCCTATCAATATGTTGCTTAATTACAGAGATAGACCACCCCCTTCATTTTTCCATATAGTTTACGTGCCTTAATTGACCCAGTCCTTAATATACCCTTTCCATATCAGGTCTGTAAGTACCGCGAGGACGGCATCGAGATCGTCACAAAACAGTTGGTTTACGAGAATACGGCTCGGCACGCGCACGCTGGTACATTTCTTGAACACTGATTGGCCGACTACGACGTGAACCTTCCTAATGCGAAGTAAGATTGAGGATGTGAAAGAAAAACTCCTTTTTAGTAAAATTTCACTTCTTGTGTATTGTCATCAGTCTACATGCGGCTGCCTTTAAACTGACCTTATTTTATTCGATCCTGTTTTGCAGGAGCAGTTAAAGTTACCATCTTCGCAAACATAGTCTGGCTGTTGTTAACAATCCTACTTCAATCCACTTTGCCTCCTCTACCAGGCTTCATTTTGGGGACTTGTTTTGCTGCGCTTTTTATGATTGTCCCTCCTGTCAATTACATGAGAGCATTGCTCGCTATTCGTCGTCATAACGCTCAGTTGGGTGATGCAGTTACGCTCCAGATGTCAATAATATTGCAGCGCGAGAAAAGAGTTGCAGTTGACATGTGCATTGTCGCCGGCTTGTTGTTCGCCGCTCTGTCACCAGGTCTTTTGATATCGACTGTTCAAAAGCCATATCCTCGACTACACTCCATTCTGCTCCCTTGGAGTTTGACAATGCCGTTTATTCCGTCCGCTGCGAATCCACTTATTTACTTTGTACGTAATAACAACATGAGAAATGCCTTTAAATTTAATATCAACATGTAATGGCTCGGCCTTCTGCAGTCAACCATCAGTAGGCAATTGCTTTTACACAAGAGCTTTAACCTAGCCGGAAGGATTACGGAATAAGTAGCACTTAGTTCGTTTACTGGTCATTTAAACCTTATTTTATTCAGCTTGAAACATTAAGGTGTTTCCATAAAATTTTTCGGACACCATACCAATGATATTTTTCAATCGCCTTTAGACCTCAAAACATGTCACATCAGGCGTAAGCCAAACTCCTCCTTTCACAAGACTGGAAGGGGCGTTTCAAAAATCTCAAGGAGTTGAATGCAGACGGTTTTTGTCACAGCCTTCTCACTTCGCCTCCTCCCCTATCGTTTTCTTTTTCGTCCTCGGTTCACCTTTCGCGGGACTGAATCTGTTACTTCATCAATCAGAAAAAAACAGACGCACACACTAAAAAATTCATTTTAGTGCTCGGTTAGCTTTCGTGGGCTGATTACTTTACTATTTGGCCACAGAATAGACTCAAGCAGTAATCGGCTCCTGACTCAAGAGAGAATGATCTAAGAGAGCGAATCCCCCATACATGACCCTCTTCCCATGAAAATTATTTTCAACCTATTCTTGGTTCTGTGTCATACTGCGTGGTTATTTTAAGGACGCCACCTTATTGGTCGGTTGGAGTGGCGTCATGTAATTTTAAACTTAGCGGGTAATTCATTTCACTGCCGATCACGCACAGCAAGCGATATGACGTGCTACTTGGTATTACTATCGTCGACGAGTCAAACGATTTATACGTGGAATAATCTGGCCAGAGTAGCTGACGAAAAGCGAAACGGTCCTGGCTTGTGGGAGTTCGCCGGAGAAAGCGGTTCCGACTCGGCGAAAACTGCTTATTGAGGTCTTCGCTACATCAGTATACAGCTATTTCGAGAAAGGTTGTCGGGAAAAGTGCACGCGACAATCCTGAAAGGCATTGTGGGTGGTTTTGAGTTCTCTTTTTTTCAAAGAAATTTGAGAGAATTGGCACGAAAGGCCATGGAAATGTGTTTGCGAGTGCTAAAGGAAAGCAAAAAAAGTAGGTTCGATAGCTACAGTCGTCATCTCCCCTATTACCTTTCGGGATTGTCGAGTGCTCATTTTTTCCGACAGCCTTTCTCGAAATAGCTGTATAAAGAACCAACATCCTATTGTTAAAAAAAGACAACTGTCTCTTCCGGCGACATCCACGCACACACGCGAGCTGTGTTACCGTCGTTTTGATCCAACCATGGACACGTAACGAGAAAATAGGTTCAAAGTGGGATCAAACATGATTGTTTGGCCGCCAAACGTTTGAAATTTGTGAGGGCTCTAGACAAATGTGGGCACACCGCTCACGATAGAGAATTGACCAAAACCGGAAACCACGCATCAAAACTCTCTGGCATCCAGGTTAGCGACTGTTTAACAGCTTGAAGCATCAGACCTGATTTTTGTTTGCATAGCGAAATATTCATCGCAAGTATTACACGTTAAGAAGAAGTAATACAGTTTGAAACTCTCAAGAATAATTCTTAAAAGCAAATGTACTGCTTCTGAACAAGAAGCATTCCTGGGAAAAGAGAAAAATATCTTGTACATTTGTATAAACAACTGAAGCCAGCCACTTATTAAACTAAAGGTTTCTATGATAGACAGACAAGAATTGTGTTGTAATATTACCTTGAATAGTCTTTATCGCCCACTTCGTGTTTTTCTGAGTGCTTTTCGCTTCGGCGCTGGCAACTAGTTGTTGCCAATCGTCCTTCTCCAACTGCGCGAAGCAACGTTTTTCTTGTTGTTTTTCGTACTTTGCTCTACCTTTGCAGCTTCAAGCACCAACTCACTCTCAGAAATTTCTCCCCATATGTTAAAATTTGGTTCTTCTTTGTCCATATTGAGGAGTAAAATTATTTTTAAGAAAACCAAAAACAAAACAACCGGCACTTCGTGACATGTTACGTTATTTCCACGGTCTATACTCTCACAGACCATAGCTCTCGACCAATCAGCGCGCGAGGATTCGCTCAGTTATATTGTAAAATTCTTTTCAAGACCATCACTGTGATCGAATTTAATCTATAATTTTCTCTTTTTATTTTTAAATCAATTACACTGTATGTAGAAAACACTCTCGTACACTTTGAATACGACTTTTACTTCTCGATTCACTAGAACAATTACAGCAAAAAAGAAAATACAGAATTAATAAACGCGGACCGAAAGCCTTACAAAAACGATAACTTAAGGTACAACAAATGACTAAGAAAACGAGCAAAAATTACAGGAAAAACTATACTTACAAGATCTGTACGGCAACTCCGGATACAACTAAGCGACTGATTTACATGAACAAAAAATAAAACTTTATACTAAACTGGACTGAAAATAATGAACCTAACGAACTTACAAAAATTGACAATAACGATTACGTAACGCAACGCCGAGACTAGAATACAGAAAGAATACGCATATGAAAAAAGGCTAACAAAAGACTACTCCAAGCGCGATAACAAAGGCACTAATTAAACTAACTTTACGCAACGCAAAACATGAAAAAATAAAGAACACGAAAAACTCGCAGTCTCTCGTGGCTACATGCCCGCCCCAATGAACTATCCAAGTCTCTTTACAGTTCATTAATAGAGTCACTACCTAGGCACGAGCGTAAGTCCGCGAACCTTAAATAGAATTCTTAGTAGTGATGAAATAAATTCCTTTATCACAGCTTCTGGAGAAAAAAAAAGGGTTCGTTTTTTTTTTTTTCTAAATTCAATGTGGCGCTCTCTGTCCTTCAAGGAAGCATAACTTTGTTACTGGCCTTGTAAGAACGGTTAGACTCGTCTTAACCTTTGCTGATCTGACATATCCGTCTTTTCCGCGAAAGACATCAACAACTTTGCCTAACGGCCATTTTCCGCGATGGACATTTTCATCTGCAATCAATACTAGATCTCCGATCTCCAAGCTACGACGAGGCTTCATCCACTTTGCTCTTTCTTGTAGGGTTGGCAAATACTCCTTTAGCCAGCGCTTCCAGAATACGTCTGAGATGTACTGCACCTGTCGCCATCGGCGCTTGCTGTAACTATCTTCCTTGCCAAAGGACCCAACGGGCAAACTTGGGTTCGATCTCAATAACAGCAGATGATTCGGCGTGAGAGGTTCTAGGTCCTTAGGGTCGCTACTCACTGGTGTCAAAGGTCGGCTGTTCAAAATACCTGCAACTTCCGCCATGAGGGTTCGCAGCATTTCATCAGTGACGAGTTGTTGTCCCAGCAAGGCTTTAAGGATTTTACGAATTGATCTAATGATCCTTTCCCACGCTCCACCCATATGTGATGCTCCAGGGGGATTAAATTTCCAGATGATCTTTTTCTGGCGAAGAAAGTCATAAATCGTTCTTTGATTCCATTTACTTAACGACTCTCGGAGCTCTTTCTTCCCTGCACGAAAGTTTGTGCCATTGTCACTGAAGATGGTAGTTGGACATCCCCTCAACTGACAAATCTTCGCAAGGCGTTTATAAAGCCGTCGGTGTCAAGGGAATGTACAACTTCGATGTGGACGGCTCTAACAGCAAGGCAGGTGAAAAGGCAACCATAACGTTTCACGTTTGAACGTCCTTGGCGCACATAAATAGGACCAAAATAATCCACCCCCAAATGAGTAAACGGCGGTTCTTCGGACATCAGTCTTTCCTTTGGAAGATCACCCATCAGCTGTTCCCCACGCACGGCACCAAGTTTCTTGCACAGAAAACAGCCGCTGATCACACGACGCACAGCTGATCGTCCTTTAATAACCCAATACTGGTGGCGCAGGCTGGACAAAACGTACTCTTGACCCAGATGACCGGCTTTCTGATGATGCTGCGAGATGATTAAGTCTGTCACGTGATCTCGGTAAGGCAGAATGATTGGATGCTTTGCATCGTAGTCGATTAGAGCGTTTTCCAGTCGTCCTCCAACTCTTAGAATTCCCATCTCGTCCAGCAACGGATGAAGTTTGCGTATATGCCCAGCCATCTTTAGGTTCTTCAGCTCTGAAGTTGCCTGACGCGAGTGCTGTAATGAACCAATCCTTTGCAAGGCCTGGATGACTTCGGGAAATGAAATTCTCTGTGTGTGCTTGATAATCTCCTTTTCAGCTTCTTTCATTTCGTCTACCGACAGGACTCTTCTATTTACACTACTCTTAACTTTGGAACTGATCGGACTTCGACTGTATCGCTCAATGAACCACGTTCTAAATCTATGTAACCAGGCCACTGCCCTCTTTAATCTTTCCCATGATGAATGGCGCTCGATCAAACTTGAAAGAACATCTCCACTTTGATGGCCAGACGATGATTGGCTGTTAGACTGAGCACGTTTGATCTCTGGATCGTCATCGGATAACTCCGGTTCATGAAGTGTAGGATCACGAGGCCAAAATTCATCTCTCCTGGTTAGAAACTGCGGACCATTTAGCCACTTGCTGTTTGCACACATCTCTTCTACTGTGAGACCTCTACTAACTTCATCAGCCGGGTTGAGATCGGAACTTATGTGTCTCCACTGGTGGGGGGCTGAGTTCTCGTGAATAACTGAGAGTCTGTTTGCAACAAACGTGTGAAATCTCTTCGACTGATTTCTGATGTACTGCAACACGCAGGTGGAGTCTGACCAATATGTTGATTGTGTAATCGGAACGTCCAATTCCTCTCGAACAGACTTGTCTAACTGAACAGCTAAGACTGCCGCGGACAGTTCCAATCTCGGTACAGTCATAGGTTTCAGGTGTGCTAGGCGAGATTTTCCAATAAGAAATGTGCAATGGATTCTATCTTCAACGTCTACCATTCTGAGATACGAGACCGCTCCATATGCTATCTGCGACGCGTCTGCGAAGTTGTGCAACTCGGCAAATTTCAAGTCTCCAAAGTACAACGGCTTAATGCATCTTCCAAGAGAGATCCGAGAGAGACTGGGTAATTGACTCTTCCATTTCTCCCATCTTTCACCATCTTCATCACTGATTGGGTCGTCCCATCCAATTTTCTTTTTACAAAGATCTTGCAACAACTTCTTTGCCGTTAGAACAACTGGAGCGACCAACCCAAGTGGATCATAAACGGAGCTCATCATGCTGAGTATTCCCCGACGGGTATTTGGTCTGTCTCTTAGGGTAACCTTGAAAGTAAACTCGTCTTTCTCTAAATCCCACTTGAGCCCCAGCGTCCGTTGGATCGGTGGGTTTACTTTGTCCAGGTCAAGGTCAAGTACTGACGGGGCTCTCTCAACTCGCGGAATGCAGTCCAAGACCTCTGAACTGTTACTCAACCATTTGGTTAATCGAAATCCTCCTTTGGACAGAATGCTTCTTAGCTGATGCACAAATTCCACACCGTTTTTTGCAGATTTAACCGACTTGAGGCAGTCATCGACGTAAAAGTTTCTTTTGACTGTCCTGACCACTTCTTCCGGGAATTCGCCTTTGTTATCTTCTGTTGTCCTTTTCAAAGCGAAGTTGCAACAACTCGGTGACGACGTTGCACCAAACAAATGAACTTCCATACGATGATCGACTGGTTGCTGATTCAAGTCACCATCCGGCCACCAGAGGAATCTAAACGCGTCTTGGTCGTCTGGTGGTACTCTAACTTGATGGAACATGCACTCGATGTCAGCTAATAACGCGACTCGTTCTTCCCGGAATCTCATCAACACGCCAACTATAGAATTGGTCAAGTCCGGTCCAGTAAGAAGCTGATCGTTAAGAGATGTTCCTCCGTACTTGGCTGCACAGTCGAAGACTACTCTGGTTTTTCCAGGCTTGTTGAGCACAGGGTGGTGAGGTAAATACCACAGCGGCCGCTTGTCGTCTACATGAACCTCGTTACACGGTACCTTTCTTGCGTGTCCCTTAGCAATGTACTCCTCCATGGTGGTCTTGTAACTTTCAAAGAGTTTCTCATCTTGTAGAAACCTTCTCTTCAGTACTTGAAGCCTTCGTTCTGCCATGGGCCGATTATAAGGCAGGAATGGTGGGTACTGTCTCCAGGGAAGCGCCACTTGATAATGACCTTGATCAAGTTTCACAGATCGTTCCATGATTGCAAGAGCTTTCTTGTCTTCCACTGACATGCACACGTTAGAGTCAGCCGCCAAGCCGTAATTCTCTATGGCCCAGAACCTTTCGACTTGCTGCATGAGACAATCTTTTCTCGCGGACTCCACTAAGCGAACAAAGTTAACATTCAGATGGCGTTCTCGGCAATCGATGCGTCCCACTGGGCCCATGAGTGTCCAACCAAGAGGTGTTCGAATGGCATATGGCTCTCCTCTATTACCACGCCTTTCTTCTAATACCCAGAAGGCCTCTGGTGCGTTAGTGCCTACGATTAATCGGACTTCTTTCTCGCTAATACTTTGTAACTTTATGTCTTCAAGGTGAGGCCACTGTCTTGTATCTTGCTCTGATGGGATACTTCGGCGTGAGGCGTTCAGTCTATCAACAGTCCATAGTCTTTTAATTTCAACCTTGTCAGTTCCATCAAGTGACTCCACAGTTAGGCTGATCTCACGACCAACTCTTGGGCTGTCTTCTCTTTCTTGAGTTGTCAGGAAGAATGTTTTTTCTTGCCCTTGAACTCCAAGCTCCCTCGCTAGCGTCTTGTCGCATAAGGAGATATCTGAACCGCTGTCTAGAAGTGCGTACGTTTCCACTACCTTGTCTGCATCGCGACTTCGGACTTTCACAGGGACCACCCTCAGGCAAACCTTTCCCCCTCCTGTTGAGGTACTGTTAGTCTGTCCACTTGATAACGGCGTGCCACTGCTTACTTGGGTTCCTTGTTCAACCGAGACTCTCGTTCTCTCTTCAACTGATTGCTGTGAGGGCGGAGGGTGAAGTAAAGTATGGTGTCGTCTCTTACAACCTTGGACTTCACATGTACTCCTTGCTAAGCATCCCACTGCAATGTGGCCGTACTTGAAGCAATTATGGCATAACTGAGCTTTCCTCATCACTTGTAGACGTTCTCCGAAATTCTTCTCTATAAAAACCTTGCATTTCGCTAAGGGGTGAGCTGCATTGCATACCGGGCAGACTGCATATCTCGTAGAAGGGGCTTCTTTGTGACCAGGTGAACTCAACCGTCCTTCTCTGAAATCGATCTCTTGAGTACTGAATGCGTTACCGCGCTCATCGGGCAATGTAGCTCTTTTAGGATTAGGCTTACGTCTCTGACTATCCGATCTGCCTCGTGCGTCGTCTATCACGCAACCAAACACAGGGTTATTTGCAGCTCTCGCCTTGATTTTGACAAATTCTGCAATGTGACTAATGTTCGTTCTTTGACCTGCTTCCTGGATTTGATCTGCTACTTCCACAAATTTAGTCCTGAGATGAAACGGCAGCCTCTGAACAATTCTTCTTAGGTTGTCGGCACTATTGATTTCATCCAGGTAGCCAATAGATTCAAGTGTATTTTCGCAATCCTTTAACTGGTCAGCAAATGCTAATAATCCTGTACGATCTGAAGGCTTCAGAGGAGGACCTTCTGTTAGCTTGGTCACGTACTGCGAGGCAATTCTGAAGGGATGTCCGAACCGTTCTTCAAGTAGCTTTCTTGCAGCTTGATATCCTAGGGAAGGATCCTTGTACAAACAACATTTGATCGTGTCCTTTGCTACACCCGATGTGTACTGAAGAAGGTACATCAGCTTCTCGCTTTCGCTAGCTGCATTAGAGACGATGCTTGTTTCAAACGATTTAATAAAATTCCAGTACTCGAGGGGATCACCATCAAAGATTGCCAACTCCTTCTTCGGCAACGCAAACCCCTGCTTTATGGTTAACGCCATCTTGCCTATAAATTCTTCAGGCAAAATATATTCGTTTTCTGAAACAGAGGAGGCTGTGCTGGATCTGGCTAGTAGACCTTTGAATTCTAGCGCATTGGGATTCAACTGTGACTGTGAACGTTTGGATTGAATTGATTTCTGTCCGCCTCTGGGCTCAGGGTCTTCCTGCATATAGCCGCCTGTAGCTCGTCCTTCAACTTCTTTATCAAACGGATTCAGCTCTTTAAACACCTCCGTAAGATTAGGGTAATCGATATCTTCATCTTGCAACAACTTAACTTGCAGATCTGTTTTTTGGACTTCATACTGTGCCTCCAAGACTTCTAACTTTAATTTAGTCTCTTCCTCCTGACGTAATAATTCTTGCTTTTGCGTTAACTGTTTCAGCTTTAAATGAGCTAACGCTTGCTTGGCCTTCAGCTGTCTAATAGATAAATGCGCGGTGCTGACGACATCTTCAGGCTGTGTGTCTATATCTTCGTGAGTTACAACTGGCACCTTTACGCTATGAATCCATTGTTCAATTCTTGATTCAAAATTCATCTTTCGGTTGCAATGTTCTTTAAAATAACGTGCTTCGCCTTCCCATTCTTCTAAGTTTCCAGATAAAGTGGCAATGTAATCGTAATGCGCCTTCTCGAAGCGAGCAAAGGCTTCGTCAATGTCCAATAATTTCTCCGAAACTTCATTGACATTCTTTGAGTCATTTAAGAGTTCTTCAGTTTCTCGGTACAACTTGGTTATTCTCGACAAGTACCCAGCTCTTGAATTTTTCAGTCGCAGACTGTCTAAAGCATCTTCAGAATGAAAACGGCGTCTTCTTTGCCACTCCCGATCAACTCCGGAACACATGACATCCACTAACAGATCTTTGAATGCATGTAGAAAACACTCTCGTACACTTTGAATACGACTTTTACTTCTCGATTCACTAGAACAATTACAGCAAAAAAGAAAATACAGAATTAATAAACGCGGACCGAAAGCCTTACAAAAACGATAACTTAAGGTACAACAAATGACTAAGAAAACGAGCAAAAATTACAGGAAAAACTATACTTACAAGATCTGTACGGCAACTCCGGATACAACTAAGCGACTGATTTACATGAACAAAAAATAAAACTTTATACTAAACTGGACTGAAAATAATGAACCTAACGAACTTACAAAAATTGACAATAACGATTACGTAACGCAACGCCGAGACTAGAATACAGAAAGAATACGCATATGAAAAAAGGCTAACAAAAGACTACTCCAAGCGCGATAACAAAGGCACTAATTAAACTAACTTTACGCAACGCAAAACATGAAAAAATAAAGAACACGAAAAACTCGCAGTCTCTCGTGGCTACACTGTAAGTATAAATTTCTGGATTTCTTTGATTAGGTTGAAGCTTATTCGTCTTACTTTTTTGGCTTCAAGTAACTAAATGTATGTAATGGACGCTTCGCTTTTAGCCCTCGCTTAATCTATATATTAAAAGTATAAGGGAGGACGTGCTTATATCGTAAGAGTACATTACAAGCAGATAAATGGTAAATTCAAAATAATAACTGACTGTACAATAAAGCGTAGCGTCCATTATCCACTACATTAATTACCATCGATCAACCACCAATAAAGCACTAGAAATAGAGCGGCCCTAATGCACTTTCAAGAGGTTTGTACTTAATCAAAGGTGTCGGAAAACAGACAATGATACAGTGTTTCAGCTGATCATACTAAGCAATATTCTTTGATTCAAAATCGATCATGTCACGGCTTCAAATTTGATTTATATACTCAGTGGTGAGTGATAAAATTTTTACTTTTCTCGCTTTACTAGGTGCTGAAGAAATACAATTGTAAGGAGCAGTAGTGTAGAAGGTAGAGGTCAAAGCCTTTTGGCAGTGAACGTTAGATTTGTCGAGTTAATATTTTTTTAGACTGTTGGATAACAGTGTAGGTGGATCTCATGATTATCGAAGAAAATCAAATTTGCGAAAAGAAATTTAAAAAGCCAGTGAATGTTAGCGAAGCTCGGTTATCTATAACTCATCGAGTTGAAAAGACCTTTCTTTTGAGTTTCTTTTTCAAACAAAGCGATGGCAAATGTTATGTCTTTATCTAGCCGGTATTATTACGCTTACAACATTTAGCTTGCGGCCCTTCCAGTAGTTGCACGACACTTCCCTGTGTTTTTATCTGTTTGTTTAATTTTCAACCGGAATTGAAAGTTTAAAGTCTAGTTTCGCGATGGGCTGTGACGCATAAAAAGGGCCCCTCAAAAAATTTCAAATTTCTGAGCTTATCATTTTGCGGTAAACAGCTATATGTTTCATTAAAACACACACACATTTTCGGTGGACCTTCAAGAGCTGATCGAGATCAATTTTTAACAATAAGTGGCATTCATGCTTTTCATAGGATCGCAAACGTAACGACCTTTTTATTATTCACCGAACCTGAAAAAAAAATCATTGCCTTAGTAGCGGCCACCAATTTTTTATTACGAAATTAGCCTCGATTCTCGCGTTCAAATTCTGAACAGCTGGGCGTCTGTTATGTTCGTTCCGTGTGAACGGAATAACTATTTGGTCGACATTTCGTCAACTGAGTGCCGTGTGAGCATGACATTTACATAGGTCTGCACACATTTCAGGCGTGCTGCTAGCAGCTAAGTTTTGTGGACTTCCAATTCCTAGGCCAACTGTCATTTGACACTTTTGACGATTCAAAACATGACACGGTTAAAATAATAAGCGATCCAATATTGTCAACAGTCATCAAGCTCTTTTTCGCTTCAAACAGAGCTCTAAAGAACGAGAAAGAGAAATCTAAAAAAGAAACAAGCCTGCTTTTTTTTCTTTTATCGGGTTACCGTATTTATTCGAATAAGCGCCCAACCTCGAATTAGCGCCCACCTCGAATAAGCGCCCATCCTGAAGACAGAAAAATTTAATAAGCGCCCAGCCTCGAATAAGCGCCCGCCCCCAACACAGCTCCCTCTCCTTGTAACTCAAACTCAAATAAGCGCCCACCCCCTTTCTGGTCCCTCCCACCCAAAGAAAAAATAAATAAGTACTAATAAGAGACTTGCACGAAGACGGAGTTTTCTTCAGAGTATTTTACAGAAACCTTGCTTTGTTACATCTTCGCTTTTTATTATTACCATATACTGTATTGCTGTTTTTCAGTGTCACGCCATTCAAAATAGATCAAAATAAAAATCAAAACCGTTCAATAGCCAAAATCCAGAAACTGGGAAATGAAAGGAGGTAAACATGGAAAGAACAACGCCAAGATTCAGGTCATCGGAATGTTTCGCATGCGAAATATCCGAAGAAATGTTTTACCCCAATATATAGAGATTTGTATGGAGACAACATGCTGGTGTTCATCCAGATGAGCTCCAACATGGCGGACGGAAACCAACAGAAACATCTGTTACCGAGTTTTGCTACAAAAGCGTGAATTTATGCTTCGAGGAACTCATAAACATTAAAGTAATACTTTTTCTAATACATGAACTGTTTAGATAGCAAAATTCCCTGACATAAGTAATTTTTTAACCTACATGACAACTTTCTTGGCCGTCTTGTAAATGCCGCGTCACGCAAAAGCTTCGAAACCAAGAACCCTTTTGAGGCGAAAATTTGAATGAAAATTCAGTAGTTTTCAGCGCTGCTCTAATACATCGTGAAAGTAAAATCTCGGTAGGATTTATAGTTTTGTAGTTTGAATTCTAGTGACGTCATGTGAAAACCAACAATTATTGGAAAATTAACATACTACACTTGCTGAAAATGATGAAAATTTAATAAGCGCCCACCTCAAATAAGCGCCCACTCTCAAGGTCCAAAAATTTAATAAGCGCCCAGGGCGGGTAATCTAATAAATATGGTATAAAGAGAGCTCCTATTTCTTAGATAAACACACTACAGATACATTTGAAAATTAGTTTTTTGCAAAAAAAGGTCTGTCTAATCCACAGAAGACAAATGGCTGCCATTTGCGGATTACAACCCTGGATTGGAATACACAGGAACGACACTGCTGCCTACCTAAATGATGTGATACTCGTAACTGTCAACGGATGTCTTGCCATATTTGCATTTCTTAGCAACCTGGTCATCATTGTCACAGTAATCAAGACCCCTTCCTTACAGAAGCCGTGCAACATTCTACTATGTAACCTGGCCTTTGCAGATTTCCTCACGGGAGTTATCGTCCAGCCCATGTTTATTGTGTGGCGACTATTTCTTCAAGGAGCCCAGCAGTCATGTCTACATCAAGTTCTGGTGTTTGATATGTATTACACTTTACAAGTGCTTACCGTTGGTTTATCATTTGTCAACGTTATAATTATCAGTTTTGATCGCCACTATGCCTTGGACAGACCTCTGGTGTATATAACTCGCGCCACTAAAAAAGGTGGGTCTTTTACTTGAGCATTTGGTAAATAAAGCCACTTAGAAGAAAAGATATATGGACAATTTCACTGTAAGTAACTATAGTTACCAAGGGTATTAGAGAGTTCTACCTTGTCCAGGATTAAGGCATTTAATCAAAGAGCTGGAATGTTCTGCCCAAGATCGCGCGATCTCATTGGTTACTTGGAGGTCACATGACACCTAGGCATAGAAATAGAATGTTTCCCGCCAAAAGCGTCTGAGTGGGTACCAATGCAAAATGTATGAAATCAGTGACCGCTTGCTGATGTTTACTTTCAAAAACTTGTTCACGTAGGTTTTTCTCTGTGTGCTATATTTCACCCAGGGAAACAAGTTAATTATGTTTCTCTTCAATCTCAATGTTTACCTCGGCTCATCCGTGTAAGTCAAAACAATATATACTTTTTTCATGTTATAAAGTCTATGAAGGGTTTCAAGAGACATTCATTGCCTTAAACGCACATCTTGCAGTACCGGTGTTAAGTTTAGGAAAAGTTCGAAAAGTTCGTCTCTGGGACAAACGTGGATCTTCAAATGCCATGAACTAAACTAATAAATCAAAACTTTGTACAAATGAATGATAAATATTTAGCCTCGTTCGAGTGAAATTTCGACGTCCAATAGACGATCTTAGCTTAATTTTGTTCGACCCAGATTCGAATTTCGTTCGTCTTATAAAAAGTTCGACCTGTGGCCTTAAGGCCTTGGATACCTTTACTCAGGTATATTAAGGCCTGGATCTGCCACTTTTTTGCTCTGAAATGTAAGGGGGTAGTCTATCTTTGAAAGAAAATGTATGGTAGGTTTGCAGACTTAGTCATTCCATTATCTTTGCTAACATAGTATTTTTGAGATTGACATCACCATGGTACGTGTTGCGTGGCCAAGTAACGCTTCACTTCCGTATTTTTTCTTTGACGATTCTGTAGACAGGGTAAAAATACTATTATTGAGAATTTTTTGTGGTGTTGTTTTTACCTATCTGAAGTACTTTCCAAATTTAACTGGAATGGTGGTATGCCTACCCTTGATGAATGTTTTCCGGTTGTCACTTGACAGAAAAAATCGTTGAGATTTTACTGACCACGTGACCTGGACACGCCTTTCAGTTAGTTTCGTGTACATCCAGTAACACTTATAACACTTTCCACGCATTATTTTTTTAACATAAGTGTAAATACGTTCTCCTGCAGCTGGCCTGAAGATAAATATGGTAATTGGATACCTAAATGAGTCACGTGACCCTTATTGTGACAACTTTCGATCAGACTTAACCTTTACAACATGCTGAAGCTCTTACCCAAGTTTCCTATCAATATGTTGCTTAATTACAGAGATAGACCACCCCCTTCATTTTTTCATGTAGTTTACGTGCCTTAATTGACCCAGTCCTTAATATACCCTTTCCATATCAGGTCTGTAAGCACCGCGAGGACGGCAACGAGATCGTCACAAAACAATTGGTTTACGAGCAAAAGAACGGCTCGGCACGCGCATGCTGGTACATTTCTTGAACATTGATTGGCCGACTACGACGTGAACCTTCCTAATGCGAAAATTCCTTTTCAGTAAAATTTCTCTTCTTGTGTATTATCATCAGTCTACACGCGGCTGCCTTTAAACTAACCTTATTTTATTCGATCCTGTTTTGCAGGAGCATTTAAAGTTGCTATCTTTACAAGCATAATCTGGCTGCTGTTAACAATCCTACTTCTGTTTGCTTTGCCTCCCGTACCAGGCTTCATGTTGGTGACTACCTTTGGCGTGCTGTTTCTCGTTGTTCCGCCTGTTAATTACATTCGAGCACTGCTCGCTATTCGTAGTCATAACGCTCAGTTGGGTGATGCAGTTACGCTCCAGATGTCAATAGTATTGCAGCGCGAGAAAAGAGTTGCACTTGATATGTGCATTGTTGCCGGCTTGCTGTTCGCCTCTCTGCCACCAGCTTTTGGCATGTTGATTGTTCAAAAGAGATATCCTCGGCTACACTCCGTTCTGCTTCCATGGAGTTTGACAATGTCGTTTATTCCGTCCTGTGCGAATCCAGTGATTTACTTTGTACGTTTTAAGAACATGAGAAATGCCTTTAAATCTATTATCAACATATAATGGAGCGGCTTTCACAGTCACCCATAAGTAGGCGACTGTTTTACATTCTCAACACATTTATTACAACTCTAACATAGCCGCTCCACGTGAAGGCGAACTACATGGATAGCATAATGTACACGTGACACGTAACATGTGACCTATATACTGTGAAATCCCCCTCTTTACAACAGTGTCTAAGATCATAGAAATCTTTTAAGAGCTGACAGTAATTAAAATCAATGTTCAATGTTCATCAGCTGAGACTCAGATAAAAAAAAAACTGTAACATGCCTTAGCCATAAGACGTAACTGTAACGAAGAACAATAGCGTTTAAACGTTCAGTGACATCTAATTTTACTCTGTAAGGGGAGGTACGTTTTTTCTTGGCGGGAGAGGGCTGGGGAATTTCCGTACTTTTTTACAAAAAAGTTTTGGCCCTCTCTTTGAATATGTTTGAACATGAATATATCTCGATATTGAATGTGTGGGCGCTGAAACAAGAAAATAGGGACTTTGCGTTTCTTCAGTCTTTATAGCGATTATTCCTACCCTATTCCTTACTTTGTCAAATGTAGGCGAACCCTCCTGAAGCTGAATTTCAAGGGACCATGGCCAAGCTCAGAGAGAGAAATAAAATTTCGTCGTTGCTTGTTTATGTCCTCCATAAAACGCAAAATTAGGCATTCAGTTTCACGTCGTAGTCGTGCGAAAACAGGAAAGAAATGTACAAAAAAGCGTGATGCACGTGCAAAGTTGTTGTCCAATTGTTTTTTTGCCGTCCGCGTCGTTGGATCTTAAATTCCCTTATGCGAACAATCAGTGTGGGATATTTACGTTTTCTGGCTGAACTTTGAATATGGGAGAATAAAGTTTGAGGATTTTAAAAGTTTTGAAAATAAAATATAGAAGGGAAAAAACATGCGCTTCTTTCTCCGACAAACCGGCATTGCCTTTGGTTGTTTTAATTAAAAGGTTTGTTTGTTTTTTAACAGCATGCGAAATCTGGCTCTCAAAAACAAATATTTCCTACATTTTCGAATTCTGTTAAAGGAAGGCAGGCTTCTGTAGGAAAGGGAAACTTCTCGCACATCATTGAAGCATCACTGAAGCGTGCGCAAAGAAAGCAACAGGAATACAATGACATTGACTGGAAGATCTCTATCACAGAAACCAGTTGTCATAGCATCCCTTAGAGTAGGTGAAAATGAACTTTACATTAATCACCACAATATTTGCATTTAAAAGAAAGAAATTTGAGAAAGTGAGAGTGCTGAAGGCACATATTGGTGGTAAGATTATGACTTTTATTGTGCAGGACAGACAGAAAAACATTCAGCCAGCTGCCTCTAACTCAAATTCAGAGTCTGCCACTGACAGTTACAGGGTAAAGCGCATTGTTGGACCTACTAACAGTAACTTTTTGGAACTAAACGTCTCAAGAGACCAGGCAGCGGATAGTCAACAGGAGCAAGAAGCTGAAGAAACGATACCTGAGTCTAGTGCATCTCGATACGGAAGGAAAAGGAAACGAGTCCTTCGAGAAAACTATGTGCCAAGGCATTATATACATAGAGAAATGTAACCTAGTACCTATAATAAATCACAAATTAAGTCAAAGTAGGTGAAAAGAACCGGTCGGATGCAACGCGTCTTCCTGCGTGGTACTTGCTCGTCCTGGTCTCCAGTTTTATCTGGAGTACCCCAAGGAACAATCCTCGGACCCGTCTTATTCATTTTATACGTGAATGACATTTCGTCAGGTATTTCATCAACGGTTAAACTGTATGCAGATGATACCAAGGTTTACAGAGAGATCTCCGACATAGCTAGAGACACAAGCATCCTTCAGTCCGACTTATTCCACCTTAGAAATTGGTCTGAGGTCTGGCATTGAAACTTCAATGCGACGAAATGTGAAATTATGCGAGTCACACAAAATCGTGATAAATCTGTCCCACATTACTCCCTCGTCCCGCGTGGAGAACGTCTAAGTTCAGTGACTTCTGTAAAGGTTCTCGGCATCACAATCTCGCATGACCTCTCGTGGTCTTTACACGTTGTTGAGGTTGTCAATAAGGCCAATAAAGTTCTTGGTCTAATCAAGCGAACAATCGGTTCTGTAAACAAGGAAATCTTTTCCACACTGTACAAGGCTCTTGTGAGACCAATCCTCGAGTACGCTTCCCTTGTATGGTGCCCTTACCTAGTTAAGAATCTTGTTCTCTTGGAGAAAGTTCAGAGAAGAGCTTCTCGATTGGCCTTAGGTCAGCGAAGGGGAGAGATGTCATACGAAGATCGCTGCGAAATGTTACGGTGGATGACTGATAGAAGGCTATATTTTTCTTTGATTGAATGCTATAAACTTGTGTTCGGACTGAATAGCCTTTGTGTTTCCGATTTTTTTGAGTTCGCTTCAAAACGTACCAGGTCCAATCACAACTACAAAGTGCAAGTTAAATCGGCTAACTGCAATTGTTATAAATACTCTTTCTTTGTTAAAATTATTCGTGAATGGAATGACCTGCCCGCCAATGTTGTTGACATAGGAAATTTAAGACGTTTTAAAGTAGCTCTTAAATCGTACATGCGTATTTCTTAGGTTTTTATCCATCTTAGATCTTAGATTTTATTCATAAGCATATATTTTTAATTTTTATTTTTGGAAGTTTATTTACATAGGGTCAACCTCTTAAACTTCCTTTTTAGGGTATTATTTGTATCGTTTATTTCTTATGATACCTTAAATAAAGTATGTATGTATGTATGTATGTATGTATGTATGTATGTATGTATGTATGTATGTATGTATGTATGTATGTATGTATGTATGTATGTATGTATGTATGTATGTATGTATGTATGTATGTATGTATGTGTGTGTGTGTATGTATGTATGTATGTAAAAGAAAAACTTAATCTGTAAGAAGAATGTAAAGCAACATCACAAAAAACCTCATTAAAAAATTCTGGAAAAGATGTGTGACCCTCCCCTTGAATAGCTCACAAAGAGGTATGGCCCTCCCCTTTTGGTGATTCAAGCATGGGCGGAAGCGCCCCTGGGTACCGACTCTCACCGGACCATTTCCAAACGGTCAAGAGAATGCTGGTTCCTGATTGGGCACAAAAAATGCTTTGTATTATTGTGCCCAAGAAACAGTAATCGAAACAACATTCGATTATCGAATCGAGGCTAAATATGAATATTGGATGGTTCATTTTATGAATGGATTATTGAATCAATAAACGAAATCATTCTTCCGTTAATGAATTTATTAGTTCGTTAGCGACGGGAACGCTTCACCTGGTTTGACTGTAGACGAATTATCCGTCTGACGGATAATCCGTCTAGACGGATAACTCGTCTCTAGTATAAATTCGGGCATTGGCGGAGTGCAATTTGTATTGCAAAATTGTGAAATACTGCATTCTGTCCGAGGTCTGTATGATAAAACAGTGCCTCATAGTACTGTTTCACCTCAGATGTGATTTATAAATGGTATAAAAGGTTGGTTTACACGCACCCAGAAGTTTGTTGGCTAGATTTTGTAAAGTAAACTTGTCGAACGCCAAAAATTCGGCCTGATTTTTTTTCCTGGCCTAATTAATCTACGGTGATCAAGATCCATTATGGCTCTCAAATGTGATTGAAGATGATTACAAGTTTTTGGGTGTACATACGAGGCTATCAACTCGAAGTAAGATTTGGTTCACTCTTGGGCTGTTTGCAAATTATTTTTCTCTAAAATCACTTGACCTTTCCCTAATAAGTCACATGAATGTGCTCTAAAGTTAACTGAATTGTGAAATACAAGTTAATTGTTTGATTTAAATTATAAATTTATTAATGGCAGCTTCGCTTTTAGCCCTAGCTAAATCTATATATTACTCCATCTGGAAGTCGAAAATAGGTTGGGAAAATGAAAAATAAACCATGTAAATCGGGCTTCGAAGTCGTCGAACTTGAAAGAAGCCGTGACTGTCATTGGCTGCTCGGCCAAAACAGGATCATCGCTTCAAGCGGCCTAGTCGTTTAAAACATGCGTATTTGAAATATGTAAGGGTTGATATGGAAAGCTTTGGAATCTAATAAAAATATATGTAAATCTGCGTTTGAAAAGTACTCCTTCCTTCGCAGACGATGGCGATTTTGTGGAGCGCCCCGGCCCTTCTTGTAATTTGCATTACGTTTGTGTTGTGTTGTGTAGAGGCCGTGCAAAACGACCAAGAAAAGAAGGAAATCGGCGATGGTAGGAAATACAACCACAAAGGATATCCATCATTTCAGGCCCAAATAAACAAGTAATATTTGAATCTGTAAATTACAAATTTGTCTTAAGTTTATTAAGTTCCGCTCGGTTTCATGTTCAGCAACTGATAAATGTTCTATGTTTTTGTTGGCAGTAAACTTCTGTACTAATTATACTATTGCAAATCTGCACAACAAGACGCTGATTATCATGATCAAGAACTGGAACCAGAGGAAAGCTTAGGCAAGGATTCTTATAACACAAAAAGACGGAGAGGAGTGTGGGATCCCTAGTGTGATAATAAATCATAGACTTTGAGACGAACGTGGCTCCCTATTCCACGATAAAATCTTCCACGGCACAAGTACCCTTTTCGGCCACCATTTCGTTTTGCCTTCTTCATTTAGCCCCATAGCCCGCTCATTTAAACTGCGCATGAGCAGAACCAATTTTTCAGGCTCAAGACCATGTAAATCGGCCTCAAGGGGCTCATTTCTTGCCAAGAATTGTTTCTCGTAGAATTTAATATGAAGTAACAAAAAATAACTATTTTGGGAGGTAAAAGTGATTTTAGGTGTTGCAGTGAGGTAGTTGTGGAAGTGATTATTTGCTTATGAAGGGATAATGTAGTTACAATGTGTTGAAATAAAGTGGTGGTTGTGAATAATAGTCGAAAACATACTTGTACTTATTTTAAACGTTCTCAGGCTTTCTGTTTAGGATTGTTTTTCGATTATTTTTGATAATATTTGTATGGAGAGGACATGGATGGATGAGGCCAAAAGCCCATTTAGTATAGAGAAAGGGGTATTGAAGATTTTGAGAATGGGCGTGGGGCTGACATTTTGTGTGTGTTCTCGTGTACCTTGTTTTTCCTAAACATTTGTTTTCTATTGCCGATTTGTTTGCCGTGGGTTATCTGTGGGTCGTAGGTAACGAAGATAAATGCTGTGTTGTGACACACCGCGCGGCAGACATTCGCGTCGCTTGGCTTGTTTACACTCGCACGTACGGCGTGCCTATTGCAACTTTGTGTCAAAACAAGCGAACTCGATTACTCTATTTGGGCGACGCCCAAATAAAAAGGAAAGCCTTAATACTGCACGCAAATGCTCGCATTAGCGAGGTTGGCTTTTTTCGAGAATCTCTTGGTTGGGCGAGAATCAAGTGTCTGTTGTCCGCATTGACAAGTGTCTTTGAACGTTTTCCCGTTACCAAAAACTTTCGGAAACTCCCATGGAAAGGTCCATCGAGTGAAGAATGTGTTCCATTTGGCACAAGCTCCATTCGTTATGCTTTTGTCACCAATATTCATGATGGTAGCACAGATATCGTCATGAATAGCCTGGAACGGCCGGTGATTCCTTGTGAAAACTCGTAAATGGAACATGCTTTTTCACCGGAAATTTTCCAACGGGAAAACAGGATTACCTTTTTAAAATTCCAATTATTCCCGGGAACTTTCCAATGGAACGCCCGGAAAACGTGTATTCCATTAACATCCCAACCGGAATTTCCGGTATTTCGTAGGAAATGGAGAGCGCCTCATATTACATTTAAGAGGCCCCCTTTAGAGCTTCAGGAGGTTTACGTACGTCTCTAGTCTGAATGTCAAAACCTCTTGTTTCGCTTATTGAGGAAGAATCCATTTCGCTGTTGGTATATTGCTATTGTCTTTTCGCTTTTCTCCGTCGCTGTCGCAGTTCCAACCCATCTTTGTGTCGCTTGTCACCATTTCTGCTCCATTGTCGCTGTTCAAAGGCTATGTCGATTGTGGGAATTTACCCTAACTGGGTTCCTGCCCTAACAGGACCTTTCCCAGAGACAAACAAAAATGACCGTATCATAAAAACGTCAAATCACTTAATTGTGTCAATCAAGTTACATGTAGACCTAGATGTTGCAAATTTTGGGTACATCGTATCTTTTCGTAATTTTGGTTGCCGTATCATAAACAGTTTTATAGTTCATGTTCGGCCGTTATCTATAGAAAACGAAGCGCTTTTGAAGTGAAATTTTATTTGTCTTTAAAAACGTGAGTGAAAGCGAGCGATGTAGAAAAAAGGATTTGATTAGTATGCACTGAGGCGCTCTCTTTTGTAAACATTTTTGGTCTTCTTAAACAAATAAGCGAGTAATTTTGAAACCGCTCGATGGATTTTATTAACAATTTCAGATTCTCGAGATTAACCTCTTCTTGTATGACCCTTAAGTTTCAAGATTAGTAAAAGAAGACAGTAAAATACGAAGGGCTGCGGCGACCTCAAAGGCTTGACGCGTTTCAGACTGGGCCTCCTTTTCTCCTCCTCGATCAAGAAGACAAAAGGAGGCTCTGATCGCAGGGTGGAGTCCTCATGATACGAGAGATGATTTTTTAGTTACCATGGAAACTCTTTTCTAAGTTTGGGCGGCCCATCTTCTGTCCCTGGTATAGTCGACTCTGTCTTAAAGGAATTTTCTATAAGAAGGGTATCTCAGTGAAAGGGACATCTACGGTTGGTCCTTTCCTTTCTCTGATCCGTTTATTTGACTGTTTATAAGACGGACACTCAGTGTGCGCCCCAAAGGTGTTCCTCTTAGAAAACGTTGACTGCATGCCTAATGCTCCTGCTAGTGTTAATCGTGTTTTGCTGTTGTTGTTGTTGCTTTCTTTGTACTACATTTTTGAACCTGCATGGTTACGAGAACCTTCTATACGTGAATGATAATACGTCGTTTAATGACCAGCTAGGAGAATGCATTTTTTAAATCTGACCAGACTTGTTGTCTCGACTATCAGCTTATACCTCACATTCGATAATTAACCTTAAAGGTCTGGATAGGTATAAACCACTTAGCAAATAAGGAGGAAATGCCTTTTGAGTGTCTCGGCGCATCGTCTTATAAGGAAGTAAATGTGTTGAGATACTGATCAATTACCCTTATAAAAAAAAGTTGCCCGAAAAGATAAATTTAGCCCACCTAAATAACGTGAGCCGGCCATCTCTTCACTCTCGTTTTTCGCTCTAACAGGTTATCGTTATCGTGATGGGACTTCACATCTTGTTTTCACTTTAATAAGTGTTAGACACTTTGGCGACCTTAAAACAGCATAAGAGAGCTTTAGCAGTGTTGTCATCAGTCAAATGTTTTCTCTGGTCGCGCATAAAACTTACATACAACATACATGACCTAAAATAAAGGATCAATAAGACCATTTAAATGTGAGAAAACAACTGTTTGAGTTAGTTTTCTAATTTTGAGGTCTCCTCTGCTAATTCTTGGGAGCGTGATTCCTTCAGGCTAAAGACTGCTTAATCGTCGATTAAGCGGTATTAAGATGTACCTCGGTCAAAAAAGCTGTAGAATGAAAAGATCTTGTCAAATTAAGTCTAACCGGGAAAATAAAATGATTTACTCCTGAGTTTTTTTTTTTTTTACTACATGTGTGGCTAGATTCTCCGAATGATCGTGTACATGTTGGATTGAAAAGTCTGAAACTGGATTTCCAATGTATGCAAGGTTAGCTGTGAGGTGTTAACGCCTACATATGTTTTAATTTAAAGCCTGACAGTGTGAGGTTTATTCACTTGACATGCGGAAGTCAGTGGAATGCAGGGTTTTACTAAGGGGGGTAGCCTCCGTAGCAGGTGTTAAAAGGGGAAGGGCAAGCAGGAATTCTGGCGCGCAAGGATGTTGAAAACGGGAACCTTTTCCTCTCTTTTCCCATTTTTCCCCCTCCTCGCGCGCCCCTTTGCGCTCTCACGCACCCAATTTCCTCGTTCTCCTTTCCCTTTTAAAGCTGCCAGGCAGACTACACGTAGGGGATTAAGCCCCTCTATTGTTAAGTGGTTTCTAAAAAGGTGGGGTTGTGTACATTGGCTTGCACCTCACACAGACTGCAAGCAAATGTGACGACATGAAGTGAGAAAATATAATATCGAAGGTCAACCTCTGGAAAGTGTTAATGTGATGATTTAGGATTGTTTACTACTGGTGACCTCTCATGGAACCAACAAGTTGGTAACTAACAACTGCTTAGGCTAATGGGGTTTTAGGGTTGGTTCAAAGGACCTGCAGGGACTTAAAGGACATTGATACTATGAAAACACTTTACCGTAGTCTTGTGAGACCTTTATTAGAATATTCATGGGAAACTTGGGAGCCTCATACTAAAAGTAACTTTGATAAATTAGAGGCTGTACAGCGAAGAGACACCAGATGGATTACTAAGTCTGATGATGATTATGATACTATACTATCTAAGTTAAAATTGTTGTCATTGTTTAATAGGAAGTTCATTAGAGAGTTACGTAATTGATGGACATTATGAATTAGGCATATCAAACAAGCTCATATTTTGTAAGGACAGAAACACAGGTTATAACTTGTAATGGAGAAAAATGACACACAGGACCTTGATTATAGCCATTGATTTATTATGTGTTCTAAAATTGGTTAAAGATATCAACAAGCGGAATAAAAACTGCTGCCACTGCTCCATCGAGCACGGTGAATAAAATATTTAAAAAAGGATTAACTTCTGTACTTCTTACTTTGGCTTGCACCCAAAAATTCAAGAACCTTTGTCTTCAATCTGGATTTTGTGTGTGGGTTTGTTTATTGCGCTCTCTGATTTCGCAAGGAAAATTTGTCGGTGCGGTTAGATTCTTCTAATTTCGTGAGGGAGAAAAGTCTAAATTGACAGAGGGACAAACACCAAATTCAAGTTGAGAATTTCTCAAAACAGGAGCTGAGCGGATAAAAACAGCTCACAACAATTCTAATTAATCTAATTGATAGAAAATTGCATGAAAGTACCAACATTTGTGTAGATATAATGAACAGTAAACGACAAGTAAAGGGGGAAACTTATTCACGTGGTACAAATTCGTCTAACTTACTAGTGGATTTCAGGGAGCACTAACATCCCGGAATATCCGATACTCGGAAAGGCCGTTTTAGCTTTGACTGAGAAGACGTTATCGCTTATTTTGTTAACTTATTTTGTTAGGTTTGACTGCAGTGCTTGCAGTTCACTCATTTGATATGCGGAAGTTCACAGTAGAATGCCATGGAATGTAGGATCAGGGGGTTTATTCTAAGTAAGCCTTTAATTTCTACTTTTAAGTGCACGTGGTTTCGAAAAGGTTGCGATTGTGTACATTGGCTTACACCTGATACAGACTGCACGCAAATATGACATATCCCTCTAAGAACACAAAAAAACCCTGAACTTATGTTAGCTGCTCCTACTTAATGACCGTTTTAGATCTTCTTCTATAACGTTGGAAAATCAGATGCACGTTTCTTACCCTTTACTGACTGTTTCAAAGCCGCAGAAAGAATACTTCCTGAATGTTCCATGAAAGGGATTGCGTGCGGCAAGCGGACGTTTTCTAAACATAATCCATGAATACTTACCACGGATCATCACCAAAAACCCTTAACATTTATTTGGCTTTCGGAAAGAAGTGACAGTTTTCTAAAAGAATTATCATCACTGAATCATTTAACAAGTTAAACCACGAAACAACGAGTGCGTTCGCAATGATAGCATTGAATGACCAAGAAAAGAGTTGAGGGTTTATCTAATAACAGTTTCCAGGATCCACTGGGTTTCTTCCTTTCAGGAAACGTAGTGCATGTGTGGGTGGTGATAAAGTCTTTTGAGACTCATTACGTGGAATACCGCACGCATATAGAAAGGATGAAATTAGCTTCCCTTTGCCAAGAGGGTCATATCTCAAGTTTGACCGGCTAAACTGCTCCTATGCACGGTAAACAACTAGAGTTTTGGCAACAAACTTTAGATAAACGTTGCTCTTACAAATACCTACGATTACTGTTAATTGTAGGAATATTTTTAAGCTGCTTTAGAAGGAGTTGTCCTTAAAATATTTTGATAAACTATTTCCACTGACACGGCCGTCTCTCGCACTGCACTCTGGGACCAAAGCGACACTTCTTTTGTTGAGCTCCTGAAAGCGTGCCTTTGTGTCTTAAATTTACATAGTATATGAAATCAATAAAAATTAGGCAAAGTGCCGGACAGCGTGATTCTAACAGCGTGCCCAGAGCTCCATAAGACAGTCGGTTTTCATTAGTTTGAATCTAGTGATGAAATACTTGGCAGAAGTAGCTGTTCGAGAGTCCTTTTTGAGTCCTTTTTACTGATTTGCATCATATTGCACTTTCACTACCCAATCAGCTTGTTTTTACTTGTTAAGAGGATTTGGTATACATGGCTGATTTGTCAAATATGAGCCGAGGAAACGTTTTTACCGCTATAAAACAACCAATCCAAATGTCGACAGGCCATTACATCTATAGGTTTAGCAGCCAGATGGACCTCAAAAAATTTGCACTTTTTGTCTTTTTCCTAAACCTGGGGATTTTCCCTCTAACTGTAAAAGGTATGCCAGTCTCTTCTTTTCATCGTAGGCCGTTGCAATCAGCATTTGTACGTTCTTATACCTAACAAAAGGAAAATATTACCTCTTTTCTTGTAACATAGTTGAAAATTGTTAAAATTTCATCTCCTCAAAAGCAATTCATCTCGATCGAAGACTTTCTATTTTGTTCTTTATTTTTTAAGGAACACTGCATGGACATATTTAGACCTCATATAAAGACAGAAGGTCTGACAGCTAAAATTTTTGAGTTTCTTAGTTCTTCTGATTTACAACTTTGGGGAACATAACAAGCCCCTCCTTCTCGTTTAAGGGACTAACTCAGTGCTCGAGCTTGCGACTAGAGTACTAAGGTCAAAGTCTCTGATCGATGCATTTTTCCATCTCATTTAATGTGCCAGTTTCTATACATCTCACGATCTCGAGAAAATGATTATATTACAAAGTTTTGGATGGACTAATTTGTTTGTTGTAACTCGGTTCTCCAAAATAGTACAGTCTATTCCCGTCAGCGGGCTACCACTTGGATTGACGCAAAACGAAACAAAATTTTAAGCACAGACAGGTGATTGATTCTTGATACGATATTTCATATCCGCAGAAGACCTACAGTTTGAAGATTTCAGATCTAGAACATAAGATTTTGACAGTGGGGTGAGATCTCTGAAAATAAACCTGCCCCTTACACCCCACACCCACATTCTGATGCAACGCGAAAGTTTTAATCCATTTCAAACTTTCGAAGGCCATAGTAATATCTGGTAGTTCATCAACCCTCCTTTTACAGAAAACCTCAAACGAGTTATTATTCTTTAATTTCCTATTTTCGAATCAGTCATTTCGGCACTTCTATCGATGTTCAGATTTCCTAATCTCTGCAGCTCGGGTTTAATCCAATCAGAGATAACTGTCATTTGCGGGCTACCCTTTTGGTGCAAGGAACCGAGCTTACTCGACACATTGCGTATGCGCGCGTAGCAAAACGATAATTTGTTTAATCTAGATATTTAGATTTGCTCTCAACAAGTGGAGTAACTGAGCATGAACAAAAAAGGAGCTAGGGGAGATAAAATTGGACTTAAAACAAATCTAAAGAGAGTTATTATAGTAGCTATTCTCCGAGTTTGCCATTTGGACCGCCGCGATCTTTATCAAATATTGTCCAAATCAAGAGTGAAACATTGAAATATGATGATAAAGACTTTCAAAATGGCGAGAGAAGTGTTCATCGAAGAGACAGATAAAAATTTCGAATTTATCACGAAATACTGTTCCGATTTCTTGGATTTGGAGATTTTAAGGTCCCTCTTGTCATAGAAAACTAGACTTAAGTACTTTTTTGGAATGAAACGTCCACTGGTGTAACAAATTTTAAAGATTCCTTTCTATCGTTGAACAAATTTTACGGGCAATCATACGGACCGGTCACACTTTTGAGGGCCAGTGCACAGCAAGAGTGAGGAATTTAGACACAGCAATAGGAGGTTCATCAAAGGATCTATTATACTTTACCTTGTGCGTATTTTCAGCTGTTCAGAGCTAATGGAACCCCATATCAATCCTTTCAAAGTTCGCTTAGCTGTATTGTTGAAAGAGGAAGCTACATGACAGATATTTGTGAGAGACCGTGAGCGTTGAATCTTGTTGCTTTAACATATTTTCATACTGTACTGGGCATACACCTGTAATTCTGTAATTAAATCCCGAAAACCAATAAAAGGTTTCGTTTAATTATTTTTTGGGGCCAAACCCAGTGGAGATTTTAGGGTAATAATATTGATAATTAAGACGATGTACAAAAGGCAGGTCTAAATTTCGCCAGTGGATCACTGGTGGGTGTTAGGTGTAAACTAGTACAGTCTTCTGGTGTACTGTGTGTTGTTTGTCATGATGTCAACTAACATTGAAAAAAATTCAGCTGTTTGAGAGGAGAGGGGACATAAGTTGAGAGCTTGTGTTTTTTTCTGGCCGTAAGCTTGGCCAGTACGCAGATCAAGAACTCTTGAAATTCCTTTTCCAAAGTAATAATCCGGTCTTAAACTTAAAATATATATTGATCCAATTGCATGACCAGCAGGGTCCGCAGTAAGAATAAAGAAAAACAGGCGAAAAGGAAAAACCAAGACTAAACAGAAAAAAAAAAATAAAAACGGTACAAAAAAACAGAAAACAGCGTCGCCAGGAGTCGAACCCGGTTTATCTGCACGTGCAAGCAACTCCTTGACCACTGAACCACAGTGACACACATGTTTTGGAAACCATTTTTTAGTCTAACATAGACGCTGTTTCAAGCTGGTGGAGCTGTATTTATCATGAATTCAAATATACATTAATTTTGAGGAAAATTATCTTAAGCGCGTATTTCGAAGCTATTTCGCATTATTTCGGGTTCAACGCCGGCCGACCCGATGTAGATAATCGATCGAACTAGCTTTACGGAGTTTGGTGGAGAATTAGGAGATGAACAGAGGCCCACACTCGAAAGGATTGATATGAAGTGAGGCCCGTTTAATTAGCAAACGAATAGATGAAATATTAATATGTCAGGAGCCGATTACTGATATGTGTGATCTGTGAATGGAACCTCCTATTCTGGAGACTAGACCTTGCCTATTTAGGAGAAAAAAAAGATTTAAGTCTTGATGACCTTGCCGGTCCCATGAAAAAGACGATCCCGCAACACGGCCCGCAAAACAAATTAACAAAATTATACAATTACGGACACAAAATATCAAAACGGTTTACACAAGCAGATTATAGCAACACCAAAGCTCACACACATTCGATCAAATTAGCGATATAGCCATATCTGATAGCTTCTTAGCTTTTCCTCGACCTCGCTCGTCCTAATAACTGTCGTATCCGTTGCTAATTTGCACAAGCGACCCAAGGGTCTTGCCCGTTAATATGTGACGTCATACTGGCAGGCAGAGTGGGTCAAGAAACTTAGGAATAAAACAATAGAGTTACCTCCCCTCCCCCCTTGATGTTGAGTAACTGAAATGAAAAATATCTGTATATATAAACTTCTTCTTCCTAAATTTTCTTCACATAACGACAAGGCAGAGATTTTACACCTCGCTTGGAAATGAAAAGTGAAAAAATGCTAGGCTACGTTTTTTAAGCGCATATTTCTTTTCCCTATGACGCCAAAGTAGAGTCGCTTATTACCCAATAGACTTGAACCGTAGGCCAAGTTACGTTTTTACAGCGCTATTTAAATGAAAAGAAAAGTCACAATGTCGTTGCAAAAGAACAGCTTTTGGTGATATTTAGTTTATATTTCTTTCAAACTGAACTTCACTAAATGAAGAAGAATTCATTTTCTGTCCTCACATTTTAATAACACACAAAAGTTGCTTATCTCTCCTCGCCTTTCAAATAAACACAGACACACCCCTGGCCGCTCTTCGTTTCTTTTCAAGCAACACTCCATCTCCTTCCATCCCATATCTACACTACATTGGGACATTTTTTTCTATTTTACAGGCATTTCCTATCAAGTTGGAAAACTGAACACATCAGAGACACGTCAAGAATGGAATTGCAACAGCGGATGTGAGGCGCCACAACACTGTACACTGCCACGCTGCACTAACGTGGTATTTCCTCAAACCTTTAGTGGATCTGGAACAGTAAGTACACCCTAAGCAATTAAAAATTACTGTATTTCTTCAAATAATAGCCTCGAGCAATTATTCGAGGGAGGCGATTATTTCAAATGTTGGTCACTGGAAGTCGATCCCCAAATATTTTATTTTGTTACCCGTTTAATAAAAATAAAGAAATAATCACATCAAATATACTTAACATGGGCTTTATAAGTTTCCAAAAAATGGTTTCTTGTCAGCAGCAATCCTGTTCCTTGGTTATTTTTCAATTTCAATATCCTTGGCGTTAGAGCTTGAATCGTCACTGATCAGTTTTGCTGGATGAGATTGCACTTCAGCTTTGTTTGTTATCCAAGGTGTCAACTTTTAACTCGATAGGGAGGTAGTAAAGAAAGAGAAGATAGCGAGAAGGGTGGGGGTTAGGGGCGATTATTTGGGGGAGGCGATTAACCGAGGGACGGCTATTTTTCGAGGAAATACAGTAGTCTAGTCGTAAGGGTTGGTGGCAACTTTCTTTTGTTAGCAGAACACAATAAGCTTCTCTAGAAACTAATGTTTTTAACAAATTTTGATTTGCCAGCATAGTGGCCTTTGTAATGTTATGACCTCAGACAATTTAGTGCGCATAGGTGTGTTCAAGTGCTCCCTAATCCCTAGGATGCGAGTGTTTTCAAACAAAACAAAACAAGACAAAACAAAAAAGCCAGAGAATTCTGACAATAAAAATAGGCTAGAAGATCTTTAATCCTTGGAATGGGGTCGGGAATGGAGGGTTGAATTAGATCCTCTTTTTCTTCAGATTTAGTGTGAGGAGTGCACGCGCGCACGAGCAATACTAAATTTAAGGACAGGGCCAAATGGTCACGCGACACTGTTCAACCAAGTAGAAGGTGGGCTTGTGTTTATCAAAACATCGACCAAGTGATCAAAAATTTTCACAACAGCGGACGGAGTCGGACAGATTTTAAGATAAGCTTGCAATACTCGGCTAGGTTTCACATTGTTTCAAAGAAAACATTTGATGTAAGAGAATAAGAGTATTATTCATTGCAAGGAATCATTGGGGTGTTCGAACTGATTCTGGACCGATCGCAGAGGTCGTGGCTTCACTGACTTGGCTTGCAAGATTTTTGATAGAAGGAAACTTGAAAATTTGTTGAGATCGTACAAAACAGGAATGGTACTACCTATTAACTTCTACAGGACAAGAATCAAAGAACCAGTCATCATAACAAGAATAAAAAGTAGTTCAAATTTATTAATTTTCCTTGTTTGTTTTTTGTGTTGTTTTGTGTTGACTTCACGCATCTGGTGCTTTCTTTGCTTGTTGTCGTACCTGCAATGTTTTAATTTTATCCCAGATAATCAGTGCATGTTTAATGTGTAGCGAACTACATCATTTACAGTTGAAATTTGTCTTCTTTCTTTGATTTTTTCAACTGTGGATGAACATTTGGAGAATCCAACAATAATAAATCTCTCCTGATTTGGTGAATTACAGAAACAAAGCGGTTAATAACCACCTTGCGCTTACGATTTTTAATTTTATCCCCGCAAATTCGGCAAAGTGAGGCGAGATGCATGTTGGACGTGAATATCCATAAGACTAATAAAGTTGTTTTGGCCTTGAAAAGAAAAAAGGCAAAGGCTCGAATTAATGCGAAAAAAATTAATAACACGGCTCTGCCATGTCTGCGTGAAACCTGGGAGTGGAACACGTTCGATCTCACGTATCAAGGACAATTTCTCACATCTGACTCTCAAATCCGGACAAATTGTTCTCAACACATGATGACTTTGTGTCCTTTTTTGTGTTCTAACGAAATCATATCAAAGCACGCTAAAAGTGTCGTCTTTTAAGTACCTTCGAAAGTGCTCAAACGTCAGGTCTTCTGGAACATCTGCGGACATTTAACTTTCGGCAACGTTTGCAAGTCTTCGGTAATTCGTCGGAAATCTTTGGAAGTCGCCGGGACGTTTCGTGAAATCTTGGTTATGACAAGGTGAAAATCTCACGTATTTGACTCAGAAAAAGCTGACAGGTATAACATTGGGACGTAGATCGTAAGAAGACCAAGAAAACCGTCTCTCAATCATCTCAGTAAAACCCTGCAATTGCCTTTGTAACACCCTCATTTTGAGCAGCCATCGTATGCTGGCGCGTTCTCAGAGAAACGTAAATTTGAAATCATAGGTCATTTGCAGATGGTACATGACACACATGAGATTTTAAGCGTATCGCTGCTAAGATTACCCCTAAAAACGCACATTTGATCACATTATACGATGAAAAGAGTGGAACAATGCTATTCAAGGCCTTAAGAACAAGTTTTGTAGAAAATAAAGGACAATCAGGTCCTTTGTCAGCTGACAGTAAAACCCAGGGCAAATGTCAGTTGTCAGTTAAATTTTCGGCTATTTGTGAGTGGTCAGTCGTCAGTTAACCCCATCCAGACCCTCTTCTAGATTGTCTACTATCCCCACATTCAACGTGATATACGTTAATGGATATGACAATTGAGGAAAAATATCTAGAACTTCGTAAAAATCTGTAAGTCGAAAAAATAATAGATACTTGTTCGCCTACCTTGAAAACCGACCAAATTCTCGCCTACATCGTGTTGTTTAAAAGAAGAAATCAGGCAAAAAATGTGCTGAATATTTCACGAGACACTTCCAATATGGCTTTCGATACGCTTTCAACTTGAAAAAATTGTGTATGCCTCATTAAAGTCTTCCAAATATGCCTGAGAGTCTCGAAACGGTGACTGTGGTCGTTTAGGTAATCTATCCGCCATTTTTCTCGAGAAGAATAGCTCCATGACGTCACAACTGCCCTTAAATTTAGGGATATTCCGTACTGATCAAGGTAGAAGAAAAAAGAGAGACTGCTCGTAATCTAGGGTTGAATTGTCGCCTGCAAATTTTCATTGATGCTTATCTTTTCAGGTTCGAGTCTTTGTGTCATTAAGCCACGAAGATCAGTCTTCAGTTGTTCATTCGCCTTCTGCTGTGTGGGCAGAGTCCATAAGTACAGCTGGATTTCAGTTATGCTCGCGTGCAACAGGTTCTACAAATGACACTGGAATTATCAACTGGGTAGTGCTTCAGGACAAACCCATGTTAACGCATGGAAGCGTTACTTTTAGTGGAATATGGACAACAGAAACCAAGTGTGAGAAGGTGGCCTTTTCTCAGGTTAGATAACAATAATTGATAACAAGTATAATTTTGTTATCAAGGTGTAAAACGTAATTAAATAGTAGAAACAAATGAAATAGTATCAGAAAGTATAGTTCTAAAACAAATGATCTCTAGTTCCATATCCGGAATTTGTTCTTATTGAATAATCAGACCTATCAAAGTGCATTGCTAAACTTCTTGTTAAGCTTCCTCTCGGGCTTAGATTCAAACTTTTCCTTCTATCGCCTTTAGACAAGCCATTTTCACGTTTTACTTTAGAACATAGTTAATTGAGTGGAATGGTTATGAAACCCGTCAGACTCCTCTGTTATATGTTTTTGTGGACCTGAAAGTGCACAACGTTCAAAAGCATTCCTATCATTTTGATTGTTTTGACCAATAAAAACGCTGCATTAATTTATTCTGTAACAATTTGCCAAGAGAAAACAAAGGATTGTGCGCTTTCTGGGTGCTTTCAACATAAACTGCAGCACTGTAAATTGTTTTTATCATTGATGTTTGCCGCTTTTCATAACCAGTCTCCTCTAATAACTATGTTTAGAAGTAGTGATTGAATAATGCTTGACCGTTTTGATTGTATTGATGTATCAAAGGGAATTGGGAAAATAAAAGTCTATTTATTCAATGATGTTAAATTTTTGGCATTAAACCTAACAAGGTTAGCCGAACAGAAACATTGCTGTTAGTAGCTTTATTTAAGTAAGGGGCTAAATAAGATGCATTCAACAACCTTTTCAACATTTCGTAGAAAGAGGTGAAGAGGGGTAGAAAATTGAATCCATGTGAATAGACAAGTAGTCAAGATTTAATTAATCTGCTCCAATTAGCCTTTGATAAATCCTTAATTTCATTTATGTGCCACTAAGCACTTCATTGATACGATCATGTTGATTTATATCTCGAGAAGCTTGTTTATTTTTTAGTCAATTGTTTTTCATATATCTAACATTTTTTGCAGAGCTTTGCTTCCAAGCCTCGTGTATTTGTCTCTGTTAAGTACACTCGCAGTACTAAGCCAAATGATGCTATGTACTTGTGGTTAGAAAACGTCAATTCTGGAGGATTTGAAGTCTGCTTAAGGGAATTCTTGCCCTTTGATGGAAAGCACCAAGATACAGCTGTGGTAAGTGAAGAAAAATGCTCGAGTAAACTATAATATTGATGAAAAATAAATAAATAAATAACTTGACTTTGCCACACTTCGGCAGCCCGGACAACCAATTACCTAGATCGTTCGTAATTCAATTAAGGTCAGTGTCCTGTCGTCACGTGTCTCATGCAGTCATTTCTTGTTAAAGGAAGTGTCGTTCGAAGCCTGACGCAACTCGTCTTGTAAAGGAAAGAGCAGCAAATTAAACATTATTTTCTTGTCCACAGGACTGGTTCGCATTCACTGGAAATGGGAGTCAACTTAATTTCACAATAACTGGAGAAGAAATCTTTCCAAACACTGGAAATCCATCGGCCGAAAACAACTACGGCTTCTGTCAGGTGAAAACTTTAGTTCTAACAAGAACATTTAGCAAGCCACAGAACATTTTCAGTGGTTGAGGCCATACTAGAGAAAACTTAATCTAGTAAACCTAAATTTACCAGGCCATGGTGATCGACAATGTATCAAAAATGGCAATTCCCAGATGAACGCGACATGCTTATCTCGCGACTTGAATGTGCGCATATTTTGGGATTTTTAAATTTCGCGACTTTGCAAGAATTTTATATTTCGAATCACTTCAATTTCGCGTTGTTGAGTGGGCGAATATTAGAATCGGGGACTTTACAGACGATGGGCAAAAATAGTGGGAGAAGTGAGCACGTTCACATCCATTTACTAACCTACATTACTTTTTTACCTATTTATAGGAAGTACCTTTCAATACGACCTTTTACAAATCGCCAATTGTGATTCTTTCCGTAAATCATGAGTATAATCTTCAGGTCAAGGGAAGCCGTCTTCCAGAAAATAATATAATATCGTCCTGGGTTGAGGTAGGTTTGAATTTTTATTCTAACCTGAGAAAAAAGCCGGCATTTCACGCTACGCCACCACTAGTTTTTCCACAAAATGACGTCTGATGAACGACGATAGCAAAAATTGTATACTGATGATGTGTCAACTGGGCATGCAGTGCTTCTGATTGCGGCACGACCAATCAGGAGCAGTATCTTGATCTGGGAAGTGCAAAGTCATCATTATGGGATTTCTTCACTCGTTCCACAGACGTCTTTTCAACAAGTAATTAATTGCGTCGCGAAATGGGGTTTTCCTCACTGGATAATATTCTTGTTCAATAAGGGAAGAGAAGTAATCCGTACATTCTAGTAAATTGATAAAAGGACCGTGAAAGAGCCATAAGAAACAGATAATTTGGATCTGATCCGTAAATTTCATGACTTGTATTGTCGTCGTAGAAATTAAGAAGAAATTATGGATTTTCTAGTAACTGATGAGTGCTATCACATTTTGCTGTAGGACGTTGGATTAGAATCTATGAAGATATGCGTTAAAGACCTCAGTGGATTAGGATCGAGTCATGATCCCTTGATTGTCAGCTACGCTGTTACTGGAGGTTGTTATTAATTTTCCTATTGTAATGATCACTATTTCTAGAATTATTATTATTATTGCATTTTTTGTATTTGCAGATTTTATCTCTTGTTTGCCCCCTGAGAAACCACGCAACATTGCTTTAATTTATTCCATCAGCCTTAAGCGCGTGCAAAGATGGCGGTATGGTTAATAAGGTCTTCTAACGATAAAAATAATAGGTTGAGTTGCCTGTATGCAAACGTGTCACTACTATTTACTAACATGTCATTACTATTTAGTTTTAATTCAAATATGAAAAATATGTTAGAAATTTATGTTTTTTCCGAATGGATAACTACTCAATATTATGTTTTTTTTCTTGCTGCAGATCTTAATCCTTGCCTTAATGTGCATTGCCCTCGATTTGAAGTCTGCAGGACCTACAGTGCGCATGACGCTCAGTGTGAGTGCGATGACCAATGCCCCTCATATAAAGACCCAGTGTGCACTGCGAACGGAACAACTTACGACAACCGATGCTGGCATAAGTTAAGCTATTGCAAAGGACTCGAAAATAATCTGGTCTATCACCCAGGAAGCTGTGAAGGTAACGAAAAATGATTTCAATGATTTTTTTGGCTGTATATGCCACATAAAATAGTCTGGGAGTTAAGCTCTCGGTCGCTTAGAATTATAGTTGTTGGCTCAAAATTGCATTCAATTTGGCTTCTAGCTAGCTATAGGATGTTTATAACTTCCGTTACTTTTAAGCTCAATTCTAGCTCCTCACGCAGGCTAAGCAACAATAGACAGCTGTAACAAGTTACTTCGTCTTTCTACATTGGCAAACAAGCATATAGCAGCCCAGACTATAGCCGATGTTTGATCTGTGTAAGATCGATCTTTTATTCTCTTTTGCCTTGCAATCTAGTTTTTATCGCTTAAAATTAGATTTACACAAATTTGCTCGGGGCAATTATGGTTCAAAAAAGTGCAAAAGTGGAGGAAATCAAAGACAAGGGTGGTAAATATCACATTTACATACCAGTTTACATGGAGTTGCATATTTGAGGGCAAATGCAGTATTTATTATCTTTGCCCATGATTTCAGCCTCTTTTGCACTTTTTTTTGCACCCTATTAGCACTGAGTAAATTTGCTGAAAATCAAATATTTCGCGCAGTGGCGAGCGCTCCCACGCGTACATGTCATCAGGTACGCTTTTGATTTATAATTTTTTTGTTGGCCTCCTCCAGTACTGTATATGTTTATCTTTATACTGGCATATGTTTATCTTGGGCACTGAAACCAGCAACCAGCATGCAATAATAAGCAGCCACTATACATTTCGTTGTTGAAAGGTAGCCGACATTGCAAGTTATAGCCTAGTTTTAGTTCAATTTCCACGCTTTTTTTGTCACCACCCTTCACCTGACTTAGAGTTACACTACAAAGCAAGCTGACTACGACCTTAGCGATAATGCTTAAAGAGTACAATGATGCTTCCTTTTAAAGTACTTAATTTATTATAAAACAGGTTTTCCAATTGTACGGGGCCGTATAGATCTGCTACAGGTTCCAAAATGGTCAGATTCAAACTGTCAGACAGTCACATTTCCTCCATACCGGTTTTATCCCGACAAACAAGTTCATGTTCAAATAACCGTCAATCACATGAAGCTGAATGACTCTGTGACAGTCCACGACGCTGTTACTTCATGGACAGAAAGTATCAACACAAAAAACTTCACCGTCTGTGTCATGCAAACCGGGAGGAAAGAAGAAGGTGCGAATCCATTTGCCACCATTGATTGGATGGCTTATCAAGGTGCACCGCCCGAAGGATTGACGGGAACGGTTGAGTTGCAGAAATGGTGGTCTGGTACCAAATGCGCAGATGTGACTTTTCCTACGGTGAGAGATTAATTGATGCAAGTCCCCAAGGCAAATGTTAGACTTTCGTTCATCAGACAGCTTTAATCCACACCGTCTTTAAATTAAAAAATAACAGATCTTTACGACTAGGAAGAAAAAAGACGATTGCTACAATAAATAACAAGGCAAAGTTAGGTAATAAATAAGAAGGAGAACTTACTCAGTGATCAGTTGCGTGTAATTTTGCAGCAACATTCATCTTAATATGACTTCAGTTGTTGTTATTGTGTTTTTTTGGTTTTTTCTTCAGGGCAAGTTTGCTGAGGCGCCAATAGTCCTTGTGACGTCAGAGCACCTGAGGACTGGTAAAGAGCATGATGCTGCTCTCATTTGGATTGAAGACGTAACTAAGGACTCAGTTAAAGTCTGTCTTCGTGAAATGCAAAACTTTGACGGTAGACACCAAGATATCACTGTGGTACGTTCTAAGTGATTTTCTTAGAAACTGGAACGCCAATGTCTGCAAAATTTGTGAGGATTGTTGGTCTGTTAACCATAACAGCGCGGTTAAGATGAAATGGCGTTGATAGCTTTAAAGATCGTCCGGGCGAGTGATGGTTCAGTCGAAAGAAGGGAACTGCAGAAAGAAAAACATAAAAAGAAACAGAAATATAATAATAATAAAAAGAAGAAAAAGAAGAAAAAAAAACTGAATATCATCAGAGGGAGTGAATTTTAAATAGCACACAAATTGGTCTGCCTTTTCCCCATGCTTCCCTTCCTGACGTTTTTACGCGATTCCCCCGATGTCGTAAAAAATTATGGATTTGCATCCTTTCCTTGACTTTCTGCGCTCTTTGTTAGTTCTAATCTCGTACCCAGATCTCCCACGGCCAGTGTAAAACAGAGTGAGATCTGGGTACGAGATTATGTTAGTTCACCAATTTATAGAGTTCAAAATGCTTAGGTTCACTAAAAGGGCCTTAAAAATGCAGTTGATTTTAAATAAATTTTCTGTGGGTATATTACGAAACTGTTACAAGTATGAGTGGCATCATTTTTGTTTTTTTCCTCTTTTCACAGAACTGGTTTGCCTTCTCCAAACTGCACAAGCCTCTTTTCACTGAACATGGTGTCATAAGTTTTCCAAATACGAACCCACCTTCGGATAAAATGAACAATGCTTATTGTGAGGTGAGAAAAGAATTCTTTGCAAAATTATAAGCATAAGCGTGCTATTCACAGGATTTTCCCTCACAAATATTTAGCTTACTTACATCACTGTTTATATCTTCAAAGCACTTATAGTCATTATACACTGTGCGTGGTAGAGATCAAATTAACCAGAAAAGCTAAGAAGCTGGTCCACAAAATAATGTTTGAAAAACGTTAATCAAAATATTAAAAGGGCAGTTCGTTCTGTTAAAATAATTAATCGCAAATATTGTTTGTCCAATCTTGACTTCAAAAATAAACACAACCGAAGGTAACTACATTTAAAGGAAACAATGTTAAACGTTGTATGTTTCTCTTCCATGGCAGTTCGTGACATTCACGAGAGCTTATAACTCGACTCCGACAGTCCTTGTCTCAGCCAATCACAGCACGACAGTATCTGGGAATTCAGCGCCGATCCACAACGGAATTACAACTTGGATCGAGGTAAAAGTTTCCGTCATGGGGCGAATGTGTAGGGATGTGTCCTGGCAAAAAAAATTCAAACCGAAGCTCGACGAAAGATAAAACTGAACAGAGTCACGCTTGAGGCGATAATAGAAGTGGCTCAAAAAAGGACCAAGAAAATTTGAGATTGCTTATTGGCTAACTTCATGTTTTCGATCGCGAATATAATTATGTAGGTATTATTCATTAAAGTTAGAATAATATCTTTAAATACTCAGGCGCCGCGGTGGTCTCAAACTTTAGATCTGACAGTACGGGTTTAAACGTTACCGTATTTTTTTTCATGGAACAAGAAATCATTTGCTGTCTTCATCAAACTGTTTGGGCCTTATAGCTCCTGCGCCACCATCATACCCCTTATTAGGGTAAAAAGGATATTTTGGATAACATTTGAACCTCTTAATTCTTTAAGCTTTTATAACTTTGTTATTTCTAAACCTTCCAATCTTTTAATTTTCTAGCGGTCTTTGCAAGCTTTCATCAAACCACGGTTTTCAGTTGGCGAATCTGTTTGCATTTCTATGTCACATAAAAAGGTGTAGGAGAAAGGTTTAATTTCAGAGACTATTCTAACATTCCCTCCACGTTAATCCAGTTGTTTATGGTTACAACTGCATAAAATGTACCAGCTACGTTAAGTGTTTATTTTTTCAGAACATGAATACCTCTGCATTCAGAGTCTGTGTCAAGGAATTATACGGGACCAGATATGACCCCTTGTCCGTCAGTTATGCTGTGCTCACAGGTCTGTAATAAGTAATGAACTCATCTATGAAGTAGTTTTCAGCAAACATCTTACCCGATTCATGAGGAGTTATAAATACTTTGGAAGTGCTCTAAACTAACACAAGCATATGGTTTGCGAGTCATGCCGAGTGAGAGTCAAGAGAGTAACAAAATTCCAGTCGCTTGTTGTTCAAATTTTCTTCTTTCGATTCCCCATTCACTGCTAGCAGCGGGGTACCATTTTGAAGTTCTTGTCTCAAAGAAATTAGGGACCTTAAGATGTGAGGACGGCAACGGCAGGTAAAACGTCACTTAAAAAGTGAATTCGGGGTTTTCAATCTTCATCGCGATTTTTCCATCTCGCTTACTTTGTGGAAAGTACGCTACTCCTCCTGAAGTTGAATTCCTAAGGGCCTTGACGTTAAGCCGAGAGAGAGAAGGAAAATTTCGTCGTTGCTTGTTTACGTGCTCTAAAAAACATGAAACTAAGCATTTTCAAGTTGTAGTCGTGCAACGACGGCTTAGAAATGTAGAAAAAAGCGTGATGGCACGTGCATAGTTGTTGTTTTACTATAATTAAACCTATTGCTTTTTGGCCGTTCTCATTGCCGTCGCCGTCGTCGGATCTTAAGGTCCCTAATAACTCATAATGACAGAAGACCTCAGTTGCCGAAATGAAAACCATCACGCATCGAACAAACGTTAAAAGTTAGTGTTGCTTCAGAATTTTTACTCTAATTTGAAAAAGTGATCCCTCTTTCATCATTGTGACACCGCTCCTACTCTCCTTCAAGATAAAAATAATGATGATGGTCTACTCGTTGCCCCGAAAAAAATGTTAATCATTTTTAAATATATTTTCTTATCACCCTTGCAACAGTACTCCTACAAAAGTGCCGCTAAGGATAAATAATATCTATCAATCCGACCATAATCATATTTATTATATGGAGGAGAGTGTTTTACTGGGAACTAAACCACTCGTAGATTCCATACGCCACTTCATCCGGGACCCGAGTGGCGTATTTTCCGTATGTCACCTTTGTGAGTGTCGTATCGTTCAATGACGTCACGATTCCCGCCTTTTGCTTTTGTTGAATTGGTTTCTCCATATAATAAAAAGAACATTACACGTTGGCTCGAAGATATGAATTTTATGTTCTCGTGGCAAGATCAATATCTCACTCGTTCGCTTCGCTCACTCGTGAGATATTGTTCTTGCCACTCGAACATAAAATTCATATCTTCTCGCCACCGTGTAATATCCTCTATTTATTATATAACAATTTATATATCAGCAATCTAAATCTTTTCCCCTTTTTACCTTTTGTTAGATATTTGTGATCCTGGATGGAACTATTTCAACGGCTTTTGCTATTTCACAAGTAAGACTTGTCAAAATTGGACCACATCACTGGATAAATGCCGACAAGAAAACTCAGTTCTTGTTGATGTCCAAAACAATGAAGAAAATGTGTTTTTACAGCATCTTCACAATGGAGCAAAATCCTGGCTGGGAATGAATGATATTTTCACAGAGGGCTCCTTTACTTGGGCAGATCGTGGTAATGGGAACTTTACAGCTTGGGCCAAAAACCAACCCAACAATTTTCGAGATGAAGACTGTGTACATACACTTAGTGTTGAATACAAATACGAATGGAATGACGTGAAATGTAGTGACTGTCATCAGTATACTTGCAAGAAAGGTATAGTTTTTCATGTATGTTTACGTGTAAGGTTATGGTCATAAAAAGAGATTATTATCTCTGAAAATTACATGATTAAATGATATCTTGTTATTAAACAGAGACAAACAAGACAGTTGAAAAAAAATAATTAAGTGATGCAATGAGTGAACTGATGGATATGTTGCGGTGGGTCATCCTTGGTGTTTAAACCTGTGAAGTTTTTCTTTGTTTTCTATATTGTAACTACTAGTTATAGCTATCGCTAAGTGCCAACGAGCAAAGCTGTTACTTATTGTTGGTTTTCACATGACGTCACTAAAATTCAAACTAAAAAACTATCGATCCTACCGTGATTTTGCTTTCACGATGAATTAAGAGCAGCTGAAAACTAATTTTCATACAAATTTTCGCTTCAAAAGGGTTCTTGGTTTTGTGAGAGAGTACGCTTGAATTTCTAAGCTTTTGCGAGACGCGGCATTTACATGACGGCCAAGAGAGCTGTCATGTAGGTTAAAAAAATGACTTATCTCAGGAAATTTTGCTATCTAAACAGTTCATGTATTAGAAAAAGTATTATGAGTTAGAAAAAGTATTATGAGTTTCTCGAAGAAAAAAATTCACGCTTCTACTACTTCTGTAGCAAAACTCAGTAACAGATGTTTCTGTTGGTTTCCGTCCGCCATGTTGGAGCTCATCCAGGTGAACACCAGCAAGGCGTCTCTATACTATTTAAATCTCTATAGGTTTGGGTAAAACATTTCTTCGGATATCTCGTATACGAAATATTCCTCTGACCTGAATCTTGGCAAGGGTCTCTGTATATGTACCTCCTTTCATTTCCCAGATTCTGGACTTTATCTATTGAACGGTTTTGATTTTTATTTTGATCTATTTTGAATGGCGTGACACTGGAAACCAGCAATACGCGCGCACTGTTCAATGTTTTTAGAAATGTCATGAATTACAGTAATTTATAAAGAATAGATTGAACTTAATTCGATCGCATAAGCGAAAATTATTGCAGTAACCTGTTTTAGCAAATTTAATGTGTAGATTGCACTATACCTGATAATTTAGAATGTTGTCAACAGCACCGTTTGGGTCGAACTCTCGTTCATTGCAACTCAATTTTTTGTTTTTAAGTGCCACTTTAATTAACTAAAACTTTCAAACACTGAAAATAAATGGAATCACGGAGACTGATCGGTATGGAGGGCAGTTTATTGTATCATTTTAGTCATAAGTTTATTTATACGAAATAACAATTTTAGTGCAATTTGTTCTAACAACTCGTCTGACATCTCGTCTATATCTTCTTCAATTACTGGATCGCCATCGTAATCTTGTTTCAAAAGCGCTTCATTTCTATGCTTCTTCCACGGCATTGCAAAGACTTTCAAAACCCACGCCCATTTCCGGCGGCTGACGTCTGATACCCAGCTTTTGTCAAACTTCTCGCAGTTCTGAAGCTGTAATTGGCGTTCTACATCTTCGCTCTATTTTAAAATGAAAATGGAAACGCTGCCTTTAGAGGTAGATAAAGAAGTAAAGCACTGCCAGAAATGACTAAACGTTACACGCGATTACCTTCGATTTCAGCTGAAATATCTGTTTTCGTAGAGCTCTGTGTGATAAATAATGCTTCGTCTTCCGAGGAATCCATCTCCTTTCAAAACTAAGGCTTGTACTGAGCAGAATGACTGAATTCTCTGGGTTATAAAGAGTACAGATTTGTAGTGTTACACGCCTTGCACATGTTAGGGCCTGTTTACATGGAGTGGGGGACCCCGGTCTAGTGGGGTTGGTTTCTTTTGTTTTCACGCTCTGGGGGACACAAAACAAAAGAAACCTACCCCACTAGACCGGGGTCCCCTACTCCATGTAAACAGGCCCTTAATTTCATTGTTAGAATTGTTTTAAACAACTATAACAATGAACTACAATAACACCCCTCGGCTTCGCTAAAATCGAAGATTCATCACAAAGAAGGAACAAAAGGATTTGAAGGGCATCACAATTATCAAACATAAGTGCAACTAAAATCGAAGATCCAACACAGACAAACAACAATAGGACAAGGATCAATAATTATAATGGATAATTACTTCGGCACATGGCATTATGAGAAATATTGTGAGCTCAACTGTTCTTCTGCATAAAGAATTTGAAATCCCGACTTTACATAGCAAGTTTTTCGAGATATTGAAGTTAGTGGTTTTGTCCGAAGTTGAGCACATATCATTTTGGGTAAAATTTAGTGGTCTTATAAGCAAACTTAGAATCCTTGAAAAATCATATCAAAGTCCGCGAATATTCATCGTACAGACTTAAATTTGGTCTCTTTTTAAAGCTAAATAAAAATTATGGTGCGCCGATGAACAATTCCGAATTATTTTGCTTCAAAGACACAAAAAATTTCGCGGCGTTATTTTTCCTAGCGGCAGGCAATAAAAAAAGTCCAGCGGGCAAATGCGCAGCCATACGCCGCAGTATGTTGCAAATAAATCCAGCCGATGATTGGTTGAATGAACACGAAGGATGAACACAGGACTCACAAGCACTCAAACGACTCGTGGATTCTCTGTTCTATACTATCAGGTGTTCCCTCGAAAATAATGCATTCTCTGTTCTGCATTACGTCGCAAATGTTGCCTTACATTACTATATGTTACATCGATTCGAGTTTTTTTTTCTCGCACGGCCCTATTAGGCTTGCGCCTCTCGCGAGGATGCTTGTTTAAGCAATTATTTCCCTTGGCTCTATTATGTTGACTTGTCAGTGGCTTCTTTGTATTAATTGTTCTACGTCACTCGTGAGTTTCACGGGTTTTTACACCGCGGAGTATGACCCGCTGTAGTTGAATTTTGTCCTTGGTTTAAATTTTATTTCCCTTTTTTCAAACTCATTATCATATCTGAATAACATACCCCAAAAGAAAAGAAAAGAAATTAAACCATAGATGAAATTGAACGACAACCGAAATAAATGAGTAAATGACAAGCTTATGAACAATTCCTAATTATAATTCAAAATTCTTATATTTATTCGATTAAACGCCGCGGCGTTTGTTATATTTTTTGGTTTTCGAGTGCGGCGTTTATTTAATATCCATTTATTTCTTGCAAACAATAGTATGGTAACTGAGCATTTAAACTTTAAAAACAGAAACATGTTTTAGTGCTTGTCTGACTAAAGTCATTATCTATATCTTTCTCAATTTCACAATTCGCATGTTAATATACTACTGGAATACATAAAGTGAATAAAGTTAATTAATTAGTTAATTAATCCTTTGAGCTTCGAATGTCCTGATCTTAAAGCATTGTTAAAATCAAAGAAAATAATTTTTTCAGGCTTGCTCAAACATGATTATTACTGCATGTATTTACTTTTTGAGTCTATTATTGGAATAAACACCGCATCATGACGTGGCGTTTATTCGAGGGCGGCGTTAAATCGAATAAATACGGTAATTAAAGAATTGATAGCTGCTGTAATTGCAGTTAATAAACATGGTATCTTTCGTACATTACAGATCTGAATGAGTGCAGCAGGGACAAGTATTATTGTCATCGTTTTGCCACCTGTTCGAATAATCGTGGTTCCTTCACTTGCACTTGTGACCTTCAACAAGGTTTTATTGGGGATGGTTTTGAGTGCAACTTAAATTATGCAAGTAAGTGATCTTATGCAAAGAATTAATTTTACAATGCCGAAGTTTAAAGATCACGAGAAGGGCAATTTTATATCATTTTCAACCACCCAGAAAACGGTTTGAAAACAAGGACAGGAAATTTTTTGTAAAATTTTTAATTATTAATCTGTAACATGAGAAATCAGTTTTAAATTTGCAGGCCTTCTGTTACAAGCTGATTTTATATGACAAATGAAGGGGTGTTCGAGCAACTCGCTCGCTTGGCGTAGAGGTACCAGGTATCTGGGCCCAGTTGTTCGAAGGCCGATTAGCGCTGAACCCAGGGTTAAATTTAACCCGGGTTTCTATTTCGTTTTTTCAAAAACATTTTCTCGCATAATTTTCTCTGTTATTTTTAAGAGCATCCAATCATCAACTTGTTGACAAAAAGAATAAAACTGAAATTACTGTCTAAGCTTTTATTTCTGAATTCAAATTTCGCACTAACCCTGAGTTATCTTAACTCAGCTTTGAACAACTCGGCCCTGATTTACATTAGCTTACATTTCGGGATTCTTTATTCTTCGCAGCAGCTCATATGGTTTCTTCTACGGCATCACTTTCCGACTGCTGCTGAACATAACTACAACATAACCGCACTCCCCTCTAACTGCGCAAAATATTGCGAAAAAGGCTTAATAAATAACTTAACGTTCGGGCTTTCTGACAATGAGAGTAACGAACGCACTTTCCTAATGAGTTTAGGGATTTCCTGTTGATCACCAAAGTGGAAAAAACAAACCTATAAGGTATGATAATGACATGAGCAAGAAACCAATGAAAGCTTGACAGCTGATACCACCGGGCTCTACCGTAAACCAAAACAGGAACTCTGATGTAGGTAACAACCACGGTCAGCGATAATCCCTAAACGTGCCCAATTCAGGGGCTGACACTCAAATTTTAATAAATGACAATTATGTTGAAAAACTACTAAGAAAGGAAAATAATAGAATTGAAACCTGTGGATACAAAATACGGATGAACCTTGATCTACAAACCTAATCATAACGAGACTCTATAAGGTACGAGTGTAACGTCAAGTGCAAACATGAAATATACTAAAATAACCTACAAAATACGGCTTCACAACAGAAAATGGGACGTAGCAGTACAGCTGTAATTCTTACTTTTCCCTTTTGCCGAGAATTTTTCCGCTACCTTAAGTAAACGAGTGTTGGGACCGGAGGAGACCATACATCGCGCGTCTCAGTCAAATCTTGAAAACTGGAATAGTGAGTAACAAGAAATAATTACTCTCGACTTATCTTAAAGAACTTAAATACAACCTCACCTGAGAAACAGGTTCTGAAAGGTTAAAGCAAGGCCTGCATGAAGTTTCCGAAACTCCCGGCCGTTATGCGACGCTTTCCTCATGCCAACCAAAAATAATTAAACAAACAATCAAACAAGATCTGAACAGCAAAAGAATTTTGATACCTTTGTCTTTATTTGTAATCTCTCGATAAGCATTGTTTATATTATTTTGGGTTGGTTTTTGATCGTCAAGGGGACAGTACAAGTTTGGTTTGAAAGGACACAATGATTTCAGCTATTTCAGATCTGTTTAGGAACAACCTGTTTACTTCGACGAGCATGTTCTCGGTCTTTTTCCATTATATCCTTCGAATTTGTCAAAGTCTGTGGGATTCGTTTCTCTATCTGGGAAAGCTTCATTGGTTTCTATATCTGTTGCTATCCTATTTCTACGATCCTGGCATGTTTATTTTTCGTTGGAGTTCGAATTTCGTGGAAAAAGTTGTGTTGAAAGGGAGCATGGCGGCGAAAATGGCATCTCGTGTCTCCTTCCTTGTACATTATTATTGTATATAGAGTGAATTTGAACAAATGATCACGAAACTTCGTTGGAGCATTAAGGACAACAACATCTAACTACAGAGTAAGTTTTATTGAACTTTATTTAGTATTTCCTAGAAATTTTAGGATCGTATTTTTACCCCATACAAACACTGTAATTTTACTGGAACCGTACTGTGGTACTATCACAGAGCCTGGGTTACCTGTGCACCCAGCAGGGCAGGAAATCATCACATTCACGGACAATAGTCCAGTTTCGAATTAATAAATTACCACTGAATAAAAACATTAACGACACATTCATACAGGGTTAGCCTCGACGTAAAGTAAAATATTCAGAAATTCTGGCAAGTAAGTGTTTGAAATTTGAACATACACAATAGACAGAGTAATAAACAGGTCTTTTTCTCGTTGGAATTTGTGAACATATTACTTCAGACGGAGGCTAAAGCTGTAAAAAATACGTCACTTCTTTAATTCAGCGGTCATAGCGAACTCGAAAATGGACTATTGACTATTTTCCAATTGCCCATAATACACTCTGTTTGCCCCCCAAATTTTGCATAACTTATTGTCTTAAAATGCTCTTGGGAAAATGCAATACTCCCAGGAGCATTTAAAAACAATGGTTTATGCAGAATTTGGGGGACAAACAGAGTGTATTATGAGCAATTGGAAAATAGAGAATTACAAAGAGCAAAGGAAATGACCTGTAAGTGTCACACAAACAACAGCAAAGATAAGACTGATTCGCTCAATTAAAGTTTGGAATCCTCCACAGCTTAATCTACGGATTTGGATTTAAGAACTAATAAAAATTTGCAACGCCTTGCAACACGAACAATTCACGAAAAAATAAGGCACGTAATATCGGCGTCATTTTCGATAACACCGTAACGATTTCTTTTCATATTAGCAACATAGTTAAAGTGGCATTCTACCGCCTTAGAAATATAGCTAAGATTCGTAAGTATATCAATGTCACAACGGCTGAAGTTCTTGTGCACGCATACATAAATTCGAAGTTGGATTTCTGCAACTCGCTTTTACATGGTCTTCCCAAGTATGAAATTAACAAACTGTAAAGTGTCCAAAACGCTGCAGCGCTCGTGATTGCCTGCTTACGTAAGTTTGATCACATAAGTGATACTGTAAAGGAGTTGCACTGGCTACCAGTGGAGCATAGAATAATCTTTAAGATTAATCTTATTTGTTTTAAGATACTCATCAATTTAGCTCCTGATTATAAGAATGACCTAATCCCTGTTTTTTTAAGGGCTTTTTCAGTCATTGCCCCTATACTCTGGAACGATTTGCCTATTGACATTAGATCGCTCGATGATGTAAATAAGTTTAAATCTAAACTGAAGACCTTTCTTTTTAAGCGAGTTTACGAACTATCTTAGGTTTTCTATTTTGTATTTTTGTGACTATGTATACATATATGTAAATGATTTTAGGATTTTTATTTTTTTATCCAGACCTTTTTGAAGCATTGTAAAGCGCTTAGCACTGAAAAGTATAGGCGCTATATAAATATTTATTATTATTATTATTATTATTATTATTATTATTATTATTAACAATTCCAAATTAAACGAAACCAAGGATCAGTTTAGAATACGATCCACAAAACGCTCACACATTGAACCAGTAATGGTCCCGAAATTACACACGTCACAGATTTTCAAAGGCCTTACATACGTTTGTTTGAATAAACAACAAGCAAATTTACTCTAGTATCTAGAAGTAATTTTTGCAAAACCAGAAAAAACTATTACACACCTGAAATTTGCAAGAATTCAAAGACCACTCCACTCAGAATGCATGAAAATCACAACTGTTTACATCACGTTCGGCAGATCTTTCTCTGCGTTGCAGAGACGCACGCCATCTTTCTTTGTTTCACATGTTCCTCTGATGGTCCTTTACAAATAACGCGTGGTCTCCTGGGATTTGAAAGGAAACAAAATAATGGCGGCGCAAAAGCGTTGCAAATACTGATCTTTCTTTGAAGGTCCAACATGGAATTATCAGTGACGTCATCATATATCCAGAAATGGATATCTCCCGGACTGATAAGAAAAATGTTAATAAAGATGTTAAATTTCATTGTTTTTCAGTGGATAAAGCCTCAAAAAATGAGGCACTAACTTAAAGTACGAAAAATTGGACACCTTTATACAATTTTAAAGGGACTCATTTTCAAAGTGATCAAAATATCTCGAAACAAAATTACTGAAACAACATGACATTCCTTGCAAAAAAACTAATACAAATTCACCACGACTAACAAATTCGAATTTTAAACTTCAATTGGACATGACAGGCTAAGTTAGCTTAATTCAAACTCGTTCCAACTGTAAGAAAACAAGACAGTCTATTTTCTGCAACTGACTCAACATTGCTTTACTTTCAAGTGCTACTTTTCTTCGTCAACTTTACCCTCGCAAGGCAATTCATTGCATATAGCCCCTACATACATTCAGAATCTAGTTTCTTTGAAATCGCAAAGCAGATATAACTTCAGATCGCCTGGTCGGATGTTTTGCTAGCGTCGCCAACAATGAGAACTAAGGTTCAGCAATAGGCGATGGGTCCTTCCAGGTGGCTGCGCCCAAGTTATCGAATACTTTATAAGACCCACCCTTTAAGATTGTTGCGATATTGCATTATTGTAGTAGGCCAGGTCACGTGTTATTGTTGCTTTATGTGGTCCATATTTGGTCATTAAAAAGCTAGTATGATTCTCACCGAATCTGGTACATGTCTATTGAAACATGGTGTCAGAAGTAAAGTTTACCTTCTGAAGAGTCCAGCTCCTCTTACGAATAGTTAATGCTGTTGGTGGCACACTGATGCTGTTTCCTTCTTTTGTGCGTAATTTCGAAGCAAATTGTCCGCTCAAAGTGTGAGAAGATGCCGGCAGACAACGACCTCGTGGAGTCGAGTGCGCAAATTTCCGCGCCATCAGCGTCAACACCAAGCACAGCGCAAGCACAAGCTATTCCGCAAGTTTATCCTCAGCTTATTGCGTCAAATTTTCCGCTGCCAAGTTCCATGAAATGTCAAGGTGATGTTGCTAGCAACTGGGAGTTTTTTAAACAGCAATGGAGCGATTATGAAATCGCGACAGGCCTCGACAAGCGAGAGGAATCGGTCCGTCTTGCGACTTTGCGATCAGCGATGGGACGAGAATGTCTCCAAATTCTACTTAACCTTAACCTGTCTGAGGAAGATAAGAAGAAAATCGACAAATGTCTAGAAGCTCTGGAAAAATATTTCAAGCCGACCAGAAATGTCGTGTACGAGCGGTATGTTTTCAACACTTGTTCACAGACAAGCGAAGAATCCGTTCAAACTTACGTCACAAGATTGAGGAAATTAGCCGCGTCCTGTGAATATGGAGCTTTAACAGACGAGTTTATACGAGATAGATTAGTCATCGGATTAAAGAATCAAGGTGACAAAGTCAGGCTTCTCAGAGAAAAATCCCTGACCCTTCAGAAAGCCATAGAAATGTGCACATCGAGCGAAACAGCTTCGCACCAGATGAAGACGATCGAAGCCACCGGAGACAAGCAGACAGAAGACGTCAAGAAACTTCGTGACAAGAAAACCGGAGATACAAATCGTCGAAAGAAGAGAGATGGATCCAGATCCTCAAAGAAAGAGAAGAAAAACGAGAATAAGAATTCCGAAAGTTCTTCTGAACCGACATGCAAGTATTGTGGTCGTAAACAACGTCATACAAGAAGAACAGAGTGTCCCGCGTTCAAGCAAACGTGCAGTAAGTGTCACAAAAAGGGCCATTTTGCGTCCGTGTGTCGCTCATCAAAAAAAGTGCAACAATTTGAAGAAGACCAAGAAAGCTCTGATGAAAGCTGCCTGCAAGTGGAAACTGTCTCCCTGGTACAGACTAAAGCAAAGCAGTGGTTCGCAGATGTCAGTTTCTTCAAATCAGCTGAAGAAGATTTTACAACAACCCTAGCCTGTCAACTGGATACTGGAGCTACCTGCAACGTACTTTGTTCGGACGACCTCTCAATCATTACACAGTTAGGAGATCTACCCATGGACAACTCCTCTGTCAAACTGAAGCTATTTGGTGGTTCAACGTTAAAGCCACTCGGTGAATGCAAATTACATGTGCAGCACAAAGGCAAAAAGAAGACTCTGAAGTTTCAAGTTGTTGAAAGCAAGTGCAAACCCTTGCTGTCAGCCGACACATGCGAAAAGTTGCAACTCATCCGTTTGAATGTCAGTGTCCCTGAGAGTCTACACCAAATGAGCGAGAGTCCAGTGCAAAATCCTCTGTCAAGAGAAGATCTGCTGAACAAGTATCATGAAGTTTTCAGTGGCCTAGGACACATTGGAGACGGAAAGATTGTGGTTGATAAAAATGTTACACCAGTGCAGCACTCCCCTAGACGTGTGCCTGTAGCCTTGCAGAAAGATGTAAAGAAGGAGATTTTGGAGTTGGAAGAGCAAGGCATTATCAAGAAAGCAGTTGAGCCCTCAGAGTGGATCAGCAGTACGGTGATAGTTGCAAAACCTCAGAAGATTCGAATCTGTTTGGATCCAAAAGACCTTAACCGTGCAGTCCAACGCCCTAAGTTCCAAATGCCTACTTTAGAGGAACTTTTACCTGAGCTCAGCAAAGCACGAATCTTCAGTTCCTTCGACGCAAAGGATGGATTTTATCAAGTTAGCCTTGATGATGAGAGTAGCAAACTCACTACTTTCTGGACACCCCTTGGAAGATATCGTTACTTAAGAATGCCCTTTGGTATAACCTTAGCCCCCGAAGTTTTTGAGAGCAAACTACAAGAGTGCCTCGCAGATCTACCCGGAGTGAAAGTCATCAGAGATGATATCCTTGTGGTTGGTTGTGGTGATACTGACTCCGAAGCCCTTATAAACCATGATCAAAATGTGATTCGCCTACTTGAACGAGCCAAGCAAGTTAACCTGAAGCTTAACAAGAACAAAGTAAAGCTTCGAGAAGCAGAAGTGAAATTCATGGGCCATGTGATTTCAAAGGATGGATTGAAGCCAGATCCAGAAAAGGTCTGTGCCATCAAGAACATGCCCAAGCCTAGATCTAAACCTGAAGTACTCACTTTACTTGCAATTGGTTTCGTTAACTACCTCTCTAAATTCCTTCCGAAGCTTTCAGATGTGTCAGCACCATTGAGAGAGCTCCCAACTGGCCAATCCAAATTCACCTGGGCAAAGCAGCATGATGAAGCCTTCGCTACAATTCAGCAACTTGTCATTCAACACCCAGTGCTTAAGTTCTACAACATCGAAGAAGAAGTCACCATCCAGACTGATGCCAGTGACAAAGGCCTTGGAGCAGTCCTCCTTCAAAGCGGACAACCAGTAGCTTTTGCCTCTAGAACTCTCTCCCCTACAGAGAAGAATTACGCAACCATCGAGAAAGAATGTCTGGCCATAGTCTTTGCATGGGAAAGATTCAATCAATACTTAGCACGCAGAGAGAAGATTTTTGTAGAAACAGATCACCAACCTCTTCAATCAATTTTCAAGAAGTCTCTCCTTTGAGCTCCGTGCCGTCTTCAAAGGATGCTTCTCAGGCTGCAACGATTCAACCTGTCAGTCAGCTACAAACCTGGGTCGCAGATGTTCTTGGCTGATCATTTATCTAGAGCAGCACAGCACGAAACCCTGAAGTCAGAAGAATCATTTCAAGTGTTTTCTTTAAAGTTAGAGACCCTTGACCCTATGTTAGCCCTGAAGATCACACCAGAACGACTAGAGCAGTTACAACGAAGTACAGGTCAAGACGACACTTTGCAAACCCTGAAGACAACTATTCTGACCGGTTGGCCAATGCAAAAAGAGGAAGTGCCAATCAAGATTCGTGAGTACTGGTCCTACCGTTAGGAACTGGCCGTTTACAACGGTGTTCTTTTCAAAGGCTCAAGAGTAGTCATCCCTCAGCTACTAAGACCCAAGGTAAAGTCACGAATCCATTCGAGCCATTTGGGAGTAGAAGCTTGCCTTCGTAAAGCTAGAGACACTGTTTTCTGGCCCGGCATGAATGCTGAAGTACGTGATCAAATTAAGCAATGCTCAATCTGTAACGAATTTCAAGCTAAGAATCAGAAGCTTCCAATGCAGAGTCACAAGCTTCCAGATCGCCCTTGGAGTCGAGTTGCTGCAGACCAATTCAAGCTTCATAGCCAAGATTATATAGTGCTTGTGGACTTCTATTCCGACTTTATTGAAGTCAAGAAATTGGAAGAGAACACCTCTAGTTCTGTGGTTGAATTCCTCAAGGAACAATTCAGCAGATACGGTATTCCGGATTCATTAGTAACCGACAATGGTTCTCAGTTCTCAAGTCAAGAGTTTCGTCAATTTGCACTTGACTGGGAATTTGTCCACGTGACATCCTCCCCACATCATCACAAAGCAAACGGAAAAGTGGAGTCTGCTGTGAAGACTGCTAAGTCCTCAATCAAGAAGACACTCAAGGACAACAGAGATCCTTGGTTAGCCCTACTAGACCAGAGAAACACACCAACGGAGTCAATCCAAACAAGCCCATCACAGAGGTTGATGTCTCGTCGCACCAGAACCTTGTTACTCACAGCTACCAACCTTCTATACCCCAAAGTTCCCGAAAGTGTGACTGAAAAGCTGAAGTTGAAACGACAGAAAGCAAAATGGTATCATAATCGATCCTTCCGCATTTTACCAGAAATAGAAATAGGACAAGATGTCAGAATTGCACCTTTGCAGAAGAATCAAACCTGGAAAACTGGCACGTGTATCGAGAAGTTGTCAGGCCGATCCTATGTGGTGAAAACAAATTCAGACAACCAAGTTCTTCGCAGGAACCGAGAATTCTTGAAGCCAGCTGAGCAACCAGCAGCTACTACTCAGCGGCAGACAGTAGTGGTCACTGAGATTCAACCCACAAAGCGTGATGTGCAGACGCCGTTACCTGAACAAAAGCAGATGTCTACACCGTCCCCACTTCCAGCTGTCAAGAAGACACGCACCCGAGTCGTAAAACCACCCTCTAGGTTCAAGGACTTTGTTGCTTAGTTAGTTTTCAGTTGCAAAACAAAAAAAAAAAAGAAGGGTATTTGAACTTCAACAGACTTTTACTGATCTTTCTGCAAAGACATTGCCCCTTATGACAGATATTATTATTTTTTTTTTTGTAAGTTTTGTAACATTTATTTTCTATTACTTCTTATTTTTTTTTTACTTTCGGTTTTGTAAGATTATCAAATTTTGTTATTTTTCATAAGCTCGTTCACCTCAAAGGAAGGGAGATGTTGCGATATTGCATTATTGTAGCAGGCCAGGTCACGTGTTACTGTTGCTTTATGTGGTCCATATTTGGTCATTAAAAAGCTAGTATGATTCTCACCGAATCTGGTACATGTCTATTGATATAATGACCCGCTTATTGTGAACTGAATGGACCTTTTGCGCCCAACAGTTTAATTTTCTCCGCCAAAAACTACCTCCAGAGTAGCTATTATAAAAACTACGAGCGCAGCCATTGCTTTTTTTCTCTTCTCCTCCTTTCCTCCTCCTCGCTGTTTCTTTTTCTCCTTTCCTTTTCCTTCGTTTCTGTAATCTTGGAGCTTCTTGGGGTTAAGAAACCTGCCTTTTGACACCTTTTCACTCAAATGACTGCAAATCTCGTTAGGTTGGTTTTCAAAAAATAGGTTACATATATTTCTGTTTCTATTCATATCATTATTTGTTTTCGTATTGTAAATAGATTTTTAATGTTTTTATTACCTGTTAGTGTAAGGCGCATTTAATCATTGTTATGGATACTTGCGCAATCTAAGTGGATAAATTATTAATTAATATTGAATAATAAACAATCTTTAATATTTAAGTATCAGAACAATAAGTAATATTTACAGTTTCAAATTATGTCGTCTTGTTTACAAATTAAAAATTAAATATATGTCCACGATAGAAAACTATTTACAATTGTGAATAATTTAAAAGTGGGAAAAGGAAAATCAAGCATTACTAAGAAAAACTATAAAAAAAAATCTAGGCCTAAAATTATGAGTGCAGATGTAGACCAGCTACAGCGAAAGTGAAGTCCTCTGAGACCTCACGTGCCGTTTGAATGGATATCTAGAACCTCTGACGTATCTGTGTACAGTTCTTAATATAGCAAATGAGAGCTGTATTCGAAGCCAGGGAATAACGCTGGCGTAGTGTTCATTGTTCTTAGTCGAAAGCTTATTTGCGAGAGTTCTTAAAAAGTTCTTACAGTCGAGTCCCATACCCCCGTTTGTACCAAACACCAGTGGTGTAAAAGTTCCCATCTCTACATTTAAGGCACTCTCTGGCTGTATTTCCTCTTCTTCTCGTTTTCTTGCTCTTTGAAGACCGTAGCTGTGTACTTGCCCTGGTTGGACCGGGAGCTAACATGCGTTATACGTACGTCAAAGAATGCCGTTACTCCTGGTGTCCAAAAACCTCCTGCTTTTATATCCAGCCTATCCAGCTCGACTTGTAACAGTGCACTGAAGGTTGAATATATCTTTGTCGAGTAGTTGCAGGAGTGGCTCTGTCTCCACGTTTCTGCACACTTTACTGATGTGTGATGTCAGAAGATCTCTGATTGTATCATGTCTCTGAGCTACAAAACCTCCCTCCTTACATGACAACGCATGGTTGACAGTAAACATTTCTCCACAAGCACAGTAATTAGGGAGATTAGGCAGAGGGAGGTTGTATCGAAGGCAAAGGAAGTCCCTAAACTCCTGCTTGTTCAAAGCCAGTCCGTGTTCTTCGATTGGAATAGCGTTCAGCCACGAGCTGACTCCCTTGTCCCTTGTCCGCTGTACCGCTTGGAGTAGATCAGGAGATCAGGATTCGTCAATCCTGTCAATTCGGGACTTTGCAGCGGCTCTCCTTTTAGCATTGATTTCACACTTCCTTTCCTCCATCAGCTGTCGTGCTGGAATGGTGGAGCTCTGATATTTAATATTAAATTGACGTTTTTAACTCGTTTAGGAATTTAAAGTAGTATTCATTGAAGTAGACTCAGGTTAACTTGGCACTGTTGTCGTTCTGAAAAATGTGTATCTATATTAACGATTTTGAGAACAACGCAAGAAAATAAAATTTTAAAGTGTCCTTCTTTGTTCTTGAAGCCATCATGTTTTTTTTTTTGGCCTCGGATAAAGGCAACGTCCGGTCTTAGGCTGTTTCCTAAATCCGTTTAAATTAAATGGCTCTCTACATCACTATTGCTAATTTTTTTGTTTATATCTCGTAGGAGGATTGACAGGCTCTGCTATTGTGGGAAATGATGTTAGCTACTTAACATATTTGAGCACTTTGCTCAAACCAGTCTCGAGCAAATCTTCACGATGGAGGCGCTGTTGGCGTGCGTCCGTGGACGGCTGGGCTGCCAGTACTTTTCACGGCCGATGCGACCATAAAGGACCAACTGTCACAATAATAAGAGTCGGGGGGAAATACATATTTGGGGGGTATACCAGCCACTCTTGGGGTAAGTGGAAGGATTTTCTAAACCTGAGCGTGACAGCATGTAAAATTGTGTAAGGAAGAATTTGTAATGAATATTTTTTTGTATATACAGTGATCTTGGTGATTTAAGCAATCTGATTGGTTCGCTATCTCGGACTATTCGACAATATTCACCTCCTAGCGAGTGGATAATGTGCGTGCTCGGTTTTTTTCCCATTTTCGTAGAGAAAGATCTTTTAAAAGTCGACAAAATCCTAGGGTTGACTTTTTTTCAGGCAAGAAAAGACTTCGAAGGATTCAAAACCGCGTTTTTCCATTTACTGTTGTTGAGTTTTGTGGTCGATGGATTGTTTACAACTCCCGTTTATTCGCCTAGAAGAGACCGTTTCTTGAACTCAGCGTTTCCTAACAAGAAAAATTTGGCCCAAAAACGAAGTTTATTTATGACAAACAAATTTGAAAGCAAATGCAGGAATTCTAATTTTCAAGTAAATACGAGAAAGAATGCTACATGAAGACGACGTCTTACCTCGAGGAACCGAATCGCCATTTTTGTCGGCACTTCATGCGAAGAACGACACAACAAACCTCTTCAGCTATAAACTTGGCAAGTCAACGGAACTGACATCAAAGCTCTTCTTTTCTTCTCAGGTAAGGAAACAATTCAAACTTTTAGCGGTTCCATTTAAGTCATTACGCTGTTGTTTGCGAAGTGATAAGCTTGTGAATTGCCATGTTTGAAAATTCTACAAAGATCTATTTTTAAACTGTCGCGTGTCTAGCTGACCTGATCTGTCAATCAAATCGTACTTTTGAATGGTTTCCTCTCTGATTTTGTTGAGATCACTTCGTATGTATATACTAAAACAATTATTCTTTTCAATCTCGGTGAATAGTGGCTTTAGGAATATTTACCTCGCCACTTCGTGGCTCGGTAAATATTTTGCCACTTTTCACCTCGATTTCAAGGAATAATTGTTAAATATTCATTTACTTCTTTTTTTGCAATCACTTTCGTTACGGCTTACCATCAGACATTTGTGAATCATTAGGAGCTTAAGCAACCACGACGGGGAGGCGGAGGATGCCCGGCATTTCTCTTATTATCCTTTTTTTTTTCCATTAAAACGCAATGCACAACTTTTTTTTCTCTTGTTGCCACAAATTTGGAATTTAAAGGAGGAGAAAGACAGAGAAAAAAAGAAAGTAGGCGGTCTTGAGCGAGAGATAACAAACAGAGGAGACATTTTTTTGTTGGAAGAACTACATGAAAATTTTGTAGCGGCGGTGACAAAATGGGAAATGCTAATGGTCACCAATGCAAGGTGAAAATAAGGGCAGTGAAAAAAAGAAGTGAACTTGAACACGAACGACATTTCCTCCATAAAACGTGTAACTAAGACGTTTCTGGAAGTTTCACGTTGTAGGGGTGCAAAACATAGCAAAGAATGTACAAAAAGGTGTGCTGCACGTGCAAAGTTGCTTTTTTTGCTAATTAGTCCGATTGTTGTTTTTCACCGTTCTCCGGCGTTGCCTTCCCGCTTAGCATTACACGATTTTATATTTGGTTTGAACAAGTTATAAATATTATCGAGAGCTTCGCTTTCAGACCCTGGCTAAATCTATATATAATTTATATTTATCACTAAAACTCTAGAAGGAAATAACAACGGACAATTTTAACAAAGGTCACACGAAGGGTTCACGCTTTCCCTTCAGTGAAAACTTATTTTCAAAACTGTGACAATTTGTCCTGCGACTTGCTAAGGGAAGATGCAAAATACTGGACAAAAATTGCAAATGCAAGTTTGGTTCGTCAAAATGTAAATGGCTTAAGTTCATTTATTTTAAATACTAGTATACCTAAAGGGTAGAAGTGTTGCCGTAGGCAAGGAATAGTGAAGAAATTGAAAATTAAGTGTGAAATGTTTAGTAGAAGGTGATATGACGCTAAGACAGCTATCCAAAATCTTTGTGACCTAAATTTAGAAATTATCTTCCTTTTGATCGCGTTTAAGGTGACTAACTTAATTATGAGCGAGTTTTAGTATTTTTCTAACGTGCTCGCGTCGCGTCGGAACTCGATTTTTGATATGTATAAGTTCAATCATTCTCGCTTTCAACTGAATGACTGAAATTTATTTTGAAGCTTTGATTTGGCGATACGAGCAAATTATTTTCTAACGTTGGTGTTCAGTCTTTCTGTTCGCACAAAAATCGAGCAATTTCCACGAAACTTAAAATTCTTGAGTTTACGACTGTTTATTTCATCTGCCAACAGTATCCCGTTACTGCGCATGCACCAAACTTTGATTTTTGGACAGGATGTCGCGAAATCAAAAGATGCGAGGAGAGTAAGAGAACCTTGAAAAATCCGTTTGCATCGCGCTTGGCCGGGTTCAATACGACAATTAAACTTCTCAGGATTACAGACCAGTGATATATTGTTCCGGTTAAGTTTCGATTTGGGCAAAATCTGGATTTTATGTCGTTACTTTTATTGCCGTTTGCCAGAGGACCAAAAGATTGGAAGCACTTTGATGCCGATTGAAGGCTTATTTCTTCTGCTAGCTTTCATACAAGCTCAGATAATTGTGAAAGGAATACGCAGAAATGAAACAGCAACAATAAAGACTGTAAGAAAGAAACAATTGAGACATTGATGTGAATGAGGAGATCTTGTGGAGGGGAGCTTCGCGAAGCAGAATGTCTTGCAACGACACGTTAGTAAACTTTTAAATGAATCTGCCTACGGCCGACAAAATCAAACAAACAGGCGCTACATGTTTAGAAAAACTAGTGCCCTGAAATCATAATATAATTTTTGACTAACCTTTGTGATGATTCATAGCGTTGAGATTGCATTTTTTTAATGTCTTTCAGTGTTTGAGGCTAGAACGCGAGCAAATCAGGCAGATATTACTGGACTTGGCACAATTGACCTCTGACACGAGTTTCAAATTTGAAAATATGTTTTTAAAGCGAGCGAAACGAGATTTTCGGGTCGCAAGGCGGCCCAGCTAGCGATAAAATCGCGATGAGTCTTCGAACCGCGAACCAAATATTTATATAAGACGAAAGACTTCTTCGAAAGTCTAAAATATTACTTGAGAATATAAACAACAAATCTCCGTCGGCGGTGCGGTCCGGATGGAAATCTTGTCGAGTCAATATGACAGTTTTATTGTCTTTTGAAGAAAAAACAGATGACGCTCGCGCGTGCGCATAATCGGGACACTGTCCCTTTAAGGAAATTTGTTCGGCTGTGATCTGCGCTGCAAGATAGTTCTGAGAAACGACAATGAAAACACAACATTAACTTGGCCAACCATATCCACGAATCAAACACCAATTTAAACAATTTTGTAGGGCAGTTATGTTCAATTTTTGATAAATATGATACATAAATTTGGGGCTCGTAGCTCTAACGCTGCTTGTTTGATTCCCTCTCAAAACAGAAGAAAATTTGCTTGGAAAATAATAAAGGCTGCGGCTATATGGCCGGTAACCGTTCAAGACACTAAATGGCCGGCAGTCCGATATTTTTTTCAATAATTTTGACAAATCGAAGAATCCCAGCCAGACCAAACCATCATACGTCGGTCGATTTAGAATAGACTGAGAGACTTAGTTTCTGATCAACAAATGTTGTCAAAGTTTAAGTCCCTTCAATTTCTCCGCAAGTTGATAATTTTATTCAAATATTGTAGCGTAAACCCCAACCCAAAATAGAGGCTAACCGTCAACCCTAATCACTTTTCTCAGGGTTTAACCCTAATCAGTATGGTTAGTGCTTAAATTAGTATTCTCAGTGCATAACCCTAGTCACGGACTTATAAAATAGTGCATTTTGTGAAAATATGCTTGAAAGATATTAAACGGCTGCTTGCTCCAGTGATGCTATTTTTTGTCCATATGCTACGCTATTTTGCTGGTCTTAACGTGTTCTGTTTTCCGAACTTTTCTTTTATTCTGCCTTGGCATCGACTATGATGAATTCATCATGAATGCCTTCGGTTCTTGGTCGACAAGTCTCGGCCAACTGCAAAAGTATAGAGCACGTGTAAAGCTGTTTGTTTTCCAATTAGACCTACCTTTTGTTTCTATACTTTAACGAGATTGCAAATTATTCAAATTGTAGTTGAAAATCAGTGTAAGAAGAAAGCATGTGGTAATCCACTACGCACTCGAAATCTCCTATTCTAGCATAGCCACAATTCCTTGCGAGTCTACTGCGCATCCTAAATCTTCTATTCGCACTTAACCACAATTCCTTGCGAGTCCATTGCGCATCCTAAATCTTTGAGCCGCGCATAACCACAATTCCTTGCGTTTGGTAAGAAAACGTGATTGAATGCCCCTCTAATGTAATTTTTTGCCGATAAGAGAGCTGCCTCGTTCGCTCGCTTCAGGCTCACTCACTGCGGCAGAAATAATTATTTCATCTTTTCATATTGACAATACAGCTTTTCAAAAAACGTTGTCGGGAGAAAAGCAAAAAGTCTTCAAGCCAAGACCGCAAGGTAATGTGGGTTGTTTCAAATCAGTCTTTTGCCGGCAAACAATCACTCCACTAAACTGGTCGCTGATTTTATTCGTCATTTATACTGAATCATACTTATCATTTTAATTTTTAAAAAAGCACAAGGTAAAATTTCAGTCGAAGTGCACTCTTGCTTATTCCCATCGTTGAAAGCAATTTTGTTCCGGTAATTAGCAAGGAAAAATGACAGTAAATTTTACATTTTATCAATTTGCATAACGTAGTAACGAAGTGTGCGAAAAAAATATTATAAACAAACCTTTTTCCGAATAATGGTTCCTACTCAAGCATTAATTAAAGCTAGCCAAAGTCTACTGCAGGTAATATTTTGCACTAAACCAGCATGTGAGAATGCATGGACAACCACACCGCCTTTATTCCACCTCGTTCAATTTTTTAAATGATGGCGATTCCTCTGGAAATGAATTCTAAAGGACTAGTTTTGAATTAAAAAAAAAAAGAAAGAAAAGAAAATTGTGGTCTGCTGTTCACTTCCCCAATAAAATATGAGACATTTCAAACCGTAGTCGGGCAACAACGGCCACGGACAAAGAAAACGTGATGCACGTGCAAATTTAGGCCCCGTCCACACGTATCCGGAGATTTTTGTATCCGCAAATTTTTTTATGCGGATACACCTAGCGTCCACACGTGTCCGCCGTATACGCTCCGTGTATCCGGCGATTTCTGTATACACTCTCCAGAGTGGAAATTTCTGTATACGCTGTGTATCCGGATACGTGTGGACGCTCGTATCCGTATATTTCTGTATACGCTGACGTCACAGTATCAGAACCAGTCTTTTTCCGCGCGAGATTTTCCAAAAGGCGGCGAGCAGAAACGTTGTATGTTCAATGCTACTAGGACTACTTTCAAGCCTAATAGCGTGTCTCGAACTAAATGTTACAATGTCAAATCTAAACTTTAACTACTTGAGAAGACGTCTAAGCATTATGCGGCTTCTAGCCATATCTGATTCACGAATCAGACGCCAAAGACTTCTCAAAAGAGCGGAAAGACAACTAGCAAACAAACAAGAAAGCCGCGAATTTGGCGCCAAAATTATCGCAGGCTTAGCTTTCTTTGTAATGCGCATGCTCTGTTGACTAATCCTTTGAGATGTTCGGATACGAATCGGATACGTGTGGACGGGTCGTATACGATTCGTATACGCTACGTGTGGACACAGATATTTTTGTATCCGCATAAAAAAATTTGCGGATACAAAAATCTCCGGGATACGTGTGGACGGGGCCTAAGTTGTTGTTTTGCTAATTTATACCTATTGTTGCTCACGGTCTCTCTTGTCGCTATTGTATTTGCTTAAGCTCCCTACTGTTTGAAGGCCCTTCAGCCACCTCTGTTTTAACAGTTGTCCAACGATTAGAAATACTCTCACTTACGGAAAGACGTTCCATACTGTTCTCAGGAACATACTTGAGTGGCCGCAAAACTCCTATAGGACCTGTAACAGGTCATTATGAAAATACCACATTACCTTTCGGTCTTGGCTTAAACTTTTTGCTTTTCTTCTGACAACGTTTTTTGAAATAGCTGTATTCGCACTGAATCAGTGTACTATTCATGCTATTCATGGAGGCATAAGTTTGGGAAAATTAGCATAACGTCAAAAGAGTAAATGTTATAAGCCAAGTTTTTGGCCGGTTTGTACGCTAGTAGGTTTGTCTTGAAATTTCAAGGTGTTGCAGTGAATCAATCTCAATGAAAGTTTCAGACATTATTGTATGCATCGTGAAGATGATTTGATGAGGTTTAAAAAGAATTCTGTCGAGCCTTTCTATACAGAGATGCATAAAAGCGCTAAAAGTCAAAATTTAGAAGAAAGTTGCACTTAAACAGGTGGTGAGATAACGGGTTGGTTTTCAGGATGGCAAAAAAGAAAATACGCCAAAATTTCCAAGCAGCAAAATATGATATTAAACAACTTTCTGATGCTACTTAAGACATAACACGCTAAGACCAGACTATTTTAAATAGTCGGGATAAATTGTTTAATAAAAAAAGTTGTAAATAAGTTATTTACAACTTTTTTTATTGATCAATTTATCCCGACTATTGAAAATATAAGGTTTGTAATATATTTACGTTTTATTTGAAGTCAAATATACCAAATTCTTTATTTCTTACGGAGGTTATTTGCTAAACACCACAAGTTCCTGGTGTCGGATTTTCAGTAGCGAGCCTAAATTGCTGAAAATTCGGCTATTATTGATTTCATTTTTTTGTCCATTGTTGTCATGGTGATATCGATTTTACTTAAAAAGTCCAAAGTCAGTAAGTGTTGAAAATTTCATAGCCATCGGACAAGGATAAAACGACTTTTAAGGCGATTGAAAAATATCGGTATGGTCTCTGAAAAAACTGTATCGAAACACCTTGAGTGAAACCCCATACAGGGGACCCAAAATTTGGTCCGGGAAAGACGTCCACATGATCTTTATATCTGTTACATATATTGAAGGGACACCTCTATTTAAGGGAAAGGGACAGGTTTTCTTGGTCCCGAAACCTGGGTTTAACCTCCATTCAGGGGACACCTTAGCACTCAAAACGTGACTGACCACAAAGAAGGTTGATATCTTTAAGTGTACACTAATGACCATGATGGCAGCTTTCACAAACTGAACTATCTCACTTGCATCGATATACTGCACCTGTGTGAATTCAACATATAAAGTCGCATAGATAAGTTAATGACGATTTTTTTGTATTGTCTTTGTTCATCAATTATTAACAAACCTCAACCCAACCTCTATTTAAGGGACACTTGCAAACAAAGAGAAACATTTCTTCGAGTCAAATTTTCCTCTCCTGCAGGCGTTCCTCAGGCAGGTCAGATTTGTTAAAAAAAGGCCAAAGTGGGAAATCTTTTCTGAGGGTTGTACCGTAATTAATATGCATCACCTCTTTTTTCACTCAATTTTTCTTTGCACAATTATTTCATGTGCTTATTCGCCTCCCCCCCTCCCACCCCCCCCCCCCCCCAAAAAAAGAACACCGTTCAGTAGCGTTTTGAAGCTACAATAGCTAGGATTACGCGCCGTGAATTTCTGTAAAAATCACAAGATCCGAAAGGCAAAGACGGCAGGGGGTAATTCGGAGGTTGCAGATTGGAACCTCAATGTAATTAAAGGTCAAGGGACTGGCAGACAATTTTCGCTATATAACGAGTTTCGTTTTATTGAGATTCGTTTCCATATATTTTACTATAACCTGGGGTAAAGAAAATCGTTAGTTACATGAAGGAATTCGTCATACAGAGGTTCGTTATATCGAGGTTACACTCGTCTGTAGTAAACAACAATTGAGCGATTCAAACCTTTATATCGGGGTACCGATAACTGAATACTATTCTGCAATTCATCGCCCTGTTCAATATTTTTTGCGTCTTACCTTTTTAAATAAGAAGCAGTTTCTTCCTTCCAAAAGTAAATAATTACGTAAGAATAAAATTAGTATCAAAATCACACTTTTCATCGATCTTTGCTAAGGAACTTTAACTACTATTATTAGTTATCAGCATATTTTCTTGTCTGTGTGAATTCGAATTTTTGAATGAAATCTGTGGATTGGTCATCTTTTTCATTTCTTATTTTCCCAACAGGTTACAGCTGCCAGTATCATTATGATTCCCAGGCATTCCTTTTCTCGCTGGTGAACAAACCGGGATGGGCACCTGTGAAACTGCCTCAGACAGGGCAGTATAGTTATTACAGCTATTCAATATACGACTGCTCTTCTTATGGACCTACTTTCGGTGGAGGCCATGACATTCACATTGTCGACTACGCGTCATCCAGTAGCAGTTCCTATACTGAACTTGGCTCGCAGTACAGCCCACCAAGTGGGTACAGCTATGGAAGCACCTTTTCCAATACATTTCTGGCAGGCACTTATCATTTTACTCCAGACGAAGTAGAAACATTTTACGAAACAACCTAAAAACTGAGGCATCGTATTCAGCTTCAAACGTGACAGTCACTTAATATTACACTGATTAAGCCAGGATAATATTTTTTTTTCTATAAACCAGGCAATGAAAAAAGAAATACATTTTAATTTGTCAATTCAATGTTGAGACCTGTATGTTACAGTATAAAAATTGTACCACCTTATTAAACTGTTCTTTAATATAACCAAATGTTCTTTATTTATTTCTTTTCAAACATTTCTCCTCGTCTGATTTGCAAACTATACACCTGTTGCGTTTTTTATATTGAGCTGTCTAGTCAAATTTGGCATTTTAAGCCTACATTATTTTGCATATTTCGTTTTATGTTCTACCTGGTTTTCTTGATCACGAAAGACTATACCCTGCGTTGCAGGCGTTCGAAAAGGAAGGGGAAGGGAATTAGGGCGCGAGACCACTCCCCTCGCGTTTCCCTCGCGCCTAAAACTCCCTTTCCCAAAGCTCCCTTTCCCTTCCCTTCCAAACGCCTGCCACGCGGGCTAGAAAGACTATTAAATTGATATTGGTTGTGCGAGCGCTAGGTAAATATGATGATATCCCCCTACTGTGGTGCTACGACTGAAACTGATGTAACTCGAAGAATTTTCAAGAAAGGCTTATGAGCATGGGAATAGTTATCTGAGCAAAGAAGAAATTCATTTTGGCAAATCCTAATTAAATAATTACAGTTCAATATAGACATGAATTAAAAGCACCGTAGACCGATAGACCATAGGTCAAATCAGGGATAACGATTTTGAAACAGATCGTCTAATTCTGTCTGAGTATAACCCTCCTTCCTTAACGATCTCAGTATAAAAAGACATTTGTTAGCTTTAATTCGCTTATGCCCTACATGTGTAGTAAATCGGCAATCTTCTTGGAAAGTAACAACACTAATGGAGAGGGCTCTGCTTTGCGAAATACCTGACACGAGAAGAAAAACCTGTGTACAAGGCCTTTTTTTTTTCTTAGAAACAGAAGTTGAACATTTTTGATGTCAGCCATTTGTAATGCGGCAATCAGCCGAAACAGAATTAAGTACCCAAAAAACACTACAAGGTAAGATAGCATCAAATACAATTCATTCATTTCAAACATTCAGCGTACATAGCCTGCGTGGTAGGCATAAAAAGGGGAGGGGGAGAGGGGAGGGAGAAAAGCGCCAAAGGAAAAAAGGAAGGGAGCGCCATCTCCTCCCTCTCTCCCCAATCCCCCTCCCTTTTTCCCTTCCTCCCTATCCCCTACCCCTTTCGACCGTACACCTGCTACGCAGGCCACAACATACACCGAGTTAGGTACTTTCGCCGACTCTGGAAGAGTGGAGCAGATTCTTTCCAGAACAGGTTCATAATATAAACGTCCCACTCCAGGTCCCCCACACAGAGCAAAAGAAAAGGTAAAACAGCATCTCATCAGAGACAAATTCCTGTCAAACCCAATAAAACAAAAAAATAATTGATCATTGAAACAGGTCAGCTTCATAACGTCTCAATGTGTAGCCTGAATTTCAGCCGTCTCCTCGAGTGACAAACATCCTAGATAGACGTCTGAAAGGACTGGTTGCATTGTTAAAGCCGTCCAGTGAGCGGTGAAGAGGGGCACTAAGTGCCGAGAAAAAAGTCTCTTTATTAGACGCTACATTACCTTTTGCAGTTTTCCGGAACTCTAGATAATTTTACCAGGTTTGTAACAAGTTCACGTGAGGGTTTGATTGGTCAAGTTCATACACTTCGATTCTCAGTAAAAAGTAAGGCGATTTGCACCTCCAACTGCAAAATTTGACGGCAATTAAGGTCACAAGTAACTCCTCTGCGCTCTCTGTTTCTTCTGGTAATCGTGTGAGGAATTTTGATAAATAATAGGCCATTCCCGAGTTGCTCCAAGCCTCTATTTCAAAGCGAAGCCAAGTGCAGGGAGCTAATGATATGAAGACAACTTTTTAATTCTCATGCAAATAAAAACTCTGATGCACAGTAAAGGTTTCGCACTTAGCCCCGTTTTAAAAGTGAGAGTTTCTGGAACTCGGAAGTGGCCTATTCACCAAGCCAAGAAATCAGTGGGTCAGGTATGTCTCACACGTGCCCTGAATATACACATACGGATTCGTCAAAACACTTACACCAATCGTGCCATTGGTAAAACAATACGATTTGTCAAAGAATTAAGCCTTGCGATTCGTACAATTTGTGCAATTTGTACGAATGGTGAGTTCCTCAGTCGATTTGGTCAACTGCCTGCTGTATGTCATTAACGGCTCTGGTGGCTTCAAGATACGCGCAATGGCGCGAAGTTAGACTGCATCTCATTACAGGGACACCCAATGACTTGATTCTGCAAAATAACCGTTATAAAGCGGCAAATTGATACTACCTCGAAATCTCTAAAGCTCCAGAAAGGCTTAAAATTTCTGGATAATTGTTAAACTCGCTCAAGATATGCGGAGTCTTTTTTTTACCAACTTTCCTACATTTTTCAGAGATTTTTGACAGTTCATATTTTTATTTCTTAATTTTGAATAATAAGCGGCACTCCCGCAACACTAGATATTCAAGCATTAATGCTGTTTGTCCTAAATATAGAAGAGAAACAGAGGGAGGACGCTCTTTCGCTGTTTCGGCAACAAGACTGTGGAATAGTACACCAATTGAAATTAGGAAACTAGATTCTGTAACATGTTTTAAAAAGATCATGTTTGCCAAGATTTTTAAGGAACAACAATGTTTGCATCATTTTATCAGTTAATAATTTTTTTTATATAAAAATCGAATCTTGTTTTATTTTAAATGTTTATATATTTTAGCTTACGATATTTATTAGATTGTAAATAGTTGTGTATTTTATGAGGGCCACAAGTTTATTAGCCTTTGGCTATTAGGTGCTACCCTCTTTAAATAAAGGCTTTACTTACTTACTTACTTACTTACTTACTTACTTACTTACTTACTTACTTACTTACTTACTTACCAAGATATCGTGATTATTGTTACAAAAAAAGTCCTCTGAAAATTTCGGTATAACAAAACGTCGCTTATGAAAGGACTGTTACTCCATGTCCTCGAACTTAGTCTTCCGGACCCATCAGGATAACTATCTAAAGCGTTCGAGACCACCAAAGTCCCCTTTTAAAGCAACAGAACAGATCAACAGTTTTTGGGGCAGCTTCAAATTTATCAAACAGGCTTCTAAATCAAAGAGAAAACCATCTGAAACAAATCTGACGAATTTAAAAATAAAAATGGTGGTTGGTTGCCCATATGTCATCATTAACACCTGAAAGCCGTGCAAGATCCATCTGTACATGTCGATTGGTACCAAGGGAATGTTGCTTTGAAAGAGCTCTAAATGTGTTTGAAAGAATTAGTGTTGAATGTAAGATTACAAGGACTGCAAAACAGTAAAAGCAATCACTTTTTTACGCCTCGGGCTGTTCCACTGTACCCGGGTGATACAGCTTTTCAAAGGTCATTGTAGAGGTTATAGATGAAACCTGTGAAGTTGATTTTGAGCTGAAAACAAAATCATCGATTAATGTTCTAGTCAAATGTTCAGTATATGGATTAAGGTTTTGTCCTGCACATAATCACACCGAAGACAGACTAAGGGTTAAAAACTGTTTCATCACTTATTTTCCAGACACATGTCAGTCCTACATCAGTAATAAATTAGTTACAGTGGAACCCCGCTAATGCGACCACCATTGGGCCATAAAATCCAGGTCGCACTAACGAGGTGGTCGCACTAACGGGGTTCCACTGTTACGAAATGACTCAGTGAATCTTACGTTTGGGTCGAAAGAATAATGTTCGTGTAAACAAGGTGGTCGTATAAACAGACTGATCGTAAGGCGAGGTTCCACCATAGTGCTTGCTACTGTGCTGCAACCGATTATATTAAATTATTTTATAATTTTATAATTCTGTTTCGTCATTGGTCATTGGTCGCTACGGAGTCACGTGAGAAAGCGCACGAGCCCGGGAAGATCAGTTGTGTGCGATCCTTCGGGAAGGTCGAACGTTTGTTGTTTTGCTCGCTCAGTGTTGAGCGAACACCGAGAAAATCGCCGTATGGCTGCCGAAAATATCAGTGAAAGGGACCCCCTTTCACAGGCAGAAGAAGATAATTTACTTTCTGAAGAAAATGAGTCAGCGAATCCCTCGCACCAGGGCACAGACAAAGTGCTGGCTAACGTATTGATCGGCCATGACCCAAATGAGTTCCACCATGCTGTCCATGGAAAACGCAATCAAACGTTTAGCTGACGCACCAGCAGACCATGCTACACCACCGAAAAGGAGAAGACAACCTCCTGCACCTAGTACAATGAGCGATAGCGGAGATTCAGACCCTGAACGGTCAGATTCCGAGGCACTCAATTTCCCGCCCAACGGCGACCCGCCAAAACCGGGCAGCTCTGTCACCGAGGACGCATTGCTCAATGAAATTGCTCAAGACTTTGAGCCGGGGAGCAAACTGACCCGAAAGTCGCTCAGAAATTGGCGAATATCGTCAATAAGCGATGGGGCTCTAAGTTGGAGGAAGCCAAATTAAAAGAAAAATTGGCGAAATACAATCGACCTGATAATTGTGAGAAATTAACTGTGCCAAAGGTCAACCCCGAGATATGGAATAAGCTGAAGCACGGGACCAAGAGCGCGGATTTACGTCTTGCAAACATGCAGAAAGTACTTGTCAAAGTCGGTAGTGCTGTCGCCAAAGCGACTGACACACTGCTGGCCATCTGTGCAGATCCTGAGAAGACTTCAGCGTTGGCTCTTACTGAGAAATTGGGGAAATTAGTCACGTATAACGCTGACGCTCTGGCATTGTTAGTCCATGTAAACATTGAGCTGTCTTACCGTCGACGCGACGCTATCAAACCAAACTTAAATGCCGAATATTCCGCGTTGTGTGGCTCTCAAGTACCCATCACGGGCTTGTTATTTGGCGATGAGTTGCACTCTCAGCTTAACAACATCAAAGCGACTAGCAAAATTGGTCATACGACCACTGCCAAGTCATCTTTTCGAAACCACAGCGAGGGCTGGAAGGGCAAATCTTCTCACTCTAGTGGAAAGCCTTTTTTAGGGAAGAGGGGCCGGCCTTACCGGCCACACAACAACTTCTACAAACCACGGGAAACCGCGAAGAAGTCCAGCCAGTGAAACGATCTGATATTCCTACAGATAAGGTAAATATGTTACAGTATCTTGAGCACAAAGTTCACTGCTTTAAAGCAGGGGGGCTGAGAGAATATTATAATCAGTGGCAGGCCTTACCCTCAGACCCTGAGATTTTGCAAATGATATTAGGCCAGCCAATTGAATTTACTAGGACTCCTTATCAAAGAGTTGTTCCCAAAGAGAAGAAAATCCTTGATTTGGATGAACAGTATGTCATTAATACCTAAATAGATAAACTACTTGCTAAAGGTGTTCTTACCCCAAGTAGTCACGAAGAAGGGAAATATATCTCTCCTATTTTCACTAGGGCCAAAAAGGATGGCTCCTTCAGAGTTATTTTATATCTCAAGTGCCTAAATACTCATGTGCAATATCACCATTTTAAAATGGACTCACTTAATACTGTTTTACATATGGTAAAACCTGGGTGCTTTATGGCATCAATAGACTTAAAGGATGCTTATTATTCTGTACCTATCGCCACTGCAGACCAAAAATACCTGAAGTTTCAGTGGCGAGGAAAACTGTAGAAGTATGTTTGCTTTCCAAATGGATTGGCATTTTGCCCCAGGAAGTTTACTAAATTATTAAAGCCAGTATATTCACATTTAAGACAGCTGGGTCACCTTTCAGCAAGTCATATTGATGACTCATATCTCCAGGGTGATGACTATGATGACTGTGAAAGAAATGTTTGGGATACTGTCAACTTATTTGATTCCCTTGGGTTTACTGTACACCCTGAAAAATCATCCTTTGTTCCGCAACAGCGAATCACCTTTATGGGCTTTATTATAGACTCAATTACAATGACAGTCTATCCAACTTCTGAGAAGATCGAGAAGATAATTCATACCTGTCAAGGCCTGCTGCAGTGTCCACACCCCACAATCAGAGAGGTGGCATCCACTCTTGGGTTGCTCATATCAAATTTTTCGGCAGCACAGCTGGGGCCCTTGCATTTTAGGTCACTGGACATGGACAAAACAGAGGCCTTGCGCTTAAACAAGGGTAACTTTGATGCATTTATGCAACTGTCTGAGTTGTCTCGCAGTGATTTGAAGTGGTGGGTAAACTCAGCAAGGTCACTGCATAACCCTATAAGCCTTCCCCAGCCAGAGATCACTTTATACACAGATGCAAGTAAAGGAGGCTGGGGAGGAGTACTCAATAATGTCAAGATTGGGGGGCATTGGACCTCTGAAGAAGCTTCTAATCACATTAATTATCTTGAAATGCTCGCAGTGTTGTTTTCTCTCAAAGCATTTCATAAAGAACTATCAGGGAAGCATGCCCTTGTGCGAATTGATAACATGACTGCTGTGTCAGATTCAGGTACAATGGGCACAAGCCATTCCAAAAAGCGAAATGATTTAACCCGTACGCTCTAGGAATGGTACCTTGACAATAACATTTGGTTAACCACAAGTCATATCCCGGGTAAAGAGAATACTCTAGCTGATGAAGAGTCCAGGAAATCTAGGAAAGAAACTGAATGGACCTTAGACAGAGGAATTTTCCACGAGGCTGTTAAGAAACTTCATGTTGAGCCTCAGATTGACCTATTTGCCTCTCGGCTTAATTACCAGTTAAGACCATTTGTCGCCTACCAACCTGATCCTGAAGCAATTGCTATTAATGCCTTTTCAATCTCTTGGAAACCTTACATTTTTTATGCTTTTCCTCCTTTTAGTATCATCCCAAAAGTGTTACAGAAAATCCAAGCCGGCAGAGGAGGCCACAGGACTGTTGGTTGTGCCATGCTGGCCGACTCAGCCATGGTGGCCATCGGTAATGAGACTGCTGGTTCAGAAACCCCTTGTGCTTCCCAAAAAGAAACACCTTATTTCTACCGCAACAGCCAGACTTGGTGCATCCACTACACCAGAAACTCACCGTGCTGATATGCCACTTGTCCGGAAATCACTTGAAGGCAGAGGCCTTTCGGAATCAGCTACCTCACTCATCCTGCAGTCCTGGAGAAAGGGCACTAAACAACAATATAAACCATTCATCGCTAAATGGAAACAGTACTGTAGTCAAAGGCAGATTAATCCCTTTTCAGCGACCATAGAACATGGGATTAATTTCCTGGCAGAACTCTACCAAACAGGGATTGGATATAGTGCTCTCAATACAGCCCGGTGTGCTTTATCTACTGTTTGTTTTACATCAGAGCATTACACTTTTGGACAGCATCTTTTAGTCTGTCGTTTCATCAAGGGAATCTTCGAATGCAGACCCTCTCTACCAAGGTATCAAGAAACTTGGGATGTGAAACTGGGCCCACCTGAAAAACTTAGTCTGAAGAACTTGACTTTGAAAGTGGTTATGTTGCTTTCAGAACAGCGTCGCCAGACTCTGCACACATTATTAATTGATTGTGTGCAAATAAGTGCTGATAAGTGTGTGTTTTCCATTAACTCATTGTTGAAAACTTCGAGACCTGGTAAACATTTAGCTTGTATTGAGTTTCAGGCCTATGCACCAGATGTTAGTCTTTGTATTGTAAAGCATCTTCAGCAATATCTGAAGCGTACAGATATTCTTCGAGGTGATGTGAAGCAGCTTTTTATTAGTTACACCAAGCCTCACAAAGCTGTTTCCCCTGATACAGTAAGCCGGTGGATTAAGACTACATTGGTTGATGCTGGAATTGACACTTCAAAATACAGTGCACACAGCACCAGATCAGCAGCTACATCTGCAGCAAAGAGGAACAACATTTCTATTGCCACAATTATGAAAAGTGCTGGGTGGTCCCAGGAGTCCACATTAACAAAGTTTTATGACAAACCAGTGGCCCCTCGAGAGAATTTTGGGACTGAACTCCTTAAAGCTGTATGTGGGGACAACTAAGATAGTTTCTTACGGTTGTATGTTTTGATGGCTAAGAGAGCATATTATTAAAGCAGATTCATGTTGATATAAATCATTGCTGTTTATTTGAGTTCGCACTCACACTGCTTTAAAATCTCACGTGACTCCGTAGCGACCAATGACCAATGACGAAACAGAATACCAAAATTAAACGAGGCTTACCTGTAAGGTGAAGTTTGATTTGGGTTCTGTGAGTCATTGGTCGGGAGCGAAGGAGTCATGTGCCCACCCGTGTGTTATTCACCCACCCATGCTTGGGTGTAAGTGCTCACATCTGTTAAAGACTGATCTTCCCGGGCTCGTGCGCTTTCTCACATGACTCCTTCGCTCCCGACCAATGACTCACAGAACCCAAATCAAACTTCACCTTACAGGTAAGCCTCGTTTAATTTTGGTATTTTGTGTATATGTTCAATATGTAATATGCGTAATAAAAGAAGACCTGTTTTGGTTCAGCAAGGATAAAATACTTGACAGATCTTAGCAAGGATTAATGAGCACAAAATACCCCACACAATTAACCCTTTTGGTTGTGTTCTGATCTTACATGTATACAAGCCAAAAATAACTGACTTCCTTATTTTGAGGTGCTTTGCCCCTATTATCCTGTTAACCAACCAATTAAGAGAAGTTCTGTAAGTCAGGATGAGTACTTTTTTCATTTGAGATTTTCATGCCTAGATGAATAAAGGCTTCATCATATTTTTGTGGAGATGCTAACAACGTTGCAGGAGTTTTTTGACCAGATACACGGTTGGTCTGGCCTGCATGCCGAAACTGCTAACAGCGCTATGTGCCACAGTCATTATGATTTCGTTCTAACAGCTAAGGCCATCCTCTTTTTTTCCTCCTTTTAGCGTCGTCCGACCGACCCAAATTTTTGGCATTTAAAAAAAGGACAGTAACGACGTAGTTTAACCATTTTACACTTGAAATAATTCTTTTAATCTGAAAAATGAGCATAGTAACAGCAAAGAGAACAACAGGAACAAAAACATGAACACTTTTTACAGTATATAATTGTGCCTTTTATTAATCCAAATATGTGAATGTTAACTTTTAACGTGGTCCTGAGGTACCAGGGCCTATTATTCCGAGACTTCTTATGATTTTTTTTTTTAGTTTTTTTTTTCCAATCCGACCGACTTTCTTTTTCTGTTTTCTGGTTTAAAAGCATTTTATTGCATTAGTTAGGAAGCAAATGTGCATTTTTTTTTTCTTTCCAATTTTATGCTGTGAACTTAAATTGAAAGTTTTTGTAAATGACGTTTTCTTCCCACATTAATTAAAATAAAATAAGTATGTTTTATTGCCGTGTCATTTCAATGTTCATTTTTATTTTAAAAAATTGAAATTTTATTCATATTTTGATTGTCAGTCATAATTTTGCAAGGTGTTATGAAGCTTTTTTTCTTTTCGCGGACAGTAACATAATGACGGCGCGTGAGTGAAATGTCTGAAAATGGTTTACATAAAAGATTTTTCGATCAATTTACTGTCAGACACGTGACTTCGCGTTTTTGGAATACGTTGTATATGGTTGTTACGTTTATAATTTGTAGTTAAAATATAGCGCACATTTAGCCGTATAAATACACAGCACGCAAAGGGCAGTTTGTGTAGCCGGACTGCAAAATTATATGATTCTTCGTTGGGGAAAATGTTAAATACGTTATCAACCTTCCTGGGTCTTTTCACCAGAAGAAACAAAAAGTATTAACTGAGTATCAGATATTGTGATGTAGTTCACACGTAACGGTTCGTCGGGCCGAGTTTGCAAAGAAAACATACTCTAAACACAAAATCGGCCAAATTTACCATACGGGTAGATTGACCTATATTAAGAAATAAACTGTGAACTGGACGCAGCCAAACAGTTTCGTGAATAACAACCAGCCTTTATAAAACAATTTAATGTTTTGTAAAGACTAAATATCTCATGGGGAATTAGCTTCTTAAAGGGGTGGGGGAAGGAGTGGTTCAGTGATTCAATAACAACAACAACAACAACAACAATTAATTAGGTATTGCCATTTACATACATGGCATTACCTACTCTCTAAAAAGTAATTGATTAATTAACTAATTGGTTAATTCACTTTTGAAATTACATGATAGTGTCTACGATTCGTAATCTCAAAAATAAAAGCAGCAACTGGTTTACAAATAAATGGATCACTATTGTTAAGTAGGAACAAATTTTTGATTTTACATCTAAATCGTTAAAAAATTAATATTTGTTAATGGTTGCATCAAAAAAATTGTTGCGAAGCGTATCATACAGAATGCAAGAAAACACATATAACATGACATTCATTTTCAACTCCATTAGCTTGACATATGGAACAAATTCTTAAGTCTTCGGGAGTCTTTAGTGCAGTATATCTCCCTGTTTCGATACGAAGTCGATGATTTCCTAGGCGAAATTCATTAATAGCAGATCTATGGAGATGATTTTTTATTGCATCTCAGTAGAAATTCGGTTCGGGTGGTATCTGTTTTAAAAGTATTGTAAAAATTAAATTTCCCGTTCGAGACAAAAATTAAGAGTTGGTGGTTGATTATTTTGAGCGACACTGGAGATGAGAGTTTTCACTTACCGTTGCTTTCATTTAAAATCATGCATGGAGCATGAACTTCATTTATCACATAATATTTTAATCTTTTGTGATATGCCTGACTGATTTTTCTCAGCCATATCCTTTGAAAGTTGTAAATCAAAAGTATTAGGGAGGACGTACTTATTTAGTAAGAGTACATTACAAGAAGATAAATGGTAAATTCAAAATAATAACTGACTGTACAATAAAGCGTAGCGTCCATTATCCACTACATTAATTACATTGACCAACCACCAATAAAGCACTAGAAATAAAGCGGCCCTAATGCACTTTCAAGAGGTTTGTACTTAATCAAAGGTGTCGGAAAACAGACAGTGTTTCATGTGTTGATACAGTGTTTCAAGCGGTCTGTCATACTAAGCAATATTCTTTGCTTCAAATTCGATCGTGTCTTCAAATTTGATTAACTCAATGGTGAGTGAAATTTTTACTTTTCTTGCTTTACTAGGTGCTGAAAAAAACACAATTGTTAGGAGTATTGTAGAAGGTCAAATCCTTTTTGGCAGTGAACGTTAGTATTTAAGATAATAATATATTTTTTTAAAGTTAGTTAACAGTCTAGGTGGATCTCATGATTACCGAAGAAAATCAAATTTGCGAAAAGAAATCATTTAAAAAGCAAGTGAATGTTACCTAAGCTCGCTTATCTATAAGTCATCGAATTGACAAGACCTTTCTTTTGACTTTCTTTTTCAAACAAAGCGATGGGAAATTATATGGTTATGTTGTGAGCTATCCGCGGTAATTTTGCGCCCACAACATTTAGGCTGTGGCCCTTCCAGTAGTTGCACGATACTTCCCTGTGTTTTGATCTCTTTGTTTTCCAATCGCGATGGGCTGTGATACAGAAAAACGGTCCCTCAAAAAATTTCAACTTTCTGAGTTTATCATTATACGGTAAACAACGATATTTTTCATTACAAACAACATTTTCGGTCGACCTTCAAGAACCGATCGAGATCAACCTTAAACAACAAGTAGCATTCATGCTTTTTATAGGATCGCAGACGCAATTAACGTCCTTTATATTCAAAGAACCTGCCAATTTTGAAAGGCAAACTCCATTAATTAAAAACTGAACAATTTTACAAAATCATTGCGGCTACCAATTTATTTATTACGGAATTAATAACCTCGATTCTGGCGTTCAAATTCTGCACAGCTGGGGGTCTGTTTATGTGGTTCCGTGTGAACACAATACCTAACGCACCAATTTTCCATTGGTGGACATTTCGTCTACAGCCGTGTGAACATAACATTTGCATAGGTCTGCATACATCTCAGGCGTGCAGCTAACGGGTATTAAAGTTTTGTGGACTTCCTAGTTTTTTTCACATTCTTCTATCGATGTATATCGTGTTCTGGGAAGAGCTTATTTATAGCGGGGCTCCCGCGCGCGCGAAGCACAGAGGAATATGGTCAACCTCTTTTCTCTTGGTTGTCACGTGATTGACCGAGCGTACGTACGCGTCTACAGATTGTACGGGTAGGGTAGGGGAGACTATCAAAAGGAAGGGAGGGGTGTCTCAGGCGTGTCTTGGCAAGTCCTCAAATTGGGCATTTTCACGTCGTAGTCGTGCAAAAAATGCAAACAAATTTACACAAAAATGTGCTGCATGTGAAAAGTTGTTGTTTTGTTTATTAAACATATTGGTTTTTTGACCTTCTCGTTGCCGTCGCGTCTTTGAACGTAAAAGTCCATATTATTACTTCCAAAACATTCTATAATGGCCGGGGAGCCCATGTTGTACGCTTCACCTTTCCTGCACATCATCGTACAAGAGCGTCGCGAGCCCTTGGGAGTAGGAAGGGGTGAGAAACTCCCTTACATTTATTATTATTGGAGTATGCCACTGAGTTTGTTTGAGACTATGGACCTGTTCCAGACAAAAACAAAAAGATGTCTATGTGACCCTGCTCCAGACAATATTTGTAAAATAGGAATCCTGATCTAGAGCCAGAAAGGCAAAAAGAATACTCTTTTGAGTGCACATACCCTATTATCCATTGAGTCATCCACTAGTTGATGTCGACGGTAAAGGAACAAATCATAAAAAGTTCATTTGAGGGCCCATTACATGAAGACCATTATCTTCAAAATCGAACTCGAATTGTATTTATGTTTACTAAACTTTGATTAAACTGGGGGTTCTTTTTCTTGCTGCTGGTGCTGTGGGCAACAGTAGTGTTCTCAGCAAATAGTATAAACTTAAGAAAACTTGAGAAGAGATGAATATCATTAATATATAAAAGGAAAAGGAAAGTACCGAGGATAGAACCCTGTGGAACACTACACTACACTACACTTCTGATACTCAGAAGCAATACCGTCGACTTAACAACAACAACATCGCGACCAAATTGACCAATCAGGTCAATAATAACCAGAGTTAAATACTATCGTGATACAACTGACTTTGACTCTGAAGATGAATACCGCACAGGTTTTCGAAACGTCAGTCACTGTCAACAACAACATTCCTATTCAGGACTTCGTTCACCCGGACGATCATACTCAACCTACTTATGAAATGACTCCTGGGTTCAAACCTTTCACAGAATTAATTTGGCACGCCGCGACTGCATCGATTGTTTTGGCTAACTCCGCGGGACGGGAGTAGCTATACACCCAGCATAGAAAATATTGGACCACTACATCGCAATATACTCTCCTGACATTCTCGCCTTGTTTTCTTTAATAACCTGACACAGCCTGGGCTGAATGAAGCGTGTCCCTTACAGGGTAATCATTTTTGCATTATATTAAGGTAGTATCATCGTCTTCAAGGCCTTTCGAAGATTCTGATTTCGCCCAAAGTAAACAAGTGGATTGACAGAGGAATTAATCAGCGCCAACGTCAAACCCCACGGGAAAATAATAGCATGCGCTCTAGGATAATGCTGTCGAACAATCTCCATGCAGAGAGCTGGCGTCAAAGAAACCAATAGCAATATGGCGACAATGAACATAGTAATGGCTACTGCCTTCTCAAGATGAAATGCCGCGGAAAGCTGACTCAAAATGACTGTGTCAGCCAACTGACTGTTGTGGCGACGAACTGCAAGCAGCATTCTGACATAATTAATCGTTGGTACCACAAGAAACAAAGCGCCGCAAGTGGAGATGACAATATGGTTAATAGGAGAAGGTAACACGAATACAATCAGGATTGCCAGAAGAAACCAAATAATGCTCGCGACGGTAACGATTTTCATCGCGCCTGTCAAATTAAAATGAAATTCAGTTATTTTGAGGTTCTTTCGAGTTCCTACACAAATAACACAGTAAAGTACAATTTCGAGGAAAAATATAAGCCCAGAGGTGTACGTTTTTCAAAAGCCCTTTTTGAGGGCTAACTATTTGGAAAGAATTGTGTTTCAAATTGTTGCTATTGTTGTTGCTCATCCTCGGTGTAAGAAGCTGTAGCTCCCACATGTGACGTAAAACAGAGAAAACAAAGAAATGAACATAATAGGGTCTAGGAAAACAAAAAAAAATTCGCAGGTTCTACCTGGAAGATATAAACCAAAAGACTACTCTAAATTTTGACTTAAATAAAGTTAATGTATGTAGGTATGTGTGTGCTCAGTGCCCTGGCCTTTGAATCGAGCGCATCCTGGGGTTAAACTTCTTTTGTCACCAACCTTCCTGTTTTTCACCATGTAAATGATCATGTTCACAGGCTTTGTTAGCATGAGAATAAAAGCAGGAAGGTTTAAAAACAAAACCAACGTTACCTTTAGGTTCTCTTCGGTTCTAAGGCCAGGACACTATAAAGGCACAACTGTAAAACGGCTTATTCAAGTCCAAATTTCCAAATTTTCATCGCCAAATGATGGATACTGTTGTATTTCATCATTCACAACGGCAATCAACAATTATGGGATGATACTGAGTATGACACATGTATAAAGGACAATGCACATTGAGGATGGTGCTGGCATATGAATGGATGCTTTCGTCTTAAAAAAGCGGTGGACATCTTTCTCATTTTTTTAACGTGTAGAATATTCTGCCATTTTCTTGAGCTATACAGCGCCAAAACAGCTTAGTTGCAGAGTTGCTGTCTTTACGTGGCATTAATCACTGTCCAATAATTGCACTCTAATTTTCAGGGAGTTATAATAACTCCTCTAGTGGGGCTAATTTAACTCCTTACAGTGGAGTTATTTTTCGTGGAGTTACTTTAACTCCAAAAAGGAGTTTAAAGAACTCTTTTTCAGGAGTAAAAGTGACCCCAGATATTGAGGAGTTAAAATAACCCCAAAAAAGGAGTTATCCTGTACCTAAAATTTTTACTCCACTTTCAGAGTTAAATTAACTCCAAAAAGAGTAAAAACAACCCATGTAAAGAGTACAAATAACCCCATTTCGGAGTAATTTTAACTCCAGACTGGGAGTAAAAAGAACTCTTTTTCAGGAGTAAAAATGACCCCAAATTCGGAGTTAAATTAGGAGTTAAAATAACCCCAAAAAAGGGGTTATCCTGTACCTAAAATTTTTACTCCATTTTTGGAGTTATAATAACTGCCTAAAAATTACGGTGTGCTTTACGACTGTCGGAAAATACTAGACAACTTATTCCAAACCTTCCAAAGCCGTCTGTGAAGACTATAGTCAATCAGAAACGGATCATTTTTTTAAAAAAAATCATGATTATTTATGATTTATGAGAGGACACTTGCCTTTGTTGGTAGCTTCAGCACGATATATAAGTGGCCTGGAGCAGGCATTTAACCGATCAAAGCTCATTACCATGACGAGTGCGAACGAGAAACCAGTTATCACCACATTCAAGGTATAATAAACATAAAAAATCAAGATTTGGCTTGAACACGATTGTTGGGCTCTTTGAAAGAAAAAACGCCAAACGACAAATAATAGTTGAACGATGACTCCACTGAGGGAATCTGCGAAGGCCAGGCCACACAGAAGGATGTTAGATGGTTTTTGTAACGCGGACTTCTTGAAAACAGTGATTATGATGGCCAGGTTAGTAAGAAAAGCAAAAATAGCAAATTAGTTCATTTTTCCCCCCTTGTTTGGCCTTTCCCAAAGACGCTCACTTTTACGTATGGCAAGGGCTGTTAACCTGGAGGGAGAAAGATCCTTGCACCAGGAAGGTCCGAGAAGGCGGAACAACGTTTTGTTGAATTAACATGCAGATATTTTGGTCCGTGTGGTTACTAAGTAGAAAAGAGAAAGATGGCGGGCGACGACAACAATCATGCAATTTTGGCCCTTCTTTCCTGGTTACTAGTGTTCATAACTACCTTTTAGCAGCAACTGGCAGTTCTTTACAACTAGTAATGCCAAACGAAATTGTCGGCCTTTTGCCGTGATTACCCACAATATTACCCGCCACTAATTTTGTCTGGTTTGTCCCCAGTACTGGTGCTAGGATCTTCCTCGGGCTAGAATATCTCTACCTCTCAGCTAGTAAGATCCTAGTACAAGGAATTTTCTAGTGCTAGGCAAAGTATAATCCTTTGCATGTAAACTGAATTCAGAAAACATATGGCGCTAGAATGATCCGATTTCTGGCTTCTTCCTGGTGCTAGCATCTTCATTCCTCCAAGAAAACAGCCCCCAAATGAAGTAGCTTTTAAAAAGACCAAACAACGCCGAATTCCTGTTTGGTGATACAGTATTTTCTCAATTGAACGGTCAGCTCCGAACAAACGCCGGGTCTTAGCGGGGAATAAACACATCAAACGTTTGTTGCTTCGCAATAAACTTAGGTATATAGGCAAGATACACGGCTGTCAAGAGAAGCCGTAAAAAAATCTCTTTATAGGAGGCCTGAATGAAGGCTGCAAATACAAGCAATGGCCGGCGGGGTTTGAATTGAGAAAATATGATTCTGTCCCTGTTATTATCATCAGCCTTGGGAGCAGCCAAAACATATTACGTTAATTATTAAGTTCAATTCAGTTTTGGTCGTCTGTAAAGTGGAAGTGTATTCTAAAAATATTGACTGCTTGGTGAATATAAATAGAGGATATTAAACGATGGCGCGAAGATATGAATTTTATTTTGCGGTGGCAAAACAATATTTTACGAACGAGCTCAGCGAGTGAGTACAATATTGTTTTTGCCACGAGAAAATAAAATTCATATCTTCAAGCCGCCGTGTCATGTTCTTTTTATTATATAGACAAAAAGACGTCGATAAAATGATAGATTTTTATTCGCTAAAAAGTACTCGTGACGGCTCAAATTTACAGTGCAGCAATATAAGACATTGTTTACAATCATCTTGAGAAATAACACTGAGCTGAATAGGGCTCTACAATGACAAAATATAAGGAAAGCTCTGAAAAATCTGTAAGTAAAATTCAAAAGACCCAAGACGCCTACAAATAGGGAAATTACCGAAATTACGTCATCGATAAACTCACGTGTGAGATTATGGAAAATAAACCACTCGGGTCCCGGATGTAGTTTTTATGAATTTTGCCAGTGGTAAAACACTCGTGACTATATAAGAAATATCATTAAACCCACAGATTTTCTTGTTTTCACAGATTTTCTTATTCTTTCTTTTTCCTTCTTTTTCCTAATCGTAATTTTCATGTTGGCTCAATGAATCCTCGGATGAAAGTAATATATTTAATGAAACTAAAATGAGAAAATCATTTGAACATTTTTTTTATGGACAGAATTATGCTATTATTTTAATTCTTTCTTTTCGAAAAGATCTTAAAGTAGTTACTATTTGTTATTTATAGTTGTGACGAACTAGAAATTTAAACTAGTGGAAAGCAAAAAATTAAAAGCATTAATTAACCACTTGCTTCTGCTTGCTCCTTGCTTGTTTGCAAAAATCGAACAACAACAGCAGCATCAACGTGTCGAAAAGCGACTTAACAAAATCGAAGTCAACCAATCAGCTTCCAGAGTCTCGCATAGAGCAGGTGAGTGTAATTGTTTAATATATATGTAATATATTAATATATTAAGAATAATGATCCCCTAAAGTGGACATTAATAACAAGTGCTCGATCTACTTTCAGATTTACTCCAATGATCATTCTTCTTGGTTATTTTTCCACAGACAAACTATATACCTCTAATGATCAAATCGCACGTTAAAATATATTGTAATAAATGTTAAACAGTTCACAAACGGAAATATCTAAAACAAGGACTCTTATCCTTCGAAGGGAAAAAGAAATGGCTGAGAAAGACTGCGTTTGATAGGTATGGCTGTCATAACTATTTTGCCAAAGATGATGACAGATTAAAAGGAAGTAATTCATCTGTTGAAACGAACAATTTGGCGCTTAGCGATAAATTTACTCATTTTAAGTTGAAAGCTTACGAACCCAATCATACTACACTGTACATCTTATATTAGACTGGATTCCATTCATCCCAAAATTTTATCCGAACATCCCGTAGTGAAAAACTAGTCATCATAAAAAATAAATGAAAATCAAATTTCTTCTAAAAAGTTCCCAAAACTTGCAAAATATTCATTCTAACGACCACAACTTGTCAGAAGCGCCCTTAGCTTGCTAACCGATCGGTTATTTCATTCACACGTGGACAAAATGTTGGGTCCAAAACAGTCTGTTGTACCTCAACCGCAAATGTCATCTAAATAGGCGAAACTGAGTGAAAACTAGGCGACTATTGGGCGAAAAATGCTGAAACAAAATATCATCTTTCAGATCGGCCTATTATTGCCCACAGAATAATAGACTAACTTTATCAACTCACTTGATGATCAAACCAAATCTTTGTGGAACCACCATTTTCGTTTCTTTATTTTTTTTCTGTTTTATATCATAGTTTTGGTAAACAACAAGAAATGAAAGAATTAACACACGCTTTTTAAATCATTTGGCCTAAAATTTATAGAGTATCACTATAAAGCTTGATCTGTTCCTTTTTTTTCTTAGACGAGATGTTATTAAATTATTTAGCTACTATTTCACTTTATAGATATTCCATAAATTACCTTATAAAGGGTTCCTTCATTTTTTTCCTCATGACGCCAAGTTTTAAAATTGGTTTTTCAGTTTGGTCATTCTGAGACTTGGAGTGGCCAGTCAACTTGACAGTAATTTCCGGCTGTAATGCATGGTTGCTTGCTACTTATGCCTGGCTAATGACAATTCTCTTAAACTCTTGGCTCAGTCAAATATAGACGACATTCACTTTTCTATAATACTCCAATGTTTCACTAAGAAATACAGCTTTTTCACATGACTTCAAGTCCGCCATATTGCCGGGTGTTCCAAAACGATGAAACGGCGGCCATGTTGGTGTTCCAAACCAGTGTTTTGTTCCAATAAGTTTCCATGGTTGCTGGTCACTTGAGTAAAAAAGTTCAGTCATATTATAGATGATATTGCATTGCACTTTTAGTTTCATTGTAAATAAACGAAAATAAAGAAGGCAAATCAACGCTTCTGAGAGCCAGACATCTTCGTACAACCAATCAAAGATATTGGAGAACCATCTAGCGTTCTCTCTCCTTTATTTTACTCATTATATATTTACTCATGATTTTTTTTTTTAACGAAATACAAGTCCTTCGCCTTAATGTACTCTCAAGAGGATTTACTTATCAACATCAGTGTTTCACTTTCTTGTCAAAAGACGGAATATACCTTGCTTACATTAGTATCTTGAGAGTTGTACCGACCACAGCGGGTACTATTTTTTATTTTCCAGCCAATTGTCGCTGTGCTGGGCGGTAGCACGAAGGCATTGATTAGAGCTAAAGGTAAAGTTACTGGTACACATTGAAATTCAAACTCTTTAAACTTTTCATAAGGGTATGCGTATTTTAATGCATCGACGCGATGCGTCTTATGAAATTGAAATTCAAGGTCAATCGAAATATCGTTAAATGAATCGAGCGTTCGATTTTTCTGCTTCGGCCATTATATGTTATCAAACAAAAAGACTTCTAAATGAGTTTTTTTTTGTCCCATGCCAAGGGACTTTCAGTGTCATTTTTCCAATATTTTTAATAACTTTTAAAAATTTAATAACCAAGGGGCAACACTGTGAATATGAGTCTCTTTTCAGACAAATGATTCATAGTGTCAAGAAAAACAACTACCTCAAGTAGTAGACTATTTGGCGATGACACTTTCCCAGCTGTGACCGGTAAGGATTATTGCAGCTCGTCCCCCTTATGAATCGTAATGTTCAACAAAATTACATACCCTGGTGGGGTCAATTTAGAGTCTGAAAACAATGGGTACACTTATAAATTTCACAGTCTTCTAAAAGTATTATTTTAAGGTGGTTCCCTAGTAAAAGAACCTAACATAGATTGTAGATGAAACTTGGTGCACTGATGTACCAAGTCAAGAAGATGATAAAAAAGTAATAAAAAGTGGGGGTCACCGTGCTCGTTTTGGCGTCACAATGCTGACAAATATGGCTAGTTTGGACCCTTTGACAAAAACCGCGCGCAGCCCAAAACTAGACAAAAAGGAGAGATTTTTTCAATGATGCACGTGGTATCGCACAGAATTTGACTTTAATGTATTGTTTATCCATTTACGTACCAGAAAAATGCCTTTTAATGCCCTTGTTTTTACTTTATGCTCCAAAGTAGAATTAAATTGGACACACGCTATTCGACACGTGATAGCTCAATCCGTACAACTTAGTAAAATTGCCAAAAAACTGAACATAGATTTGTGCCAATTTTTTTCTCGCCGAAAGGAAGCACTGTCCCTATTAAAATCATGAAATAAAAAACGGGGGTCACCGTACTCGTTTTTGCGGTAGAGCTGCAGAAAGTGCGCACCAAATGCATTTTCTCCGATTTTTGAGAAGGGACTGGGGCGTGTTTCAAAATAGAATGTATGTAAAAGGAGGAAGAAAGTATTAAAAAATCCGTTTTTACAGAATTTACATCGAGATATCACATTTAGGACGCAATATGATAAAGAAAGCGTTTAAATGAAAATCAAAGTGAATAAGCACAAATTAAACATCCACTATCGAGGTTCTCCGTGAGGAAGTCGAACTCAGCAACACGCCTACTGCTTACGTTATGCACATTCCACCACATTGAGTCTCACCTCGGCAAGAAACAACCGCAAGCAAAAATTGCAATAGCGTTTCTCTTCAGTCAACTTCATTTTAATAATGTTACATCACATGCTCTTTTTTACGGAGGCCATCTTGTTATGCGCAGTAAGAGATGCGCAGTGCAAAATCAGGGAATCACCTTAAATCGATCCCTGTATTTAAACAAGACAAAATACCTGGTTATTCAACGGCGAAAAAAAATTGTAGTATACAGGGTGAACTCCCTGAGAAGAAAATAGCGGAAATTATTTCACAATCAGAAGAAGTGTGCTTTTAAAAGCCGACTCGGGGTCGGGTTTGGTGTACATTCTTTGTTTGCTTCTTTATGTTTGATATTTTGGTCAAGGAAAACAACAAATAAGGAAACAAAAGAGCAATAGCTTCCAGCCCTTTAGTCAACGTTGCTCAAGATAAACGCTTTTTTAAAAATGAATCACAAAAATACACTAAATTACAATTTGAACATAATTACCGTACAGGTTGCAAAAAGATCAGTCACTATCAAGAACAGTCCTACTAAAGACTACACTCGACTCGGACGATCACAATAGGTTACTCATGAAATTAAAAAAAGTAACGGTCAAAACGATCAAAACGATCAAACGATCAAAACTTGAGTTTATCCTGTATTTATTTAGAGAAAATAAGATAAAACAAAAATAGCAAACTTTGAATTCATCATTTTCTTTCAACAATTCAAAACATGACACGCCTTTTAGGGCTTAAAGAATGCGCTAAGTTAGTGAAAAACAAGTCGCGATCCAATGATGTCAACAGTCATCACGCTATTTCTCATTTTAAACGCAGCTCTAAAGAACGAAATAGAGTCTCTGATAAAGAAATAAGCCCGTTTTTTTCGCTATTCTGTTCGACTACCGAATTTTGTCGAACCAAACATGCACTCTGCTGCAACCTCTTTGGTCGGGTTAAAAAGAAAGCTCCTCTTTCTTAGATAAACAAACTACAGTTACAGTTTGAAAATTAAGTTTTTACATTTGTAATGTTTCTTATAAATCTTTAAAAACACGACCTGTCTAATCCGCAGAAGACAAAATGGCTGCCATTTGCGGATTACAACCCTGGATTGGAATAAACAGGAACGACAAAGCTGCCTGCCTCAATGATATGCTACTAGTTGCTGTCAACGGATCGTTTGCCGTTTTTGCATTTCTTAGCAACCTGGCCATCATTTTCACTATAATCAAGACCCCCTCCTTACAGAAGTCGTGCAACATTCTACTATGTAACTTAGCCTTCGCAGATTGTCTCACGGGAGTTATCGCTCAGCCCATGTTCGTTGTGTGGAGACTTCTTTTTCAAAGAGCCCAGCAGTCCTGTCTACATCAAGTTCTGGTGTTTGATGTGTATTACACTTTACAAGTGCTTACCGTTGGTTTATCGTTTGTCAACGTTCTAGTTATCAGTTTTGATCGCCATTATGCCTTAGCCAGACCTCTGGAGTACATTACTCGCGCCACTAAAACAGGTGGGTTGTTTGATAAATAAGGTCTCTTAGAAGATATGGGCATTCACGGTAACTATAGTTACTGGTCTAAGATTACGGCATTGAATCGAATAGCGCTTTTTGTAAACTGCTCGGATCTTCCCCAAGTTTAGTCTGGAATGAATAATAACTATTTTATCATTCGATCACCGAGTTCTTTTTTTAGTTCATAAACTAATGGATTGGAAGTGATCAGCTATTTCCACGAAAGAGCGATCGCAAGAAGGAGAAAAGCGTGATATCATTTACGCATGGGCAGAATATTATTTGCAACCAAACACAGTTGGACGACATTGCGCATGAGCAGACCATTATTTGCAGTCAGTTATTCGCAGGTCAAGTGTGAGCTCACGGCCAATGAAAAGGAAGAAAGATTTGCATCGAATGATAATTTAATTTTACCATCCTGTGGACAATAACAATGACTGACTGGCTGATTAACTGATGGCACGTAGTTATCGGTTCCAGTGTTCTTAATCAGGCCTTTACCAAGGCAAATATTGTATCTACCTGACAGGTTTATAAGTTTGCTATTTTTCCTTCATATGATTCTTTTTTAGTCTCATTCGATGAGGTTTCCTGGATACCTTACCATATTAGGTCTGTAAGCACCACCAGGTCGGAACGAGATCGTCACAATACAGTTGGTATTGCGAGAAAAACAATGACTCGCCACGCGCATCCTGGTATATTTCTTTAACATGTGCTGCCCGACTATGACGTGAAACTTGTAATGTGAAGTTACATGGACGACGTCAAGACACGAGGACGAATTTGTCTGCCTGTTTTTGAACAAATTTGATACAGCTCGTTAGAATTAAGCTCTAGGGAAACTGGCCTCCATTTGATAAATTTAGCGAGGCTAAAAAGGGAATAGAGTGTGCGAAAAGAACGCAAATTCCTTTTAGTGAAATTCCACTGCTTTTGCGTGGTAATCAGTCTACATGCAGCTTATTAACCTTATCTTATTCGATCCTGTTTTGCAGGAGCAGTTAAAGTTACCATCTTCGCAAACATAATCTGGCTGTTGTTAACAATCGTACTTCAATTTACTTTGCCTCCTCTACCAGGCTTCATTTTCGCGACTTCCTTTGGTGTGCTGTTTCTGATTGTCCCTCCTGTCAATTATGTTAGAGCCCTACTCGCTATTCGTCATCATAACGCTCAGTTGGGTGATGAAGTTAAGCTACAGATGTCAATAATATTGCAGCGCGAGAAGAGAGTTGCACTTGACATGTGCATTGTCGCCAGCTTGCTGTTTGCTTCTCTCTCACCAGCTCTTTCCATGTCAACTGTTCAAAGGCGATATCCTCGACTACACTCCATTCTGCTCCCTTGGAGTTTGACAATGTCGTTTATTCCGTCCGCTGCGAATCCACTCATTTACTTTGTACGTAATAAGAACATGAGAAATGCCTTTAAATCTATTATCAACATGTAATGGCTCGGCCTTCTGTAGTCAACCATCAGTAGGCAATGGCTTTTATACAAGAGTTTTAACCTAGCCGAAAGGATTACGGAATAAGTAGCACTTAGTTCGTTTACTGGTCATTTAAACCTTATTTTATTCAGCTTAAAACATTAAGGTGTTTCGATAAAATTTTTCGGAGACCATATCGATCATATTTTTCAATCGCCTTTAGACCTCAAAAAATGTCACATCACGCGAAAGCCAAACTCTTCCTGGCAAGACTGGAAGGGGCGTTTCAAAAATCTCAAGGAGTTGAATGCAGGAGGTTTTTGTCACTGCCTTCTCGCTTCGCCTCCTCCCCTATCGTTTTCTTTTTTCGTCCTCGGTTCACCTTTCGCGGGACTGAATCTGTTACTTCACGTACGAATCAGAAAAAGACACACACTAAAAAAATATTTTTAGCCCTCGGTTAGCTGTCGTGGGCTGATTACTTTACGAAGTGATTTTCAACAGGAATTTCCTCTCTGTTTCTCAGTGAATTCGCCCTCCCCGAGGGGGGGGGGGGGGGGGCGGTGTTACTTCCTAGTAATCGGGTAATCGGGAATTGTCGCTGGATTGTATCGCATTTTCACGGCTGGATTGACTATAATGGAGTTGCATTTTTGTAAGAGTTACCAGAATGGGGTCGTACATTTTCGGAATTTGGGGAATCAGAAAATCCAGGTAGACAGGGATTTAATAATGACAAGATTTTTCACTTCGTTCAGTTTAAGGTGGCTCCCTAGAGTATTTACTAATAACCCTAGCTATCTAGCATATGTTACAGAACGAAATCTAGTCACTTTGTCTTTGCGATTTTGTTCACGAGATTCACCGCTAAGGTTACCCATATAAAAAGGCTCCTTTATCACGTTTCATTTTCTGGATTAAGGCCGTTGCCATGGCAACATCGCATCCTTAGACAGGCAGTAATTTTGTCATTTTTGATCATTTTTTCTTAATATTTCTTATTTCCCTCGGTGAAATGTCTTTAACTTTGCCACTTTATATTTAAAATATTGCTTAACATTTTAAAGTGGAAAAAACATGGGGTCGTTAAGACGGTTTTGCCAATATTTTGAAATTTGTAATTTTTCTTAATCGAGGAATTTAGCTCTTACAGATTTTAACGAAAATAGGACAGTACAAAGGTACTGCAACTGTTAAGAAATGAGGCGATTTTTAAGAAAAGTTACTGAAGGAAACGCAAGAAATTCACGGTTAATTAACTACGTTGACGTCACAAAAATCCAAAAAACACGCCTGGTTCGGAGTCGTATGAGCAAAATACGCGCGCGAGCCATCACGCCCGCATGCGCATAATGCACAAAGCTACTGAAAACATGTGGTTTCTTTGAAGACTGCGAAAGCCATTGTTTTGAAGCCGTTTATTAGTATTATTACGGTGATATCTCGCCGGTTGAAAAAGGAGAGATAGCGGATCCAATTTTATACCTAACACAGGATGTTTTCCTCGAAGTACTTGACTATTGTAGCTAAAATTTGAACCGTGGTGGTCACTCGTGAGGATGGAGATCGTCGGCGATGAAGATGGTGGTTGTGCAACGATCGCAATAAGCCCTTCATTTTCTAATCTACTGTACACTGTTTGCAGATCTTCAAATGTCAGCCCACTTCCGGATACTTTTTCAACGTTGTTCTTCTTTAGGGATAATTTCGACGGTTAAGTTTTTCTTTAAAAGTCTGCTATAAAAGATGGAACCGATCTATAAATCGTACATCATATCCTCAGCTACATGTACAAGACCGTAGGTCTTGACGGACAACTATTGCTTTCGTCAAAGGTCAATCTGCTGTGAGTAAAAATTATTTCTCGTTGTGCAAAAACATTGTCCATTTACTTCGACTATTTAACGTTTGTCTACTTTTGAAGCGAAAGAAAAAATTTTTTTGGAAATTTGAAAAATTTCTGCTTTGTTTTTACATACAATTTACTCTTTTGAAGATCGATAGTGACTTGTAACTGGTGTAACATTGTCTCCTCTCATAAATGTTTGACCTACACTAATCAAACTTTTTGCACAATGAGCTTCAACAAGAAAGTTGATAAAGTTTTTTGGGGGAATATTTTGAAACTGAGAGGCCATGTTTATTTTAATTTTTGCGTGGACGTCGCGAAGATTTTAAAGCTCGCGCCATACTAGTACTCAGGCTGCACATGGCCAATTTACTCTAGGGAGCCACCTTAACCAATGTGTCAGTACAAGAAGTGAAGGTTCTACTATGAAGCAGGGGAGCTTGCTTCCCAGTTGTCTTCTACTTGTAAGAAAAGTACTTTGTAAATCTTTCCTTCAGTGATTTTGAGAATTAAATTTGTGTTGTTATAAGTATTTACCTAGTCGACTGTTTTGGTTCGCTCCGGTTATTCTTTTGTTGCTGTTGAAGTGAAAGTCTAGAAATATAACAAAACACTTAATGTCAGGTCCCTCGGGAAACCAGTTATAGTTTTGTTTTCCCGAGAGTCCTGCCGGTTTCCCCTATACATTTCTGGATTTCTATGCATAAGTGGAAGCTTATTCGTTTTGATTTTTTGCGTTTAACATAAGTAATTATTAAAAATTATAACGTAACAACAGTAAATCGCGCGCTCTGATTGGTCAGTTACCCACTACCATTAACTGCTGGCAACTCCGCTGATTTCAGTATACCCACAATTTCAGAACGCGAAGTTTTAGAAATTATCAAATCACTCCCATCAAATGTTGCAACTGGACTTGATGGAATCAGCTCCCCTTTGCAAAAATTAATCGCTCCTGCAGTTGCTCCAAGTCTAGCAAAAGTAATAAACTGCAGTATAATTAACAGCATCTGCCCAGCTCAACTCAAACTGGCTCGTGTCACTCCGATTTACAAACAGGGGAGTAAAACCGATCTTGAAAATTACAGACCTATATCAGTCCTGCCTGTCATTTCTAAGATTCTCGAGAAACATGTATGCAAACACTTCATCCACTTCATCCACTTGTCAAAATTACAGATGAATAGCTAGAAGCAATGGATAAAGGCCTCTTTACTGGTGTTGTTTCGATCGATCTGCGCAAAGCTTTCGACGTTGTAGACCGTAAACTGGCTTGAACTCTAACTCCCTCAAATGGTTCCAAAGTTACCTCAGCGGAAGGTATCAAAAGGTATGTGTTGTAAACTATTTGAACCGCTCGGTATTCACTCCGGTGTACCGCAGGGGAGTATTCTTGGTCCTGCTCTTTTTCTGCTCTTCATAAATGATCTGCCTCTAGTACCGAAGAATAATATTGGCATTTATGCCGATGACTCGACCCTTTATGCATCTGCACCTACCTTAGCTGAAGTCGAGGAGAAAATCAGACCTGACATTGACGCAGTATCGATGTGGGCAAAGGCAAATAAAATAAAAATGCATCCAGCAAAGACAAAGTACAGTATAATCTCGACCAGACAAAAAATTGCAAATTCAGCAAAACAATCTCTTGACCTTTCAGTTGACGGCATGCAGCTCACTAATTAAGGTTGAGTCAGAACGTGTCTTAGGAGTATATATTGATAGTCATCTGACCTGGAACGAACACAATGACACACTGCGCCGAAAACTACTTCAAAGAATTGCAATTTTATCAAGAGCTCGGAAATATATACCAGCCAAATATCGATTGCTTCTCTACAATGCAAGTATCAAACCGCTCTTTACTTATTGCTGTACTGTTTGGAGCAACTGTAGCCAAACCAACTTAGACGAACTGTTTAAGTAATGCTCCGGGTAAGGTGGATAGCATTTTCTTTTGTTATGCGGCAACGGTGCTTTCCCCACATAGGAATGTTCTCATTTTTACACAGGGAATGCATAAGCCCCTACATGAAGGACGTTTACGCCATAAAATGCATTTACACTCCACTTTGAAACGGTGGTTTTTTGTGTTAAAAGATTTTGATCAATCACAAGAGTTGAAAACAATAGCCAAGAAAAGTTTACAATTTTACATGTTCCCCACATAGGATTTCTTTGTTATTCAAGTTTCTTAAGAAATGCATTTATATAATTCGTAAATTTTGCTCATCTTTGATTCATAGCATATTTTAATTGATTTCTTTGTATTTTCCTGAACTGTCTTGAAAAGAGAATCACTTTGTTGTCATCCTTTACATACATACATAACTTTATTTATACAGCTGTCAGCATGTAAAATAAGCCATTCCTGTGTAACTTTCAGGATGGAAAATTGAGAGAAAAAGGTGTAATGGGCCATGAAAGCAATAAATTGATCCAGTCATATAGTAGGCAACTGACTATAACAGTTTTAGTCTTCGATTGTCAGGCGATTTATAACAGTTTACAACTTGTTCTTTACTTGAGCCTCATTAGTTCTTCTACCTTTTCTTTCTATGACTTCCTCAGCTTCCACCATCCACAGCAGCAAAGCCAGCTTTTGTCGGCTTTGCTCTGTTATTTTGAAGAGCATGCAATCCTCAACTTGTTGACAAAAAGAACTAAACTAAATTCAATTTAAGTTTTCATATCTTTGTTTTTCTTTCCTTTGCTGAAGGAGTTGTCATCGATATCCGAGCGAAATTTCCATCAGCTTTGGATAAATGTCCAGTGCAAGAAACTAAAATCAACAATAATTTGCGTGACATATCGCCCCGACGACTCTCCTCTGAGTTCCTTCGAAGAAGTACTTAAGCATAGCTATATTCAAGCCTTGCTACTTGACAAACCGATCACAATCCTAGGCGACTTAAATTGCGATGGCCTAAAGAAAACAGGCACTGAATTCAAAGCTTTGGAGAAATTCTATACGGATTTGAACCTGAAACAACTCATTACAAAACCAACCAGGATAACAGCGACCACTCAATCCCTGCTCGACGTTATCCTAGTCTCCTCCAACAATTCAGTGCGTGATAGCGGTGTAATGCATCGACCAATTAGTGACCATTCAATTGTTTTTGTCAAGCTCAAGGTTAAGAAACCCAAGACTACCCCTCAGTACATTACCACTCGAAGTTACAAGAAGTATAATGCGGATCTCTTTGTCACGGATCTAGCTAAGGAAGCGGATTCCCTGCTCACTATCTTCGATCAAACCGATGTAGACTCTAAGCTCAATATTTTAAATGACACTTTTCAGTCTGTCCTGAGCTTACACGCTCCCGTGAAACAAATTAAACTTCGGAGTAGACTGTGCCCTTTTGTGAACCAGGAAATCAAGGATCTCATGAGATCGCGAGATCTCCTCCTGAAGCAATTCATACAGTCTCGCCAAGACACCGAGTGGATAAATTTCAAACATTCCCGTGACTTGGTCAAGAAAAAGCTACAAGAAGCTGAAAGAGATCACACCTTTGAAGAGGTCACAGCTGATAAAAACAACTCCGGCTCACTCTGGAAAATTATTAATCGTGCCATCCCCTCCAAAGATAAGCAGAGACCAGCCTTTACAAAGGATGTGACAGTCTTAACCAACGAATTCAACCAGTTTTTTGCTAAAGTCGGCTTAAATGCCGCTGACGCAGTACAGCGCGTGAGGGAAGAACGTAACATCATAGTCCGAGATTTTTCATCCGAAACTGGCATAGATACTACCTCTATGGAATTATTCAATTTTAGGACAGTGTCACGTGAAGAGGTTCGCCGAATTGTAACATCTCTCCCAATGAATAAATCTCCGGGACCGGACAAGATCGGCGCTCGTGTACTAAAAGACTGTCTCCCTGTCATATTGGGCCCTCTTGCTGACATCATCAATTGTTCTATCCTTACTAGCACATTTCCTGACAACTGGAAAGAGGCTGAGGTGATTCCGATTCTTAAAGACGGTGACCATGAAAAAGCTGCCAACAACAGACCGTTATCTCTGGTAGCCGTAGCTTCAAAGGTCCTCGAAAGGATTGTTTTGAATCAGTTCAGCGCCTGTCTCACAAAAAACAACCGCCTTACCTCACACCAAAGCGGCAATAAAAAAGCTCATTCTACAGAGACCTTAAACATCCTGCTCACGGACAAGATACTCGAAGCAATGGATAAAAAGCAGATAACAGAACTAGTACTATTAGATCTATCCAAAGCCTTCGAAAGTATAGACCATGCAAGGTTGCTCCACAAACTCTCCATCTTGGGCGCCTCACCCTCTACTGTCAAATGGTTCAAGAGCTATTTAACTGGTCGCAGGCAATACGTGAGAATAGGCTCCGCCTACTCTGACACTCTACCTATAATTCACGGAGTTCCTCAAGGCGCAATCCTATCACAATTGTTGTTCTGCATTTATCTCAACGATTTACCCACGGCACCGACTTTTTGCAACCTAGAATCGTATGTGGATGACTCAAAGCTACACCGTAATTTTTAGGGAGTTGTTATAACTCCAAAAATGGAGTAAAAATTTTAGGTACAGGATAACCCCTTTTTTGGGGTTATTTTAACTCCTAATTTAACTCCGAATCTGGGGTCATTTTTACTCCTGAAAAAGAGTTCTTTTTACTCCCAGTCTGGAGTTAAAATTACTCCGAAATGGGGTTACTTGTACTCCTTACATGGGTTGTTTTTACTCTTTTTGGAGTTAATTTAACTCTGAAAGTGGAGTAAAAATTTTAGGTACAGGATAACTCCTTTTTTGGGGTTATTTTAACTCCTCAATATCTGGGGTCACTTTTACTCCTGAAGAAGAGTTCTTTAAACTCCTTTTTGGAGTTAAAATAACTCCACGAAAAATAACTCCACTGTAAGGAGTTAAATGAGCCCCACTAGAGGAGTTATTATAACTCCCTGAAAATTACAGTGTATAGTTTTCACTAAGACTTTAATTGCCCCTAATACAACAAAAACAATCCAAATCAGTATTTTATTTCATCTAAAAAATACTGTACAGTGAAACATGCACGTGTCACTCATTATTGTGTCAGGTTAGTGACACAGAGGAGAGGCACAGATAAGAACCAGAATTCTTCAGGCTAAGATTTTGAAAGAACCTGATAAAGTACAAATGTTAAAACAGATCGCTATGCACTTCTTAAAGTCAACTAATCATTCTAATGGCAAAAAAAGTTTCTATTGGCCTAAATTGCAGTCATTTAGACATAACAACATGCATATTCTGTACAAACATTTAAAACCACCAACATTCTTCCAAAAAGTCTTTTTTCCTTAAGAACATAAGAGCCTCGCATGTTTGAGAACCTAAAAAGCTTAATTTCCAAGAAACAGAAAATTTATAAGAGCCTTTTGAGGCTAAGTTCGAAAAGCACCTATTACTTAGTTTTCACTGTGTACTACTACATGAAAGAGCAGGGTGGGGGGAGGGGGGGGAGGGGGGGGGAGGGGGAGGAAGAGTTAGGGTTAGGGTTAAGGTTAAGGTTGGGGTTAGGGTTAGGTTAGGGTAAGGACTAGGGATAGGGTTAGGGTTAGAAATCAGATTAGGTCGAGGTTGGGGTTAGGGTTAGGAATAGGTTAGGGTTAGGTTGGAGGGTTAGGGTTAGACGAGCAGTCTCAACTGATTTCAATGGTCATAACACATGAGTTGATCGACTGAGTTAAACGTTCGCCTTGTCAGGAAAAGGGTGTTACGTTGAGCTGGTTAGGGTGGATAGCTAAAGTTGAGCCAAGGCTTAGGGTTAAATAAGGATAAAGGTTACAAACAAGAAGTACGGTTTGTTGAGGGTTAACGTTTGAGGGACTTCTGGGCAGGATACCAAATTACGTTGCGTTACATATCAATTACATCGCCGTACTGAGCGTAGGATTGAATTTCAAAAGACGGGTCAGGAGGTGAGAAATACAGAGATGTAGTTTCAATATAGGCGATTTTCGAAGACTAATCACCGGTCAAGCAAATAGTTTTGAATTAACGTTATCTTACAAGACGTTTCGCTTCGCTTTCTTCGTGTTTGACCACAGCAGAGCACAGATAATATAAACATTTCAGAGAGTAAATATTCCAGCTCCGAGGGGGCGGGTAAAACCAACGGCCACATCTGAAAGAAAAGGGCAAAAGGAAAACCTTGTTAAAAGAAAATTCCTCAACACGTGTTTAAAAAGTAATATATCTCTTCTACATCATTTTCCCTAGATCAGTTTCATCCTGCAATGGTTTTATAATCGCCGTACCGGTGCATAAAGCAGATTAAAAACATTGTACCGAACATTCCAGAGAATCAAGCATAAATGGCGCTCGTCGTCGCGACGGTGCTATAGCGCGGGAACTTTAACATGCTTTGAGGAAAAATAGTTACTCTTCCGCGATACGATCAGCATTTAGCTTGCAATGCCAACAATAAATTGAAAATGAACGACAATTCAGCCTGTGCAGTAGGACGGCGGCTCTTTTTAAACACAGTAAATTTCCAGCGTCGCTCGACACATGACCAACAATAAACCTTCGCTATACGAAACCACAGACTTTGATTTGAACTACACTTTCACGACTTTGTAACATAACCTTTCCTGGCAAAAAGCCTGCTACTCACCGTTGTTGCTCGCTTATTCAAAGATCAGCACCTCCCTCGCAGACACTGAAACACAACAACAGAACAGTCTCACTGTAATGGTCAAATATTAAACATGTTTTTAACCTTTCTCGCAGTGCATTCTGGGAAATCCGTGTTCAACTCGTGCGGGACACATTACATCCTGGCAATAACAAGACAATTTATAAGTCTCCAGCAAGGCAAAAATCACAGCCAAAAACTTCGTTGGCCCTCTTTTCTTATGTCCAAACTAATCAATTTGCCCCTTATTGCCTGCTGGAGACTTCTTCACGGTGTGCAGAGCTGGGCAGAGACGTTATACACATCCACCGGATGGTCTCTCGGATTGTGCCCGAAGCTCAGTTCTTTGAGCAACGAGCGCCCATTTAAGCCTTCCCGGACTTAATGATGTCCCAGGCACTTTGCAAACCGTGGAAATAGAATTTCTTGCCAAACTCGGCTCATATTAGTCCCCGTTTCGCACACGCTCCGATCAAAACCTCTCCACTTACGAAGAGAGCCGTTGAAAGCAGAAAGATACCGCGCAAACTCGAACCTTTCAAAACTAGAACCGGTTCCCCTCGGACAGAAAAAAACCGGAAGTCCTTCCTAATGCGAGTGAAAAGAAAACAAGAAATAAAAAAAAATAATAAACTTACTTCTGTTGACTTCCACGCTGCTCCTCCCTGGTTTTCTTTAATGAAAAATATCTATGATAAAAAATGGCATTTCATAAAATTAATTTACATATATAATATACACCGTAATTTTTAGGGAGTTGTTATAACTCCAAAAATGGAGTAAAAATTTTAGGTACAGGATAACCCCTTTTTTGGGGTTATTTTAACTCCTAATTTAACTCCGAATCTGGGGTCATTTTTACTCCTGAAAAAGAGTTCTTTTTACTCCCAGTCTGGAGTTAAAATTACTCCGAAATGGGGTTACTTGTACTCCTTACATGGGTTGTTTTTACTCTTTTTGGAGTTAATTTAACTCTGAAAGTGGAGTAAAAATTTTAGGTACAGGATAACTCCTTTTTTGGGGTTATTTTAACTCCTCAATATCTGGGGTCACTTTTACTCCTGAAGAAGAGTTCTTTAAACTCCTTTTTGGAGTTAAAATAACTCCACGAAAAATAACTCCACTGTAAGGAGTTAAATGAGCCCCACTAGAGGAGTTATTATAACTCCCTGAAAATTACAGTGTATAGTTTTCACTAAGACTTTAATTGCCCCTAATACAACAAAAACAATCCAAATCAGTATTTTATTTCATCTAAAAAATACTGTACAGTGAAACATGCACGTGTCACTCATTATTGTGTCAGGTTAGTGACACAGAGGAGAGGCACAGATAAGAACCAGAATTCTTCAGGCTAAGATTTTGAAAGAACCTGATAAAGTACAAATGTTAAAACAGATCGCTATGCACTTCTTAAAGTCAACTAATCATTCTAATGGCAAAAAAAGTTTCTATTGGCCTAAATTGCAGTCATTTAGACATAACAACATGCATATTCTGTACAAACATTTAAAACCACCAACATTCTTCCAAAAAGTCTTTTTTCCTTAAGAACATAAGAGCCTCGCATGTTTGAGAACCTAAAAAGCTTAATTTCCAAGAAACAGAAAATTTATAAGAGCCTTTTGAGGCTAAGTTCGAAAAGCACCTATTACTTAGTTTTCACTGTGTACTACTACATGAAAGAGCAGGGTGGGGGGAGGGGGGGGAGGGGGGGGAGGGGGAGGAAGAGTTAGGGTTAGGGTTAAGGTTAAGGTTGGGGTTAGGGTTAGGTTAGGGTAAGGACTAGGGATAGGGTTAGGGTTAGAAATCAGATTAGGTCGAGGTTGGGGTTAGGGTTAGGAATAGGTTAGGGTTAGGTTGGAGGGTTAGGGTTAGACGAGCAGTCTCAACTGATTTCAATGGTCATAACACATGAGTTGATCGACTGAGTTAAACGTTCGCCTTGTCAGGAAAAGGGTGTTACGTTGAGCTGGTTAGGGTGGATAGCTAAAGTTGAGCCAAGGCTTAGGGTTAAATAAGGATAAAGGTTACAAACAAGAAGTACGGTTTGTTGAGGGTTAACGTTTGAGGGACTTCTGGGCAGGATACCAAATTACGTTGCGTTACATATCAATTACATCGCCGTACTGAGCGTAGGATTGAATTTCAAAAGACGGGTCAGGAGGTGAGAAATACAGAGATGTAGTTTCAATATAGGCGATTTTCGAAGACTAATCACCGGTCAAGCAAATAGTTTTGAATTAACGTTATCTTACAAGACGTTTCGCTTCGCTTTCTTCGTGTTTGACCACAGCAGAGCACAGATAATATAAACATTTCAGAGAGTAAATATTCCAGCTCCGAGGGGGCGGGTAAAACCAACGGCCACATCTGAAAGAAAAGGGCAAAAGGAAAACCTTGTTAAAAGAAAATTCCTCAACACGTGTTTAAAAAGTAATATATCTCTTCTACATCATTTTCCCTAGATCAGTTTCATCCTGCAATGGTTTTATAATCGCCGTACCGGTGCATAAAGCAGATTAAAAACATTGTACCGAACATTCCAGAGAATCAAGCATAAATGGCGCTCGTCGTCGCGACGGTGCTATAGCGCGGGAACTTTAACATGCTTTGAGGAAAAATAGTTACTCTTCCGCGATACGATCAGCATTTAGCTTGCAATGCCAACAATAAATTGAAAATGAACGACAATTCAGCCTGTGCAGTAGGACGGCGGCTCTTTTTAAACACAGTAAATTTCCAGCGTCGCTCGACACATGACCAACAATAAACCTTCGCTATACGAAACCACAGACTTTGATTTGAACTACACTTTCACGACTTTGTAACATAACCTTTCCTGGCAAAAAGCCTGCTACTCACCGTTGTTGCTCGCTTATTCAAAGATCAGCACCTCCCTCGCAGACACTGAAACACAACAACAGAACAGTCTCACTGTAATGGTCAAATATTAAACATGTTTTTAACCTTTCTCGCAGTGCATTCTGGGAAATCCGTGTTCAACTCGTGCGGGACACATTACATCCTGGCAATAACAAGACAATTTATAAGTCTCCAGCAAGGCAAAAATCACAGCCAAAAACTTCGTTGGCCCTCTTTTCTTATGTCCAAACTAATCAATTTGCCCCTTATTGCCTGCTGGAGACTTCTTCACGGTGTGCAGAGCTGGGCAGAGACGTTATACACATCCACCGGATGGTCTCTCGGATTGTGCCCGAAGCTCAGTTCTTTGAGCAACGAGCGCCCATTTAAGCCTTCCCGGACTTAATGATGTCCCAGGCACTTTGCAAACCGTGGAAATAGAATTTCTTGCCAAACTCGGCTCATATTAGTCCCCGTTTCGCACACGCTCCGATCAAAACCTCTCCACTTACGAAGAGAGCCGTTGAAAGCAGAAAGATACCGCGCAAACTCGAACCTTTCAAAACTAGAACCGGTTCCCCTCGGACAGAAAAAAACCGGAAGTCCTTCCTAATGCGAGTGAAAAGAAAACAAGAAATAAAAAAAAATAATAAACTTACTTCTGTTGACTTCCACGCTGCTCCTCCCTGGTTTTCTTTAATGAAAAATATCTATGATAAAAAATGGCATTTCATAAAATTAATTTACATATATAATATACACCGTAATTTTTAGGGAGTTGTTATAACTCCAAAAATGGAGTAAAAATTTTAGGTACAGGATAACCCCTTTTTTGGGGTTATTTTAACTCCTAATTTAACTCCGAATCTGGGGTCATTTTTACTCCTGAAAAAGAGTTCTTTTTACTCCCAGTCTGGAGTTAAAATTACTCCGAAATGGGGTTACTTGTACTCCTTACATGGGTTGTTTTTACTCTTTTTGGAGTTAATTTAACTCTGAAAGTGGAGTAAAAATTTTAGGTACAGGATAACTCCTTTTTTGGGGTTATTTTAACTCCTCAATATCTGGGGTCACTTTTACTCCTGAAGAAGAGTTCTTTAAACTCCTTTTTGGAGTTAAAATAACTCCACGAAAAATAACTCCACTGTAAGGAGTTAAATGAGCCCCACTAGAGGAGTTATTATAACTCCCTGAAAATTACAGTGTATTCATGTCATTTCCTCTCGTTGAGCTTGATGCTGCCATTGAAAAGCTCGAACAAGACCTTCACAGTGTAGCTCAATGGTGCTGTGAGAACCATCTACTTATCAATCCCGATAAAACTAAACTCCTTTTCCTCGGTACCAGACAGATGTTAAGCAGGTTACCAGAAGACCCTAGAGTGGTATTCTTAGGTAAAGCACTGAAGCCAACAGACTCTGCCAAGGACTTGGGAGTCTTTCTTGACCCCCATCTGACCTACGATCACCATATTTCATGTGCAGTGTCATCTTGTTTCGCAAAGCTTTGCCAAATAAATAGAGTCAATGCAAAGGGAGCTTCGACAAGGAAACACTAGAGTTGTTAATAACGTCATTAGTCTTTAGTAAGATGCTTTACTCTCATCTGTATGGTCAAATACTACACTCCAGAATATAAACAGATTACAATCTATTCAGAATTTGGCCAGCAAGATTGTAACAAACTCTAGGAAGTTTGACCACGTAACACCTTTGCTTCGAGAGCTAAACTGGCTTTCTGTTAAAGAACAATTATTCTATAGAGACTCCGTTGTGACCTTTAAATGTCAGAACGATCTTGCGCCTCAATATTTAACGAGCAAGTTTACCAAGCGCTCAAATATACATACTTGTAACACTCGTACACGGAACTCTTTGCAGATTCCGCCATATAGAACGGCTATAGGCCAGCGCACATTTTCCTACAGAGGGGCCTACACTTGGATTAACTTACATAATGAACTTAGGCAAAGTGCCTCATTGGCATCTTTCAAGCGCGCCCTGAAAGACACACTATTGAGGCAGACATTTCCTTCATAAGCTCTAGAATTTAGTAGAATATCATCATAAATTGTGATTTCGAGTTTTTATTGTCATTTTTGCTTTTATAAATTGTAAATAGTTTGTAAATAGTTCCTGAGAAACCTCACGAGGATGTTACTATTAAAGTTATTATTATTTATTATTATTAACATTTTAGAGGTGTAAAAAATTAATCAGATGATTATAAAATAGAAAACACCTTTCTGGCTTGCTGGCATATCGGTCGATAATGGCTTGTAGCTGAGAGATTGTCCAAAAAAATAAAGATTTTTCCAGTAAGCGAAGCTTCGAAGGCAAATGTGAAATGTTAATGACAATTCACAAATGACATCAAATCGGTAGAAAGTAGAAGCCAAAAAATTTATTTCAGTTTAGCACGATAAAAAGATCAGCATTACTGGCGGGGTCGTGCATACAACAATTACAAGAAAAATAAGGAGTACTGAAAGCAAATGTACAATTAAAAATTAAAAACTGTTAAAATTTTTCTTTTATTACAGTATCACTGGGATAAAGCGTTTTATTTTCCAGGAAAATTTCACTTTCTTGTCAAAACAATTACTGACTCAGGCAGACTCGGATTAGTTTACTTGAATTTAGTGTTCAGTACAGCGAACGGGGTTATGTTCTGTGAAATTTATCTACAGTCTGCGACCCACATCACCACTGATCCACGATTTATTTATTTATGTTTTAAGCTCTTTTTGACCGATCCTCGATCCCTGATCCCTGATTCCTCGATCCTCCATCCTCGATCGTGATTTTCCAGTAAACCTTGAAGTTTTGCTCATTAAGATTATTCTTTTTTTTTTCGGCCACTAAAGTGATCAGTTGTTCCAAAATAATCAACACTTTTGAGCGATAGAATTCTTGGACCAACCCGTTCCGGAAAAGCTCGATATGGGATTTATATTCTATGGACATGAAGTGTTGCAAGTAGAGTGCGCGGATAGTCAAGTTCTAAGCTACCCGTAAAAACACATCCGTGATACGTACATAACGTTAGGGTGGATTTCCACTGAAGAGTTTTTGGCTCCGCACGCTAACGCAAGTAAACTTTAATCACGTAAATAAAATAGAGGTAAGATATAAAGTGTTAAGATTAAACGTCAAGTTGAGCGAGTTTCTGCTTTTACGCTTACATAATTGTTCGTGCGGCCTTTCATACATTGCTTCTATTTTATTTGCGAACGCCAATTTTACACACGTACGCACGTAAAAATTACGTGACAGTGGATACCTGATATCTCAAGTATTTATGAAGTGCAACACGACTTGTCATCTTAACAACTGCGAAAATCTATCAATTAAATACATAAAACAAAGTGAATCTATTTAACCGTAGAAGACAATGTTCTGAGAAACGTAACGCCTTAAAACACCATAAAATAGGATTTTCCGCTATAATATTTTCTCATCCTACTTGGGGATGTTTCCTTTTTAATCAGTGCCTGCATGTCGTGCATAATTACACGAAAATCAAGGGCCTCCATTCGAGGAAAATTACATCATTGCCAAACTTACATGCGTCATTTCAGTCATCGCCGAAATTATAACCGCATGCTCATGGCGAGACTCAATTGTATACAGTGAAAGTCGCCACGATTCTTATCCCCAGTTTCCACCGTTTTCGCTAGGAACGGGTGGCCTACAAACTAGGTCCCACCGACAAAAAAAAAAGATTGCATTCTTAGAGTCTCGCTTTGCTCAAGCAAGCTCGACTAAAAACGTAACTATTGAAATTTTTTCCATTTTAAAGGTTTTTTCTATTAAATCTCCACCTTCGTACAAAACATCTAGTCTGTTTCGAACTCTGCAGTTTGGCATCTGTCTCTTTGTGCAAGTTTGATTAAACTTCTTGTACAGAATAGATGAACTTATCCTTATCATATCCTTATCCTTTATCCTTCCTACTTATCGAATTATCGAATGTCACATTGTCCCCTTGTAATGTGACTGTTCTTCTTGCAGTAGGAATATAATCATTACCTCAACATGATTTCCATAAATCTCTTGCTTCATGAACATTTGAATTTGATTGCAATTGTGGGTTGTCCACTTGTACAGGAAAACAATGTGCCTATAAGCGTCTTTTCGTTTTCTTAACCCACTAGAACTTCACTTGGAAACTTTCCCTTAATGCTCATTTTTCAGAGAGCAACAAGAAAAATGTAAAGAGTAAATTTTTTGATTAATTCTGAAGCCTTGTATGTTTGCTTAAATTCGTTAAAGCCTGTACACTGGCTAAGGTAACATTATATATAATGATTTCTGTAGGAAAAGAGTTGGAAAGAAAGAATCCTCTGTTGGAAAATAGCCAGCTTTCCCCCGCAATTAACTTGATGGAAACACAGCAACCTATCCCAGACGATATTGTCAGAAACGATGAAGAAGACCTCCAGTTATTTGCAAGAGCGAGGGAAGTTGGTGTGCGGTATGAGTTTGCACAGCATGGTGCATCAGAAACTGAAGAGGACAGGAGGAGGAGAAGGTGGCGAAATCAAAGGAGAGTCTCTCATTAGGAAGGAAGGTTGCGTGAAGTTGTCGGAGATTTACCACCACCTCCTCTAGCAGGATCAAGTCAGGTTGAGGATAATGCCTATAGCGCTATACGTGCATTAGAGGTGGAGCAAATGACCTACATATTCAGTTGTTGCGAAGTTTGTAAGGAACGATGTCTGGAATGCAAAGGCAAAAAGAAAAATATGTACTCGCGGCAGACGAAATAAGAAGATACCAAAGGTTTGGTCAGCAGAGAACAAAATGGACCCAATGTCTGTCCCGGAGATTCTGTCTGGAAAGTCAGATGCTGAGCTGATGCTGATAGCAAGGTGAGCACCTACTGTCCATATCCTGTGCATATGTTAAAGCAAGGAGGGATTGCTTCAAAGGGACATTGCATTGCATTCCCTCCGGCTGTTCGAGAACCAGCAACTATTCTTCCGCCTGCCAGCAGAGGTAGAAATTATACGGGTAAGAAGGTAAGGAAAGGATGATACTCATAAGGACTTTCGCGTTAGAAGACACTGTTGAAGGAGCCCTTTGCTGGTTGAAGGACAATAACCCTGCTTATGGTGACAATGTGATTGATGGCTCTGGCTTACAGAATTTACCAGAAAATGGTGAGTTGCCCAATTTGAGAACTGTGGAATTTTCTGAAACAGAACGCGTGGATGACCAAGGCCCTGCTCCACAGCAACTGAATGCCGGGGAAACGGATGGTACCAATGACGTGACAGTCTCTGGAATAATTCTTCCTGAGCCAGGAGTGAATGTACAAGCACAAGTTGAAGCGGTCATAAATGAAGTTGTTTCAGAACCTAGGGAGGGCGAAGAAGACGGTGCAATACGAGATGTGCAACGACCAGTAATCCCATAGCCCACTACGGATACAAGACCAGCGTCTGAATTTACTACGCCTCATTTTTTCACCATGGCGTTTCCCTGCTTGTTTCTATATGGAAAGGGTGATTTCCGCATAAAACGTCCCGTAACATGTCCTTCACTCCACGACTGGGCGGAGCACTAACTGTGGTATCAAGATGGAAGATTTGCTAGGCATAAAGTATGGAAGTTTGTTGTTCACAACATGATCTTGAGGAAGCGTGCGCTGGAGCAGAGTAGGTTCTTTGATGATCAGCAGCTAGGTGACCCACAAATAACTGTTGCAGACCTGCAGGAGCGACTAGCGGCGGGCGATACTTCATTTGCAGACAAATTGTTGTATTTTGGTGCAAATCTGCGTGGTACGGCTCAATACTGGCATCAGAGACGCAAAGAGCTTCGTGCTTTGGTTGGGTTCATGGTCAATGAGAAGGGTGGGCTGCCTTCGTTTTTCATGACTGGAAGATGAACAGAGTTGTATTTTCCCCCACTAAGGGGACTATTGGAACAGTACATCTTGCAGTCAACGGGGGAAGAAGTCAACCTTGCCGACGACAGCAATGCCCGTTTCAAGGCTGTTCAAGAGAACACTCATGTGGTAGTCAGCTACTTTGACCTACGTACCCAGGCATACCATGAGAAGGTACTGAAACCAGTGTTTGTCGTCTCTGATTACTGGTACCATTATGAGTTTGCCAAATCCAGGGGTCAAATTCACCGGCATCAACTTAGCTGGAGAGATGACAGGCAACCACACCAGCCGTTGCATAAAGCTCGTGAGGACAATTGTAGCGAAACAGAGTACGAAGCTAGACTTAGCCAGTGGGCGGATGAAAACTTTGCCATGACAGCACTACACCCAGCTGATAGTAATGAAGAGGGACAGCCGAGAAAAGACCTTTGGCCACCACCTGAGGGTACAGATGACCCCATATCAACTAATAGGGATCCTCTGGTGAAGATGCTTATGGAAATAGCTGCATCACAAGATGCAATACTGGAGGATCATTTGCTTTAGTAAACCGAGTTGGGCTGCACCGTTGTTACTGCTTGAGGACTCCTCGTCATCCTGAGCCAGGATTGCAGCCAAGAGAACGTGTATGTAAGATGGAGTTTGGGAGTGAGTTTTGCCCGGGAAAGAGAGTGCACAGTGTCCCAGAAATTGTGGGAGATCATAATGGAGCTCCCCTCCTTGAGATGCTTCTTGATCATCCACGTGTGGTTCAACATTCTCGTTATCAAATGCAGTCTTGGAGAGCAAAAGGGGATGTGAGCTTGATTCTTTCCAACTCTCCCCCAGACAATCCTAGCACAGATGATATAATGGCCATAATTGACTACGTGTGTGGATATGCTTGCCAGGATGGCGAACCCACTGGTGCAACTGCTGATCTCTTTAGGGACATGGTGAATGCTGTTGATGCAGCTGATGCAGACTAAGTGATAGGCAAGTGAATGTGTGTTAAGATGCTGATAACGATCGTGGGAAGACGAGATATCAGTGGACCAGAGGCATCCTTTGAGCTGAGTGGGCTAGCACTTTGGCTATGTAGCCATCCATTTACCTACTTGTCAATGTCAGGTTCAAGGAGACTTAAACGTGATGGTGAAACTGCAACTCGCAGCATCCCATTTGATAAGTACCTTGCTCCACCACAAGATGAGCACTGTTCCTAGTACCGTTTTGCATCCAAGAATGGTAATTGGCCTGTCGTAAGTGGTGGTTCTACACACGCAACCTGGCCACTGAATGAAGACTACTGTAGGACTATGCTTCTGTTACACTGGCCAAGCTGGTTTGACATCCAAGAAGTGAAGGGGGACGCTGAATCTTGGATTGATCGCTGTAAGGACCTTTTTGCTAGTGATGACTGTCCAACTTTTGCGAAAGCCCAAGTTGCTAAGGAACGGCGTTATGCAGATCACCCACAAGAACCTGTATTTGAAGAGGTTGAGGAAGATGATGCTGTTGAAGCAGAAGGCGGGCAGACTGGGTCGATCTATATACTGGGCAGAACCACATATATGAGGGTGTAGAGCGGGACTTCGATTACGATAATGGAGGAGAGGATTGTGACTGGAGCAGTACCCGCATTATTCTTCCCGAAAAAAAAGACCGAACAAAGTGGCTTCAAGAAAGCATTAAAGCTGATGACGAACAGGAGAGTGGAAGTACAGATCTTTATTTACCTCAGGTGAGTCCATTGTCTCTAAACGAGAATCAGAAAGCTATAGTGAGTCTAGTGTTGCACAGCCTGTACAACTTTGTTGAACACACTGGATATTACCATCCACTGCAACTTGTTGTATCCGGAACTGCTGGTACAGGAAAGTCGTATGTCATCAAGTGTCTCCAGAAGTTAGTGCAGCAAGTGTTTGGAGCCAATAATGGAATACGGGTGATAACTCCGACAGGGAATGCTGCCCATCTCGTTCAAGGCAGTACAGCTCACAGCCTTCTAGGAGTACCAACTGGTGGAAAGTCTTGCAATGAGTTGACTGTACCCTCAGGTACCTTACCAGAGAAAATTCAGAAAAAGTGCGAAGATCTGAAAGTTTTGGTTGGTGATGAACGATCAATGTTTGGATGCGCAGCAATGGGCTGAATGGAACAGCATGCGAGTTATACGATCAACAGAGGAGCCAATGCAGATGGGTTGTGGGCAGGGATTCCTGTGGCAGTGTTTATGGGAGATGATGTTCAGCCTCCTCCTGTGTGTGACACCCCCGTGTACATTTCAGATTGTTGCAGTGCACCATACAACCATGGTCGTTTGGTTTGGACAATGTTTGATAGTGCCGTTGAGCTTAGATTATACACCAGAATGAATCTGAACAACAGCTAAGAGATGTGTTGATGTCACTAAGAAATTATGCGACAACACTCGAGCAAATCCATTGGCTGCAACTGTGTCAGTGGCACAATCTCCGCACGTCACATGGCCCAGAACTCCTTGCTAGGATTTATGAGCAAGGTCTGTATGTATTTCCCACGCACAGTCTTGAATAGCAGCGTAATAAAACAAAGCTGCTCGAGTATAACAGACTGCCGAACCACCCAGTAGCAAAGATCAAGGCACTTAACGATGGCAGACATGCAATGAAGGCTCACAGTAATAAGGCGGGAGGACTGTTGCCTCTATTGTATCTTTGCCGTGACAGCAAAGTCATGCTGGTAGTTAACTTAAAGGCTGACTGGGGTTTGTACAATGGTGCAGTAGGCACAGTCGTAGATATTGTGTACAAAGATGGCCGCAGATCCACTGATGATCGAGCTCCTCTACCTGATGGGGCTCTGGTGAGGTTTCCAGGATACAGGGGGCCACCGTACATGAATGGAGATCCCACAATTGTGCCAATTATACCGTTAAGTCGTTCCACGGAATGTGCATGTCGATGGAAGCGTCTGCAGGTTGCATTGCGACTGGCATGGGGAACAACAATCCACAAGTGCCAAGGGATGACTGTGGGTGCCGGAGAAGCACTCAGGTATGTAGTGGTTCACCCTGGAGATCATGGCTTTAAAGCTAGAAATCCAGGAGCTCTATTTGTGGCATTGTTGCGAGATCCTGATTTTACTTTTCATGAGATGTACACATAAACAGTGACAGATTTAGACCTGTGGACACTCCAACTACACAAGCTAGAGAAATGGAGATTGAGAGACTGTAGGTCTTAACAACTCAGTGTCGGCAAAAAAAGGATTTCAGCTCCAGCATATAGGGAGGAAATCTTTCTCAGACTGGTAGAGTGGGCTCAATCGCAAAGTCATCATTGAGACATTGCTGAATTAGTTGGATTATAAGAGTCTGATCTATCTGTTTTTCAAATACTCCATCTGGCTAACTCATAAATAGCCTGACAAGAGCCAATGGTGTGATGATGTTTCATTTCAAGTGAAGGGCCGAGGCCTGTTATGCTGTAATCGGTCTAGGTGACTGAGGACCTTACTGGTCATGCGTAACAGATGAAAGGACTGTTATGCTGCAATCGGTCTAGGTGACTGAGGACCTTAGTGGTCATGCATAACAAGTGAAACATCATTATATCTTGTGGTCATGCACAACTAATAGCGTTGTTACTCTGTTTGCAGCCCGTGTGACAGAAAAGATGAAGTAGTTATTTTGGTGTGGCCATCTCTATTTAAAGAGCTACCTTAAACTGTATGGAGTATGTGTTTGTCAGGCTGTACCATGGTAACGGTATTAAGAAACAACCCAGTTGAAGAACAGCCAAGGAGTTTTAAAAGGTACTGCCGTCATATTGTGAAGGTACGTTTTTTCTTGGGGGGGGGGGGGGAGGAGGGCTGGGGCCTCGGAGGGGAGGGTTATCAGTGAAAGTGAGCACTAAAGGGGGAGGGCCATACCCTCTTTTTCAGCTATTCAAGGGGAGGGTCTCACACCTTTTCCAGAATTTTTAATGAGAATTTTTGTGATGTTATTTTCTATTTTTCTTTAACAGACTAAGTTTTTTCTTTTCAACTTGTTTCTTTTATTTCGGTGCAGGTACTAGTTTTACAAGGTTACTGGGTTTCTACATGTATATTATTCCATGGCACATAATTTTCTCGGAGTACTCGTGTCCTTTTCCGTCCGTATCGTGACGTACTTGACTCAGGTATGGTTTCTTGTTCCAGCTGTTGTCTATCCGCTGCCTGATCTCCTGAGTCATTAAGCTCTGAAGAGTTACTAGAAGATCCAACAATGCCCTCTACCCTGTCGCTGTTACTGTCACTGTCAAACTCTGGATTTGAGTCAGAGGCTAGCGGAATGTTTGTCTGTTTTTCCTGCACAATTGAAGTCAAAATCTTACTGCCAATATGAGCCTTCACAACCCTCACTTTCTCATCTTTCTTCCCTTTAAATAGAATATTGTGATGATTAATATACAGTTCAAGTTCACCTACTCTTAGGGTTGACAATTGGTTTTTGTGATAAAGATCTTCCCAGTCAATGTCATTGTATTCCTGTTGCTTTCTTGCTGTACGCTTTCTGTCATTCTCTGTTCGCCGCTTATCTTTTCTTAGTTCAATGTCAGTCAGATGATCAATATAGTCTGCAACTAGCTTTTCTGAAACAATATATTTTTCAGAAAAATCTTTGATCGCATTTTTATCCCCGGCTTTGAGCGTACCCTCTTGAACATCTGTTTTATTTGAGCTCTAGGCTGATAATCATCAGGTTTGCTGCCAGTCGTTGGTGTTTTCGTACCTGGTAGGTAGTGAAAGTCAGGAAGTTTGCTGTAATCGGGATAGGGTCGTGGAGTAGGTGTAGCGGGAGTAGGACTTAAAAAATCAGTTGCTCGACAGTATTCGCATAGCTCGCCGTTTTTCTCTTGACAAGACATTTAGCGGAAATTGAGCTATGCGCTGGTTTAATAATTTAATATTTTAGCGCTGGTGTAATAACTGACAATCCAGGGTTCTGAAGCAGAACATGGAACGGCCGACAAGAGAGATGATGTTTGACTTTATAGGTAAGTTAACAATGATGCTTCAATTATATGGCAGAAAATTTATTTTCCTACAGCAGAAAATATTTGTTACGAACCACTGCAGGCTAAACAAATAAACAAACCTGTTTAAATTTAATAACAATCGGTAATGCTGGCTTGTCGGAGAAATAAACGCGTGTATTTTCCCTTCTACGTTCAAAACTTTTTAATTCCTCGAAATTTATACTTCCATATTCAAACTTCATCTATATAAAAAAAGTAAAGCCGGGATCCCACACTGATCGTTCGCATTTTCTTGCTTCAGCGCGCACATATTCAATATCGAGATTTATTCATATTCAAACATTTTGCGTTTACAAGCAAAATGCTCTGAGGTTTCTATGGCATGGAGCATACCATGTGGTAGTGAGGGGAGGGTCACACTTTTGTCAGTCACCTAAAAGTGGGGGGTCAGGAGTTTTTTAATCAAAACGTGAGGGAGGGCCAACACTTTCTTTTGGAAAAAATACCAAAATTATTTACTTGAATCCAGTCTATTCCTTTTCCTCTCCAACAACAATGATATACTAAGAAACATTGTTATTATAGGTGGAAATTTCTTCCCAACCATTTGCACACTCATTGGTTATTTAAATGTCACCTGGCATCTAACAATGAAACTGTTTGGTGCCAAAAAGTCTAAACAGGCAACATCGCAAAAAACATTCACATCAGAGCGTAACAGTGCACTATCACCAGCGAATGACCAACAACTGACATCCAGAGAGGTTTAATGAATTTCCATGCAGCTATAATTTTTTTAAAATATTAACATCACAAATCGCTTAAAGACTTGGCCAATAAGAAACAGTTACTTTTGTTTCCCAAGAATCTAAATATTTCCCAGGACCATTCTCATTAGTTACTTCGAGGTCACATGACATCTAACTGTTTCCCACCAAAATCTCTTAGGAATAGCCAGGCTAACTGACCAGCTGCTGTGGAAATTGGAGAATGACTATATGAATGGTTAGGTACGTTAGGTACAGTGCACAAGTTGCATTTATAACTGTGATGATCTTCTCTGAATTTATTTCTTCATTCTGCATTTCCAGTATATGAAATTAATGTATTTATTATAGCATATATAACTTTGTTATATGAATTCACCATGGATAAGTTAATCTTTTCTTGTGCTGTTTTAAAGTTATAGAGTTTTCGTTTTAGTTTCAACTTTTAAGACCTTTTTCTTTCCTGCTCTTTAAACCTTATCTAACTACGTTGTACTTTTTTCGTAGTTTTCTTTGAACCCTCTTCTTCCTTTGTCAGGAAGAGGGTGCGGCTACACGTAGGCTAGACTACATCCCGATACCGACTGGGGGGTATCGGTATTTACAAAGAGGTTATATGGTGTTGTGTACCAGTGTGAATAAAACGATCTTCATCATCATAATTATTATCGTTATTACTATTATTGTAATGAAATCAGGAGCTCCGCTTTTAGGCTTGGCTTAATCTATATATTAAAGCAGGCGGACGAAGTGATGCGGAAAACTATCGTGGTATTTGTGTCTCTAGCTGTCTGGGAAAATTGTTTTGTTCTATCTTAAAACAGAGACTCCTCGATTATGTTGCTTCTTTAGACATACTTCACAAGACTCAGATTGGCTTTTAACCGAATAACCGCACGGCAGACCATGTTTTTATACTCCGAACACTGATAGATAAATACGTTCATAGTCACAACGAAAAGATCTATGCTTGTTTTGTGGAAATCAGAAAAGCTTTTGATTCGGTATGGAATGTTGGACACCTGAATAAGTTGCTACAAATTAATGTCGGTGGTTGTTTTTATAACTTAATCAAAAGGTCATATCTCAATTCTACATGTCCATAAAAGTTCTCCATAAATAAACATAACGTTCAATTTCTGATTCCAAATATTACCCAATTATACGTCAACGATCTGATCAATGAACTGATGAACTCCTCAAGCTACTATATTAAGATACAATTACTTAAATATATTTCAGCTTGCTTTGATTTCCGTGACACATTGTTAGTAAAGTAAATTAACTGCAATAAGATGAAATCTTAGTTTTTCTGTTTTTTCTCTTAAAGTAGCTTTTGCAATACTACATTTACTTGTACATGTAAGTTTCTTTGTCCGTGAATATGTTTTTTTTTTCCTGCTATGTCAGTATGGCGCTGGGCCTAGCTTTTAAGTTTGCAGGATGTTGAATTTTCACTCTCGCGTCAGCCGGGTCAAACGTCGTCACGCAACGCTTCTGGGAAGGAGCGTTGCGTGACAACACAAAGTACGTCGGCGCTTTAATGGTGGATAGAATGAAGACATCAGTATATATAGCTGCGTTAAGTCGTCGGTGAATTGGAGTCCGAATAAGATAAAATAAGGAAAAAATGGGGGTGGGGGGGGGGTCTTCGTTTTCGGGTGTTTTCTAGCAAGTTCTGGGGATGTGCATTTTCGGGTCTTGGGTCTTCGGTCTTCGTTTTCGTTACAACCGCAATCAGTTGTTCCGTCTCTCTCGACGTCAACACTCGCCGAATCGCACACAGACATGACAATCTCGATCAAACAACACAGCTTAGAACAAAGCTTAAGGTATCAAAAAGATATCCTTCATAGACCGAAAATTTTTCACACAATTTGCTTCGGTGAGACGCTCACTTCGTTGGTAAACGGAGAAACTTGACCAGCAAATGACCGCAAATCGAAGACAGCAACAAGACTCGATTCAAACAACAGCAATCCGAAGTAATGCACTATAGAAAATTGAAACTCCCACCCCCTGACCCCCAGGTAAGGGTGGGGAATTTAACATTTGCCATTTTCCCCGGTGAGCGGGGAGTCATTTGTTTTTAAAAACCCGGCTACCATATCAGCGGTCTCTTGTCAAGGCCCAAAGTTATTATTGGCTGATTCATCCAATTAACACAAATCAGTTTATGGCCTTTTTAAAAATAGTTTACTCACGATGGTCGGTTGCTAGGGCTTTTGCTCCCGTTTGGTTCTTAAATTTAATTTCTGGCTTACAGAGGGATAGTTTATATTTCAAATGAAGCAAAACGTTAGAACATCTTAATTGGAGAAAAGTTTTCTTTAAATTTTTACAATTGTAAAGGTATTTTTGACTTTTCTTGAAAGTATGACGTCATAAGTGACACCTATTTTTAGTAACAACGTTAAAAATTTGATAAGCAGTGTTCAAAATGCTACAAACATTTTTGTTACAGAAAAACAATATTTACAGTGAAAACCCCATCTCAATTGGATAAAATGGCGTGAAGTTACAGGTAATTAAAGAAATTCAAATTTCCCGCCTCATGACCATATATGGTCAAACTTTAGGGGTATTTTAACGCGAAAACAATGAATGTATTTACAACGCAAAAAAGACAAAGCTGCATAAAATCAAAATTGTAGTTTTTTGAATTCGTCATATGTGGTGCTATGACGCGTATTTCGTCACAAATTACGTCATTATGACGTCAAAATGACGTAATTCGTGACGAAATACGCGTCATAGACCACACATCCTAAACTCAAAAAACTACAATTTTGTTTTTATGCAAATTTGTCTTTTCTCCGTCGCGATTACCTTCATTGTTTTCGCGTTAAAATACCCCTAAAGTTTGACCATATATGGTCATTTGGCGGGAAATTTGAATTTCTTTAATTAAATGTAACTTTGCGCCTTTTCATCCGATTGAGATGGGGTTTTCACCAGAAATCATAGAATTCTATACAGAAAACTAATGTAAAATTTTTAGCATTTCTTTCCCGAATTTTCTTTCTGATGCCAAATTTGGACATCATTTATGACGTCACAATAGAAGTCACATGGGATGAAATAAACACCAATAAATAGGTAATTTATCAACTTACTTCGTTGCCAAGTTTTGTTACATTCGATGCATTCTGCTTCTCTCTATGGCCTTAAACTCTCAGTTTTGAGAGGTATGGGAGCAAAAGCCCTAGCAACCGACCACCGTGTATATTCTTGAGCGATTTGAAATTTCTGGTTAAAGGTTCAATCACCAAGTGCTTAGCTGTGGCGCCTGTTTTTCTCTTCGGAGCAACCCGCCATTTTGTTTTGTTCTCATATGAGTTGAATATCTGTGCGGAAGTCGTAGTCCATCGGATGTTTGCTGTCGTTTTAAACGGCCTAAACGGTAATAACAGTTCAAGAAGTATTGTACGGGACATTTTTTTTATTCTAGGTTTCAAGATTAGTTATACCGAGTATTCTTTTGTCAGGATTGTAAGTTACATAAGTGAACGGCATGTGCTGTACGTCTACCTGACCTGTGAATAAACAAGTTTTGGCCTTTACGTTTGTTCGTAATTCTTCTCGTCATGTATACGATGAAAGTTCGATGAAGAAACAGCCTATCAGCCCTGCTGTTGTTAAAGTGAATTAGAAAATCATATTGAAACTTTAGCCAGTTTTCTGAATGTAAGCGTATTTGTCATTGTGATCGGTTAATTTTTTTATATTTCACTCTGAGAGCTTCATAATTCCAGCAAGTCTAAGTCATTGACTTAAAGAAAAAAATCAGTTCAAATGTTCAACTGTTCGCAGCTTTCGCTTGTTTTCGTTTATTTGTTCAAACACGCAATTATAGAAAAATCAGCCACAGGTTACAACTCTAGATTGTTTAACAATTCCTGACAAGTATCACCAGACGATGTTGTTGCAGTTTCAACTAAAAAAAATATTGGATGCACACAAAATAAACTCGAAATTTAAAACTAGACAAGGTCTTTTAACAAGGACTTTTAGCTTGGATTTAAAAATGGATAAAAAGTGTGTTTTCTTCATTTCCTGTGGAAGACGCAAGATCAATGACAATAATACTAGTACATTTGTACAAAGCCAGTCCCACTCATATGCCTTATTGCTTAACATCTATGGTAGCAACAAGTGTATAGAAATAAAGGTTATTACAGCTAGTTAAAAAAGTCTACCGTTAAAACCAGGGCGCTTTTTTCAGAAACAGCTGTAACAAAAAATGTTACAGTTTATATACAGTGTGCTGAGGAGCCACTTTTTCATCACTGTAGTCAGAAAGACACCCAGTGGACCACATTTGCCCAGCAGCAATTGCAGGATCAATGCCAGGGTTATCTCTTGCATACTTACGAGCAGCTTTGTTATTGAGATCATCCACGAGGTTGTCTTCTGCTGTACCAGGGCGTCCTCTCTCGTGGGCATTGGCTATCTCTTCAGCAAATCTCTCCCCAAATTTCTGCGTCATGGCTATCTGCCAGAAGGCATGCCTTTTTGCATTTCTCTCACCGTCATCAACAATATTGATTGCCATCCTGTAGGTGTCATAGTAAACCATTATCACATCGTAGTAGTTCTTTGGATGAAGCCTCCAGCCGATGACCTTTACTTCTTCAAAGGAGAGATGTTTGAACAGCAAGTTTTCGCCAAATGGATATATGCCTGGGGAAAACACAGATGGCTCGCGATTCACAGCCTTTCTGAGCTGGTCTGTCGTGATTTCCCAGATTTTTTTCGGGACCTTAAAGTTCAAGTCCTCTGCGACCTCCCGGTGCTCTTCTCGTTGGTACATAGTCATATCAATGAGTGACGTCAGCTTGAGTACCGCTGTATAGATAGACAGACAGACGGACAATTGAAGTCTCCTTTAATGACAAAGAATTGGTTTCCAAGAAGGCCGTGCTTGCAATAAAATACCAAAATGGGATAAACACTACATAGATTACAGAAATACAAAACTAAAAAGAGTCAATTAGTGCCGTGGAGAGCGAGTTTGCCAAAAAAAAATTCTTAAAAACCTTGGGAGACGCTTCCCACCCCTTAATCGTAGTTGGGAAAAAATTCCCTGGTTTAGCACCGAGATGAGAAAAAGTTTTTTTTTTAACAATTCGATGTTGGGTCTTTCAAGTTCTAAATTGAAGCTGGAGTCTCTACAGTTATTTCTGTCCTATCACGAGCTCGGTTAAATGTCTCAGCAGTAAGGTGCTCTGGAGTCATTTTTTCATTAATCTGTGTATTATAATCGCTTGACTTTTCTTAATCGATATATGATAGTTTAGATTAGATTGATTTTTTCGGTTTGTCAAGTTTATTGAGAATATAGGACTGCGGGTCATTTAGTGTTTTAAAAACCTTGACCGGCAGTCAACCTGAAAATAGTTTTAAGTGTCACAAAACATGGTTTCGTTTTCTCAGCCCAGCGTAAACCAAACGCTAGACTTGAGATCTACGGGGCCTTAGGAGCATGGGGGGGCCGAGTAGGCCGAGTAGACCCGTGTCCTCCCCCCCCCCCCCCCGTTCCCCACTTTTTGGGGGGAAAATTGAAAAAAAATATATGACTACCACTTTACCGTGGAAAATACTGAGTTAATGATACAACACAATTCCCTCTTTGATTTTACAAAATATGTTGGCTAATTTTTAAACCTCTGAAGCCGCTTAAATCTCTGTAATGCTAAAAAAGCACATACAAGAGATTTAAAGGACAAGAGGACCTTGACAAGACGGTTAAAATATATTCTAACCATTTGTTTTTTCTTTCGTACTTATTAAAATGTCCTGTGGATAACACAGGAAATGGCATTTCCGAGCCCCTAAATTTAAAAATTTTTTGAGGGAGCATGCCCCAACCCCCCTACTTTGTAGCACCTTCGGCCTTCTACCTTTTTCCTTTGGCAAACCTTCAAAATCTCACGCTATACGAATCTCGAAAACTTGCTTCTAAAGACAGTTTCAGGAGGCGATTTCTCAAGTGAGCCATTATCAACATGCAACTTTTATGGTTCAGATATAAACAGGGAACGTCTTGAAACGGATCTTACTAGTTTGAAAATGGATGCTCATGCAAGAAAGTTCAATAGCCTCTGTGTCATCCATAATAGAATTTCTTAATGCAAATGGACCTGCTTCATTCGGAGACACTGCAACAGTTTTAGTGAAACTGATATAAGTTATGCTTGCCACAAATTCTTTGAGTGAAAGGTCTTTCAGTGCCTTAAGAAGAATCAAGAATTATCTTAGGTCTACCATGACGCAAAATGGATGAACAACCTTATGCTGATGTTGTATACAAGGAAGACGCGGACAACTTAAATTTAATTGACTTTTACAGCGGAAACTCTCACAGGTTGTCAAAATTTTGACACTTTTCAAAACGTCCACCTACGTTAAACATTTAGCTGATCAATTAGGGCTGATGAAAACCACTGTATTTACAACTACAGTGATCATACTGATTTGTATAAATTCCATAGCCTATATTATTTTTTTGTTACAGGTTAAACATTTCTTGAAGATAACCTGAAAGTGGAAATAAACTATATCTAAAAGTGCTCAATAAATGGCCCAGTCTGCATTAGAGCGAGACCCCGCTTTACGGACACCCGCTTTATACGGACACCCCGTTAATACCGACACTTTCTATGGCCCCCTCAGTGTCTGTATTTACGGGGTTTGACTGCTTAGACTTTCACGATTTGGCGGGGGGGAGGGGTCTCGGCCCACAACAGTCGTGCCCTCTCTCTCTCTCTCTTTCAAATTCGTTCCTACGGGCCTGAATCTATAAGGCATTTCAGGATCGCTTGACTTTTCTCAATCGACATAAGATAGACATATAATAGTTTGGATTGGTTGGGATTCTTAGATAAGTCAAATTTATTGAAAATACTGGATTGCCGGTCATTTAGTGTTTTTGAAACCTTGTAGTAAAATTATGCGACTTTTGATACAAGCACCAAACTTTGTAAGGATATTTACATTCCCATGCTGGTCATTTCCTGATATAGTGCCAAGCTTAATTTTCTAATTCCAGCTAGTTTATAGCAGCGAATGAAATTTTCGTACACGAGACCCCTCGCGAAGTACATTTCTTGCTTTTTTTTTTTTCCAAAATGCATGTACAAATTCTTCAATTTGAAGTCAAATTGTTATTTTATTCTCTTCTTTTTTATGCTAATAATTTTCTCGGAAAACTATTATTCAAATATTGACCAGAATTTGCAATTTTTCTGCACGTGCTTTTTCTCCACTTTCTCTTGGTTTTCGCTCTGAATTTTGTACATGCGATTAGATCGGTGCAGCTAGAGAAGAATATTATTCCAATCCCATAGGGAGAAACAGGCCGGTTTGAACGAAATGGGTTGACGTGAAGAATCATGCCGCAACATCAAGCTACGGACTGGTTAAAATGTATTATTTGCCAGGAAGAAACATCTGAAAAGCCTACATGTCAGGCTAATTCGAAACGACAAGACTCTGGTGCTGGATATGTAGCTTTTGAGCGAGACGTAACGTCATTTTGTAGGTGGGAGAGTTACATTTAGGAGTTAACTGGGAATGTCTAAACGAGGGAAATAGAATTGCTTCGACTTTAGCGAGTCATTTTGCTTTGTGGCATAAATCGTGTCGAGATGCGTTCAACAGGACGAATCTGGAGCGCATAATAAAAAGGAAAATGCCTGAAGAAAGCCACAGCCAGCAAACGGACACGCTCAAGTATATTTCCAGAGAGCGTGAATCGTTCGGTTTGCTTCTTTTGCGAGGAATCAGCTAACGAGAGTGATCTAAGAATGGCGTGTACAATGGATATCGACTCCCGCGTCCGATCTGTTGCTCAGAAATTAAGTGCTTTTGGTCTCATATCTAAGCTGAGTACCGCTGACATGGTAGCTATTGGAGCAAAATATCACGCGAAGTGCCTAGCCGCGCAGTAAAATCGCGCACGTGAAAAGAAAGAAATTTCATCAGAATTAAACAACTAATCAAAGGCCCATAGTATTGTTCTGGCTGATCTCATAGCCGAGATACAAAATTCTAGACATGGAGTGCCACATACTACCGTTTTCAAGCTCTCGGATTTGAGAAAGGAGTATTGCAAGAGGCTCATTAGAGAAGGTCTGGCAAAAGAGACTCAAGAGATACATTCCACGCCTCTAAAGAGGAAGCTTATTGAAGCTATCCCTTGATTAACTGCTCACAGTAAAGGAAGAGAGGTGTTGTTGGCTTTTACATGAGATATAGGAACGATTATATCCTACGCTTTCTCTAACGACAATGGTGCCAGTGAGATGTGTTTACAACGTGCAGCTAACATAGTACGACAAGATATGTTCACTGAATCATACGTAGCCAATGGATCGTTTTCTCAGAACTGCCAAAGGGGATCAATACCCCAGACTTTGCTATCGTTGGTAAACATGATCCTTGAAGGGCCAAAAGCTAAACGCCAGTCTACTATAAATCCAAGTCAGGCTGCTTTACCATTAGCTCAGCTTCATACATTCAATAGCGTGAAGCACACGCCTAAGACAGAAGAATGTACTCGGCATGTCAAAAGTCAAGAGACTCCATTACCAGTGGTGTGATGCTTCATTTAAAAACACGCAAGAGGGATCTTATGGACAGATTACATTCACTTAGCTTGTCAATTTCGCATGATGAAGTGTTACGCTTGTCATCAGATATGGCAAATGCAGTTTGTGAACACTTCAAGGAGACTGATACGGTATGCCCTTCCAACCTGAAAACAAACGTATTCACTACAGCCGCAGTTGATAATATCGACCACAGCACGTCGTCGACAATGGCAGTAAGTTCATTTCATGGCAGCAGCATTTCACTAATACAGCACCCTACTCTGGAAGAGGAAGGTGTGGAAAACGCAAGCTTTTAGCAAAGAAATGTGTCTGCATCAAAGACTATAGGTCCACTGCCATTCAGCTACACTAACATACCCCCTTTGTCAAGTCAAAAACAAGGTGGTTTAAGAGTGCCAAGTATGCAGTGTAATGTAAATGGTGATGATGAAGCACTATCTCTGGCCACAATGAAGGATACCGGATGGCTCAACCATATGAGGCAGTATGTAGAAGGCCAACAACAGATAGACAAAGAGGATATGCAACCCACTGTTACCAAGCAAGTTGGAAATGGAAAAGCCACTAGTAAAAACACAACATCAGTGGTATCATGGTCTGCTTTCCACGGAGAACGACAGAGGCATGTCAACGCAGGATACCAGAGTTCGTTGCTGCCTCTTTTTGCAGAAGTTGCTCATTCTATAGCCATGATCAAGCATGCCATAACTGTTGTTATGAAAGCTGTTGAACACCTTAACCCAGGGCAAGCTGCAGTTATAGCATTCGATCAACCCCTATATGCTTTAGCTAACACACATGTACAATACACCCGACCTGAGTCAAGTTGTCTTCACCCGCAGGCGGATCGAGTCAGATCGCGACCGGAACCTGAAATGAGCGCAAGGCGCTTGCCAGTAGTACCGGAAGTAACACGTTAACAGGAGCGAGGGGGGTTGACCATGTTGCCAAACAGACTCGACCGGATCCGATGGAGACAGCTCGTCCTGGTAAGAGTCAATCGGACTCAGCGGAAAGTTAGTTCGTAACATGAGGCGAAACAAGCGCGCTACACATGTAATATCAGTAATATACGTCGTTCTACCCATGTAATACGTCGTTCTTGACGCAAAACAACCGCGCCACACATGTGATATGGGTCTTTTAAACCAACAGATGAAGCGCGCCACACATTTAACTCTAAATAAGACTAAAACTGAATTTATGCTTATCGGATCTAGGCAGAGGCTAAGTACTCTCACAGAGTCCCCGACATTTGCAATTAATGATTTTCAAGTTAGCCAGGTCATTACTGCAAAATCACTTGGAGTGATCATCGATGACAGACTTGATTGGAGTGGCCATATCGGGAAAGTAACAAAGAAAGTCGATTCTGGTATTGGGGCCATAAAACGAATAAGGCACCTTGTCACTCAGGCGACCTTACAACTCATATATCAAGCTTTAATACAGTCACACTTTGATTATTGCAACATTGTTTGGGGAAACCGTGGGATAACTTTACGGAATAAGGTTCAAAAGCTACAAAACAGAGCAGCCCGTGTTTTGACCTACTCAAGCTATGACGTAGATGCTGGTCACCTTTTCAAACTTCTAGGGTGGAAAAACCTAGCTTGCCAGCAACAAATTCAAAGAGCTACGATGGTTTACAGGTCTCTGCACGGGTTGGCTCCAAACTATCTTAGTTCTAAATTTGAAAGGCGAGAAGTCGCATATAACCTAAGGGACTCTGAAAATAAACTCAATGTTCCATTACCGCGCACAAACTATTACAAAAACAGCTTCAGCTATAGTGGCGCCATTCTCTGCAACAGTCTTCCTTGTAACTTAAGCGAAGCAGAGTCCCTTGGGCAATTTAAACGATTACTCAAACAACTGTAAGGCACGGCATTCGTGGAAAGCAGCTTTTTTATTTAAATATTTTTATTACTGGGCTGCCTGTGCGGCCCAGTCGTAAAATGGGCTTTCGGTCGTCGGTGTCAAAAAGTGGTCTCCCGGGGGAGGGAAGACACGAGGGTCTGGTACCGAGAAACGATGTTCTCACAAATGGTTTCATATGAGTTTCTCTTGCAGGAGCCTTGCACGGATACTTTTTGTACCTTGTCTGCGCTCCCCCTGAAAAACCCACAAGGCGTTGCGAATCTGAAGAACGCTATTTGAGTTGTTCGAAGCGATTCGACCATGGGAGTCACTCTATAATTTTTTTATTGTTCGAGTTTAAGTCAGTTAGATGATGTTGGCGCTGGGAAACTCAGAGAAATGCTCGCGTTGCATTCAAAGCGACACGCCGTTCACGGTAGGTTCACACTAAAAGACTGAAAAGATGACTGTGAGCGTCAGGTTTGGAACGCCGTGGCCGCTTCGTGAACTATCGATCGATGTAGTACATGAGCAATTAAGAAGCACAATTTATGAGCAAAGTATTTCACCAGTTGACGACACTATGGCTGAAGATTTGATTGTAAGCCGTCATAGTCAGTGAAGCGAACAACTCAGTTGCCGATGAATGGCAGATGAATCCTGATGTGACGCACGTCTAGAGCGAGGGACGTGACAACTTTGCCATGTTAGAAGACTGGCTTTTCCTTTAAATATTTCCTTCTATTTAATGCAACATACGCCACTTTGGAGGTCTAAATTTCGGATACTGAGGATTAAGAAGACACGGACAAAAATAGGACCTCTGAGAATTTCGCACACAAGTTTAAAGCTTCTCCGGGACATCCCATCCGGGAGCTTCACAGAGAGCGACTTGAGGAAAATAGGAGCTATTACTGACAAGGTTTGGCGACTGAGTATAGCATACAAGTGTAGCCTACGTCGAGGTTTCAGGGGGTTTGCTTTTGTTTGTATCTGTATCTTGCTAAGCTTTTATCATTAAATTTGTACAAGATCTTGTGATCACAATTCTGTGTTTTGGCCCATTCAGCAAGCACGCTATATTGATGTCAGCATTAGGGAGTTTCAGAAACATGCCTTTGAAAATTTTCAGCTCTCGTGATGTTTCTTGATAATTCTTTTATCATTTTATGGAGATGTAAACTGAAGTCACCGCAAAATGGAAACTTAAAAAAGCGTATAATCCAGTTATCTCGAAACATAACACACATGACTTATACGACCTTTATTTTCGTAATGGTGTTTTGAATACGAACGAACACAGTCACAGTGCGTCACGTTCAGTCTTTTTAATATCCAAGGAGTCACTGTGAATAGTGTTTCAATATTGTTTACTTGGCACAAAAACTTCGGACGAGTTATAAAGCGGCATAGTTATCTTCCATGAAGAAAAGTTAGTCTTGAGCGAATTTTTAACTCACATCGGTATCAGGTAAAAAATATGTTATCGATCGTTTCATCTATTTACACTGTTTGAAGTGCGTGCTGGTGAACGCAACATGCGAGCGAGAAATCTTTAAACTTTTTAAGGTCTCAAAATGCAAAGGATTTTATTCCTTTAAGTTAGAGAAAAATACCATGAGGAAAATCTTAAAACTGAATATTTTTCATCTTGTTGAAAAAATAGTGCGTTTTCACGTAGACTGTGGACCGCAACTTAGGATCGCACTTTTCACAAACATGCGAATTCTGAAGTTCAGAACCCAACCGACGATTGCGTTTTTCGCTGCTGTCAATCATCTTAACGGACCTCTTAGGAAACAAAACTTTACTTCACGGGTTCAAAAGGTCATTGTTTGTGATTTGTGGATTTCGATCCGTTTTGTGTGTTTCTCTGTTTCAAGGTTCGTTGCTTGTGATCGTAATTATGATTGACGGCAGCGATAAACACGATTGTGAAGGTGGCTTTTGAACTTTAGAGTTCGCATGTTTGTGAAAAGCGCAGTAAAGTCTCCGTGCAGTCAGTGAGGCCCCTGGATCAGGCGGGATCAACGGGCAGTTAACTGTCTGTTTTAGTATACTTCTGGTTTTCATACAATACAATATTTTTGTCTAGAGTAAATCAGCTCAGTCTGTCTCATTTTATGCTCGTAGAAGGACAACAATTTTTGGAATTTCCGGTTACGTCAAATTAGTCACGTTATACTGTCACGCTATATTTTGGGGCACAGAGGGATTGGGGTAGGGGTCCGTGGAAATAATGCAATTTGTTTCCTGTTTAGAATTAATGGCTAACTTGTTTATTTTTATTTATAATGGTGGAATTTAAAAGTTATTATACAGCCTCCACTTAAAAATGGTACTCTTTTTGGGGGGTTACGAAAGTCTTTCAATAGGGTACAATGTTCTGAATGAGTTTATGTTTCAGTCTCACATGAGATTCTGTTGCATACAATGGTTGCCGACAAGGTTTCATGGTAGCCTGAGTGTGTATAGCTGCCCCCTCCCCTCAGAAAAAATTGCCCCTTTGCAGCCCAGTTAAAAATCGCCTTTCGGCGATTCTTGTTATATTAGTATTAGGCATTTTTAAAGCTGACGAATTTTGTACCGTGGATAAATTAAGATTATCTATCTACCTATCTATCCATCTATCTATCTATCTATCCATCCATCCATCCATCCATCCATCCATCCATCCATCCATCCATCCATCCATCCATCCATCCATCCATCCATCCATCCATCCATCCATCCATCCATCCATCCATCCATCCATCCATCCATCCATCCATCCATCCATCCATCCATCCATCCATCCATCCATCCATCCATCCATCCATCCATCCATCCATCCATCCATCCATCCATCCATCCATCCATCCATCTATCTATCTATCTATCTATCTATCTATCTAACAAACCAGTGACGCGAAACAAGTACTTTACACATGTAATATTCGTCGTTCTTTAAGCCATTAGGCAAAACAAGAGCGCTACACATGAAACAGACGTCGTTCTTTAAGCCAAGAGGCCAGAAAAACGCTCTACATGTAGTTTACGTCCTTCTTTAAGCCATGAGGCGAAACAAGCTCGCTACACATGAAATAAATGTCGTTCTTTAATCCATGAGGCCAAAAACACGCGCTACACCTGTAGTTTACGTCTTTCTTCAAGCCATGAGGCGAAAAAAGCGCGTCACACAAGTAATTTTCGTCGTTCTTTAAGCCATTAGGCCAAACAAGCGCGCTACACCTGTATTCTTAAAGTCATGAGGCGAAACATGCACGCTGCAAATGTAAGGGTCATGCAATATACTGCGTTCTTCGGACTCAGTTTGGGTGTACTGGGCAAACCTCTTAGCTAAGCAAATACAATGGAGATATCCAGGCACGATGGGAGAAGATAAACTGGTGGTTATGCTTTGTGGACTTACATAGAGTTAACGGTTCTCAAAGCAATAGGATCGTGGCTGTTGGAAAGGGGCTGGACAGAGGCTGTTGCTCAAGCCGGGATAACCACGACTGAAAGGGCTGAGTCATTAGTAACGTCTGCCCATATTACGCGTACAAGATACGTTCATCAAGTTACGGCATCCTCGCTTTATATACTTCAACAGAGGGCCTACAAGAATTACTACGCAGAATGCGCAGAGAACGCTCCTCCATTCCCCGAGTGGTGCAAAGATCAAGCCGGTAAGATCCCACAGTTCCAATTCTGGAATATGACCCTCACGTTTGAGTTACTTGTTGTCATGCTCGAGCGCCCCTTTCGACAGTAGGACTTCAGACAGTATACATCGGACGGCTTTCTACTAGTACGTGAGGACAAGAAATCGGAGAAATAACCGGCTGAAAATGCAGATCGTTCATAGACAGCGATTAACGAACACGTAACGCTGGTTACCGTGATTCATTACTGGCCATAAAGTTATTCTATGAGATATCACTGCATGAACTAATCTTACAGTTTTTTAAAGCCTAATTTATAAGCCGTGCTTTTTTGTACTTTTTATTGGATTATTTCAGTTGTACATTATCGACGTCTGTCACCCTCGTCATTGTGCTTTGTGACATTTTTGAGGACAGTTTCGTTGTTAGCTTTCGTAAACTGAATTAGCAATTAAATTAAGGTACTCATATATTACGTAAAAAAGTATTTCTAGTAGTATAACCATGATACAGGGCTCAAAATAACGGATTGCAGTTCGCCGGTCCTGATGACCGACCAAATATTTTTTAACCCGGACAAACCCCGATTTTGGCCGGTCAAATAATGAATACAGTGGAACCTGTATTAAGCGGACACCCTCTATTAAGCGGACAGTAGCCGAAGTCCCCAAATTTATTTCCCTTATGTACTTTAAATGAAACCTTTATTAAGCGGACACCTCCATTAAGCGGACGCGGACACCTAAAAAGTACCTGAAATGGTCATTTCTATTGTTGCCAACCTGTATTAAACGGACACTTGTAATTAAATTCCACCACCCAACATGCCAGACACCGGAAATGCGAAAGATTGCCACCCACAAATTTTAATATTTTTACTTTAGAAAACGTGATTTGACGAACTTATTTGATTAGTTTCACAGTACAGTGTTGTTTTCTATTTCGTTTATTGTTTGACTCATCCGAGTTCTTCAAATTTGAGTTGCAATCTATGTTTATGGTGACTATCATCAATTAGTCCCCTTTAATAAAGAAATTAATGCAAACGTATATCGTCATAGTCTCTGGGAGTATTCTAAATAAATTAAACGTTTCCACTGTTCATTTGAATGGCATTTGACACCTCATATAACGTTATCTATTGAAACCTGTATTAGGCGGACACCCTGTATTAAGCGGACACTACAGCATTCCCAGAGGGTGTCCGCTTATTACAGGTTTTACTGTACTAAAATATATTTTTTTGCCTATGGAATATCGAATTACGCTGGCAATAGATCGTTGTAGTGAAAAGACCTTCAGGTTTTTGACAGCAAGTTGGTGAAAAATTCATTCACATGTTCTTGAGTTCCTTTCCGCGGTTTTTGCCCATTTTCAGGTCCGTTATACCTTGAGTATCATCGTACGGCGGTTTCTGAAATGAACCCCAGAGGCTATCTTTAAAACAAGGAACGGGAAATCGAGGAATAGGAACGGGGAATCATTAAAAGTGGGAATCTTTAAAACGGGGAATCTTCAAAAGTGGGAATCTTTAAAATGGGGAATCTTTAAAACGGGAAATCTTTAAAACCTACGGGGTATCTTTAAAAGCGGGAATCTTTTGTAAACGCTTTCATAATCGAGGATGATTCTAAAAATCCTTTTTTTTTGCTTTTATTGTAAACCGAGTTATCTTTAAAAGGCTGATGTGAAATCAATCCTTGCACATTTCCAAGTTCTCAGCTGAATGATTGAAAGCGTTGGTCTTGAAAAAGTTTGAATTTGACAAAGGTAGTAGTCTGTTTCAGCGAATCAGTTGAATGAACTAAAAACGCACGCGCTGTGAAAATTTGTAGTTGTAGTATACAAATTCAGGGGCTGTTTACATGGCGGGAGGAAGATCCTAGTACCAGGAAGATCCTAGAAGGTGGAATAACTTAACGATGGGTTTACATGCAGAAATTTCGGCCCGTGAGTTGTCTAAGTAGGGAGAAGAAATTAAAAATGGCGGACGACAAAATCAAAAATGCAATTTGCGTCCTTTTGCTCACTTTACTGGCGTAAATCACTACCTTTCAGCTGAATTAACACAATAATCTGCTCGTGGATTACTCCAAACGAAATGGTCGGCCTTTATTGCCGTAATTAGCCACTGAACGACCAGCCGACATTTTTGTCGCGTTTGTCCCTAGTACTAGGATTTTCCTGGCGAAAGCAGTCTACATGGTGCTAGGATCTTCCTACCTCCCAGCTAGGAAGATCCTAGCGCTACGGACAAGTACAACCCTTTTCATGTAAACTGAATACAGAAAACATATGGAGCTAGGACGATCCGCCCTCTAGGATCTTCCTGGTACTAGGATCTTCCTCCGTCCAATGTAAACAGCCCCTAAAATGCAATTGTTTTTTTTAAAAAAGCATATGACACCCCGGCCAATAATAATCATTAAAGGTCTGAAAATAGTCTGTCATGGTCTCCTGACCCACGCTAGTCTCTAGAGGTTTTTAAAATTTTAATTTTCCGACAAGCGTCAACGTCACTTTCTTATTGGAGCTTCCCCGGGCATACGTCCTTCAAGACTGAGCGATCCGTCCCAAAATTAATCTGCAATTTACACTCCGAAACGAGAAATGATAAATATCCCCGTACCTTTTATACGGAAGTCCTTCCCCAAAACCGTGTGACTCTACTTGTAAACTTGCAAACTGGATTTCTTATTATTCTCTAAAATAAAAGAGCTTTTTGCAAAACTTTTGCAAAAAATCGAGATTTGCTCAATTTTTCTTGGCGGTCGCTATTAAAAAGACTGTGGTCACCACCGCTCTGCTACTACAATTTGTAACTCATTCATCTATAACCTGCGATCCGGTTTACGTTTCAAAAAATAAAAATCAAACAGACCCCCGGTTGTAGCATCCGGGAAACGGAAGACTGAGGAGAATTTTTAAATATTTCATGACAACTTTAAACAGTGCTCTATAGAGAAATCCCCATTTTTTTGCGCAGCATTTTGGCGGGAATATTGGTGTATTTGTTGCCACTACGTGCTTCGTTTTACCTCTTTACAACATGTGGCTGTACTGTTGTCATGGTGATTTAAACTTACAATGTTAAGAAAGAAAGTAATCAAGGCATTGTTAACGTGAAGCAAACCCCTAACCAGAGTTAGATTGCATTTTCCTTGGGTTCAAATTTTGTTGTTTGCCTTGATCGTCCTGAAGTCCAAAATGTTATTTTCGATATTCATTTTATGCCGTTTATTTCAGCAACCAACGGTAGGGCCTGCCGGTGTTGCTCTGTCGCGGTACTTAAATATCCCGTGTCTGGCTTTACCTGTAATTGCAACGAAGATTACCTGGTCTTTAATACCTTAATACATAATGCGCGTTTATAGCAAAGGAAAACGAAGAGGACTTTTGTTAGTCATCGAAGGTAGTCAGCACCAGTCGATCTCCTACTAATTAGAAAGAAAGGATATTTACATTAACCTAAACAGAAACACACGCAAAAGCACATAGTTTAGAGTCATGTTTTTTTACAGTTGCGTTCCTCTGATCGTTAGCACAAGGTGTGTAAATATGGATTTCGGTAGTAGTGGTTAAAAACCTAACACTGGGTTTATCTTTGGGACAATTTAATGTAGAAAACTACAACTGTTGCCATTTTTTAAGGTTGCCCGAAACGTATCTTGCGGTACGTCATTATTATATTATTATATTTTTTACATGTCATAGATGATATTTGAAAAAATATTTATGTCGTCATTTTTTTCAAATTTGTAATTCACTTACCTTCATATTGTCGTGGTTTTAGAATTCCCCAGGGAAAAAAATCCTTCATAAAATGGATTTTCTCGAATTCAAAAAAAATTGCAAAAAGTGAATAGCTGGAATATTTGGCTTCGAATGATTAATAAAACTGACTTAAGTCCAACTTAACAAGCAGTGTCTTTATGTTCTAAATATTTAAAGATTCCCGAGTTTAAACAGGATTCCCCGTTTTAAAGATTCCCGCTTTTAAAGATTCCCCATTTTAGAGATTCTACATTTTAAAAATTCCCCGTTTTAAAGATTCCCGCTTTTAAAGATTCCCGCTTTTAAAGATTCCTCATTTTAGAGATTCCACATTTTAAAAATTCCCGCTTTTAAAGGTTCCTCATTTTCAAGATTCCTGCTTTTAAATATTCCCCGTTTTAAAGATTCCCCATTTTTAAGATTACCGCTTTTAAAGATTCCCCGTTTTAAAGATTCTGGCTTTCAAGATTCCATATTTTAAAGATTCCTGCTTTTAAACATTCCCCATTTTAAAGATTCCTCGTTTAAAAAATTCCCCGTTTTAAAAAAATTCCCCATTTTCAAGATTCCCGCTTTCAAACATTCCGCGTCTTAAGGCTTCCTGACTTTAAAGATTCCCGCTTTTAAAGACTCCCCATTTAAAAGACTCCCGCATTTAAAGATTCCCCGTTTTAAAGATTCCTCATTTTAAAGAATACCGCTTTAAAGATTCCCGCTTTTAAAGATTCTCCGTTTTAAAGATTCTACCTTTTAAAGATTCCAGCTTTCAAAGATTCCCCCGTTTTACAGATTCCCACTTTTAAGGATTCCCCATTTAAAGATTCCCGCTTTTAAAAAGGATTCTCCGTTCTAAAGATTCCCGCTTTTAAACATTCCCCGTTACAAAGATTTCTCGTTTTAAAAATTCCCCATTTTGAAGATTCCCGCTTTTAAACATTCCGTGTTTTAAAGATTCCCGATTTTGAAGATTCCCCGTTTTAAAGATTCCCCAGCGTTTAAAGATTCCCGCTCTTAAAGACTCCCGCTTTTAAAGATTCCCCGTTATAAAGATTGCCTATTTCAAAGATTCCCCGTTTTAAAGATTCCCCATTTTTAAGATTACCGCTTTTGAAGATTCCCGGTATTAAAGATTCCCCCGTTTTAAAGATTCTGCCTTTTAAAGATTTCATATTTTACAGATTCCAACTTTCAAAGATTCCCCGTTTTACAGATTCCCGCCTTTAAAGATTCCCCGTTTTAAAGGTTCCCGCTTTTAAACAGGATTCTCCGTTCTAAAGATTCCCGCTTTTAAGAGCGACGGTCAGGAAAAATCGACCAAAATCTTAATTTCGTGGCAAGGGTTTCATTTTTTGTTCATAGATAGCTTTAAGGTAGATAAGAAACCTAAACTAGATTGTTCCTGCCAAAAGCCTTTTAAATGTGAGAAAAATTAGAAGATCGGTTTTCGATGTCGGAGTCTCAGACTGCCCTATTTTTTAACCTGATATTCGCTATCATTAACTTTCCTCGCGTTCGCAAACGAAGCCGCATGGAGAAATTTGGACACTTTCCATGAATAGAAAAATTCTTTTTCTTCCACTAGAAAACACTTTCAGGGCAATAGCGAAGCTCGTCGCATTGAAATAATTGAAAAATGAGGGATAGGTTTTCAGGATAAGAAAAACTTAAGTTCGTTACTCATTTTCGACGGCAATATTTAACATGTGGTATAACTCCAAATTCTCTTCATGCTATTTAAATCACACATTTAGACATTCATTTAAAACATACCCGGGAATTGGCTTGGGTTATTGAAGGTAATCTCTGTAAGACACCATCGAAGTTCAGGAATTTTTATGGTAGGCCGGCGCTAATTGTGTGAATCCGTCCACTTTCGAAACGCACAAGAGCAGATATTTACAGCCTAAAGGCTCGTTTTTCGTGCTTCTTGTAGGTTTTCCAATTGCAAAGTTCCTTTTTTCAATCAAAGAGTGGGGTAAAAAGGTGAAACTGGGTACAGTTTAGCCATTTTGAAACAGTGAACTCTACCAGCCGGCGACTCTGCGTGACAATCTGTTCCGTGACTGCACGTGACATAACGTACGTTTGAAGAGACGGAGCCGTCAAAATGACAGTAGGGAACTTAAGATGGAGACGTTTTCGGGGCGACGGCGACCGGACTGGTAGAGAAAGCCTGGAACTAAGGCAGCCGTCGCTTCCCGTCAAAAATAGAGTATTAAGATCGCAGTGAACTCAGAAGGACGGCGCCTTTAATTAGAAGAATACCGAAGAGGAAAATATGTCTTCACATAAAGAATTAAGAGAATAAATATTTGCTATGCAGACAACATGTATCGGATGAAGATTTTCTCGTTTTGTGGGAAAATTATGAGTCCAAAAATCCCGATTTTCCTCGGGACGGTTACGATCCGTTCACGCTAAAAAACATGCGGGATGCAGCTGAGTTCAAGGCAGAATTTCGTGTTGACAAAAAAATGATCTCCACAGGCTTGCCGAAGCCTTGCAAATTACAGAAACATTAAAATGCTACCAAGGAACCGTATTCTTAGTTTGGTATTGAAATAATTCCCGGGAAATACTTGCATGCAACAACAACAACAACGGCAACAACTTTATTTCAGTATTTCCACGCCGAGTTAGTACATGGTATTACCTACTATTCAATATAATTTTCAATGCGTTTCATTTATACGATATTCTAACGAAAAGACAAACTAAAAACACACAATTGAAATATCGGAGTTCATATTTTTTGTCTGGATACTTTTATTTGGCTCGTGGGAAAATTTTGTCCATGTCAAGCTCACTTACGGTTGGCTGTTTGCCAAGTTGGATCTTGACCCTGTGACATGAAAACATAGAAACATTCAAAGATGTAAGTTTAGATAACAGAGCTTGGAAATCGAGCTTGAAATGTGCCTCAAAGAAAACAAGGACAATTTAAGAACGATAATCTGTAAAATGTTCGTTGCTAAACGGAACAAACCTGATTGAAATGAAAGTTAAATACTCACGTTTTCGCCACAACGCCAAACAGACCACTTTCACGTCGCCGACGGGACCACGACGGCAAGGTGGTGAGCACGAGCATGCGCAATATCCAACAAATGATGATGTCACGTCCGGTTGAAGTTGCCGTCGCCCCGAAAACGTCTCTATCTTAAGTTCCCTAGTCACGGATCACGGCGTAGTAACACAACTCAATTCTTGAAGGAGTAACATTTTCGATGCGGACAATACGACCGGTATTTTGAAGAAGGAAAAATCAAACGCGTTAGCATTCTGGTACTCACTTTTTATCGAAAAATAAGGACCTTAACGATGGTAATTCGCTAACGATGACGGACTACGAAGATATTTCGTGTTGTTACTTTACGATCGAGGAAACTTGGAGCAGTTAAATAAATTATTTTGGTAACGATTTACTATATTTACCGGACTTCGATGCTTTCGTTTGGAGGCTGCCTTCAAGAACCCAAGCCAATTCTCAGGTATGCTTTAGCTGAATGTCTAAATGTGTGAATAAACGAGGAGTGGGAAAATTTGGAGCTATACCACATGAAGAATAATGCCGCAGAAAACAACTACTAAATTACAGTTTTTACCACCGTAAAAACCTGTTCTTCGTTTTTGAATTATGTTAGTTCAACGAGTCTTGATATTGCTTTGAAAGTATCTTCTAGTGAAAGAAGAAGAGTTGTTCTATTGATGGAAAGTGTCCACATTTCTCCTTGCGGCTTTATTTTTGAACGCGAGGAGAGTTGATGTTAGCAAATTTCGGGTTGAAAATACGGCCATTTTGAGACTTCGACCACGAAAACTGATATTTTTACTTTTCTCGAAAATAAAAGACTCTTTGCGAGAACAACTTACATCAGATTGCTTATCTCCCTAAAAGTTGTTTATGGGCAAAAAATGAAGGAAATCGATTTTTCAACTCTTGCCACTCGATGGTCGATATTTCCTGACCGTCGCTCTTAAAAAAGTTATATTAGCAAATTTCGGGTTGAAAATACGGCCATTTTGAGACTTCGACCTCGAAAACTGACATTTTACTTTTCTCGAAAATAAAAGACTTTTTGCGAGAACAACTTACATCAGATTACTTATCTCCCTAAAAGTTGTTTATGGGCAAAAAATGAAGGAAATCGACGTTTCAATTCTTGCCACTCGATGGTCGATATTTCCTGACCGTCGCTCTTAAACATTCCTTATTTTAAAGATTCCCGTTTTAAGAATTCCCCATTTTAAATATTCCCCGTTTAAAAGATTCCCCGTTTTAAAGATTCCCGATTTAAAAGATTCCCTGTTTTGAAATTTCCCCATTTTCAAGATTCTCGCTTTTAAACATTACGCATTTTAAAGATCCCCGATTTTAAAGATTCCCCGTTTTGAAGATTCCCCATCGTTTAAAGATTCCCGCTTTTAAAGACTCCCCATTTAAAAGACTCCCGCTTTTAAAGACTCCCCCGTTATAAAGATTCCCTATTTTAAAGATTCCCCATTTTTAAGATTCCCGCTTTTAAAGATTCCCCACTTTAAAGATACCCCGTTTAAAAGATTTCCCGTTTTAAAAATTCCCCATTTTGAAGATTCCCGCTTTTAGACATTCCGCGTTTTAAAAGATTCCCTATTTTAAGGACTAAACGATATAAAGATTCCCCATTTTTAAGATTGCCGCTTTTAAAGGTTCCCCATTTAAAAGATTCTCCCTTTTAAAGATTCCATATCTTTTGAAGATTTCCCGTTTTAAAGATTCCCCATTTTAAAAATTTCCAGTTTTAAAGAGGATTCCCCGTTCTAACAATTCCAGCTTTTAAAGATTCCTTATTTTAAATATTCCCCGTTTTAAAGATTCCCTATTTTAAAGATTCCCCTTTTAAAAGATTCCCAGTTTTTTAGATTCCCATTTTAAAGATTTCAAATTTTAAAGATTCCCGCTTTTAAAGATTTCCCGTTTTAAAGATTCCTCATTTTAAAGATTCCTGCTTTTAAAGATTCTCCATTTTAAAGATTCCCGGTTTAAAAGATTTCCCGTTTTAAAAATTCCTCATTTTAAAGATTCCCGCTTTCAAACTTTCCGCGTTTTAAAGATTCCCGATTTTAAAGATTAACCGTTTTAAAGATTCCCCATTTTAAAGATTCCTGCTTTTAAACATTCACCATTTTAAAGTTTCCCCGTTTAAAAGATTCCCAATTTTTAAAGATTCTATATTCTAAAGATTCCCGCTTTTAAAGATTCCCCGTTTTAAAGATTCCCGCTTTTAAAGATTCCATATTTTAAAGATTCCCGCTTTTAAGGAAGATTCTCCGTTCTAAAGATTCCCGCTTTTAAAGATTTCTCATTTTAAATATTCCTTGTTTTAAAGATTCCCTATTTTAAAGATTGCCCGTTTCAAAGATTCCCTGTTTTAAAGATTCCCGCTTTTAAAGATTCCCTATTTTAAAGATTCTATATTTTAAAGATTCCCGCTTTTAAAGTTTACCATTTTAAAGATTCCTGCTTTTAAAGATTCCCCATTTTAAAGATTCCCGGTTTAAAAGATTTCCCGTTTTAAAAATTCCTCATTTTAAAGATTCCCGCTTTTAAACTTTCCGCGTTTTAAAGATTCCCGATTTTAAAGATTAACCGTTTTAAAGATTCCCCATTTTAAAGGTTCCTGCTTTTAAACATTCACCATTTTAAAGTTTCCCCGTTTAAAAGATTCCCAATTTTTAAAGATTCTATATTCTAAAGATTCCCGCTTTTAAAGATTCCCCGTCTTAAAGATTCCCGCTTTTAGAGATTCCATATTTTAAAGATTCCCGCTTTTAAGGAAGATTCTCCGTTCTAACGATTCCCGCTTTTAAAGATTTCTCATTTTAAATATTCCTCGTTTTAAAGATTCCCTATTTTAAAGATTGCCCGTTTCAAAGATTCCCTGTTTTAAAGATTCCCGCTTTTAAAGATTCCCTATTTTAAAGATTCTATATTTTAAAGATTCCCGCTTTTAAAGTTTACCATTTTAAAGATTCCTACTTTTAAAGATTCCCCATTTTAAAGATTCCCGGTTTAAAAGATTTCCCGTTTTAAAAATTCCTCATTTTAAAGATTCTCGCTTTTAAACTTTCCGCGTTTTAAAGATTCCCGATTTTAAAGATTAACCGTTTTAAAGATTCCCCATTTTAAAGGTTCCTGCTTTTAAACATTCACCATTTTAAAGTTTCCCCGTTTAAAAGATTCCCAATTTTTAAAGATTCTATATTCTAAAGATTCCCGCTTTTAAAGATTCCCCGTCTTAAAGATTCCCGCTTTTAAAGATTCCATATTTTAAAGATTCCCGCTTTTAAGGAAGATTCTCCGTTCTAACGATTCCCGCTTTTAAAGATTTCTCATTTTAAATATTCCTCGTTTTAAAGATTCCCTATTTTAAAGATTGCCCGTTTCAAAGATTCCCTGTTTTAAAGATTCTATATTTTAAAGATTCCCGCTTTTAAAGTTTACCATTTTAAAGATTCCTGCTTTTAAAGATTCCCCGTTTAAAAGATTTCCCGTTTTAAAAATTCCTCATTTTAAAGATTCCCGCTTTTAAACTTTCCGCGTTTTAAAGATTCCCGATTTTAAAGATTAACCGTTTTAAAGATTCCCCGTTTAAAAGATTCCCAATTTTAAAGATTCCATATTTTAAAGATTCCCCGTTTTAAAGATTCCCGCTTTTAAAGATTCCTCATTTTAAAGATTCCCTATTTTAAAGATTGCCCTTAAAGATTCCCTGTTTTAAAGATTTCCGCTTTGAAAGATTCCCTATTTTAAAGATTCCAAATTTTAAAGATTCCCGCTTTTAAAGTTTACCCGTTTTATAGATTCCCGTTCTTAAACATTTCCCATTTTAAAGATTCCCAGTTTTAGAAATTCCCCATTTTAAAGATCCCCGCTTTTAAACATTCCACGTTTTACAGATTCCTGCTTTTAAAGATTCCCTGTTTTAAGGATCGTCTCTTTTAAAGATTTCTCGCTTTAAAAGTTCCCTATTTTTAACATTACCCGTTTTAAAGATTCCAGCTTTTAAAAACTCTCCTTTTTCAAGATTCCTTATTTTAAAGATTCCCGCTTTTCAAGGTTCGCCATTTTAAAGATTTCCCCTTTTTAAGATTTCCCTTTTTATAGATTCCTGATTTTAAAGATTCTCTATTTGAAAGATTCCCCGGTTTGAAGATTCTTGCTTTTAAGAGTGACTGTCTGTAAATATCGAGAATTTGTCGTCAAAACGGAAATGTCGAAACTCTTCATATTCAGTCAGAAAAAACCCTATTTTTACCAAATAGTATTGTAACTGGGATGCCTTACTTCCCTGCCAAAGATAAACTTGTTCCTTGAACCATCTTTTTCTTCCCGATGGCTTTGAAAATGGTATTATTCAAAGGTTTTACACCGGCGACTATATGGCGTGAGGCAGCATTTCTGTTTTTGCCGGTTTTCTCAAAAAAGAAAATTCTTTGGAAACTTTGATTGTGATTTTCGAAAATGTTTCACCAAAGGGTTATTCTGACTGGATATGAAGACTTTCGAAATTTCCGTTTTGACGGCAAATTCTCGATATTTACAGACAGCCTCTCTTCAAGATTCCCCATTTTAAAGATTTTGCTTTTAACGATTCCCCGTTTTAAACAATCCCCATTTTAAAGGTTCCCGCTTAGTAAAGATTCGCTCTTTTAAATATTCTCCGTTTTAAAGATTCTCGCTTTAAAAGATTCTCTGTTTTAAAGATTCCCCGCTTTAAAGATTCATGCTTTTAAAGATTCCCCGTTTTAAAGATTCTCCATTTTAAAGATTCCCGCTTTTAAAGGTTCCTCATTTTAAAGATTCCCCGGTTCAAAAATTCTCCCTTCTAAAGATTCCCCATTTTAAAGATTCCCGCTTTTAAAGATTTCCCGTTCCGTATTCCCATTCCCCGATTCCCTGTTCCTTATTTGAAAGATTTGTCGCCGCCTGCCGGAAACAATTAGTGAAACCTTTTTCTCTCAGTATCTTGTTTTATTTTTTTAGATTTAAGTCGTCGCCTGTCGCGAGTGAATTTAGCCTGCGACACGGAGTTTGCTAAAAAAATTTCTTTCGCGTTATAACGCTAGATGCATTTGCGAAGCTATGACTGAGCAAAATGGTGAGAATACGAAATACTCCTCGCAAGTGTTGAATCTAGTACTTTAATTAACACATAAGATGCCGGTAAAAATAATCGGTTTTAACCTACATGGAGTTCAATCCTTAAAGAACCCTAACGGGGAGTGAGAATTTATCCCTTAAAGGGGCTGTGTCAAGGCAGTCCAGTTCATTTTTGTTTAATTTTCCCAATTACTCGCCCTCAATCGCCCTCAATCGCCCTCAATCGCTATGGAACTTAAAGTAAGCAAATAAATTACATGTAAATGACAAAATCAGAGACCCGAGACAAACAAATATATGTACTCCTGAGCATTATTTTTGAAGATGCAAGCAGCAGGGATCAACTTTGGACATTTTTCAAAGCTCTTAATTTCAGTCCGTTTCACTTTTCTTCCGTTTTGCCCATCCGTGGCATCTGTTGTTTCTGTTATATTTATTCAACCTTCCTTTAAAGTTTTAAGCGGTTATTTTTATGTTCCTCTTAATTGAATGGGCACTTTGTAATTTCCTAATTTGGCTGAATTTCGTGACAGAGCTCCTTTAATATCATAGGTGACGAATTACTCCTTAATTTTGGGGCGAAATTTTGGCGTTAATTTTTAATTTCACATGTGAAATTACAAAATTGCCATGGCAACCCTTCCGTACCTCTAAGACCCTGTTTACATGGAGTGGGGGACCCTGGTCTAGCGGGGTAAGTTTCTTTTGTTTTGTGTCCCCCAGAGCGTGAAAACAAAAGAAATCAACCCCACTAGACCGGGGTCCCCCACTCCATGTAAACAGGCCCTAAGTGTCAAGATGGCGACAAAGTTTTAAAATGCCGTGAATGAAAATGTAAGGGCACAAAAAGGCGCTTTAGAAACCTTGAACACACAAGAGAACATCAAGAAGGATTCAAACAGGTATTTTGCCGAGAAAGTCTGAAAAATTCTGAACTTTATAAGGTAAATTTAAGGTCTAAACATTTTAGAGAGTGGAGTTCTCGATCGATACGATCCAGGATAAAAACATGTCAAAAATCCAAGATTGCTACTGTAATTTGTCACCCATGATATTAATAGGTAATCAAATGGTATACTCGTGAAATTAGGGAATAATTTCGCTTGCGTTTTGTCCAAATCCTAATAATTTAAAGGCACGGGAAATTATTAGGATTTGGACAAAACGCAAGTGAAATTATTCCTTAATTTCACTCCTTACCATTTGATTACTCATAGGTATAAAATTCTTACCGGTTTAACGAGTTATGTAAGTTTAGCTTTTTTAACCGAGCAATTGCTGATGAAAAATATTCAGAAAAAATATTGAGCAGAAATTATTTTTCCGCACGTGATCTCTGTTGATGTATTTTACATAATTTTTGATAACGTATTACTAAAAGATTGTGCCCAGATTTCTCTATATTTAATCAATTTTATTGTATCACACTCCACCCAACAAACGATCGCTAGAATCGAGCATACGGCGCTTTCCTATTTTGCTCTTCTATTGATCACCGTCTCGTGTAAGCACTTTGTTTCTTGCGGGAAATATGTACCACGTGTGTTTGTTTGCATCCTCGGAGACCCAGGGGCAGTAAGTCGGGTCGGGAGAAAAGGCACGACGAAAGTTTTCAAGTACGGGCAAAACAGCCCCTGGGTACTGACTCTCACCGAACTATTTCCAAAAATTCAAGCAGATGCCGGTTCCTGATTGGGCACAAAAAAGCTTCGTATTATTGTGTCCAATGGGCAAACAGTTTCTCCTGAGTTCTTTTCGTGAGTTCGTACACGACGGCTATTGTCTCACCGCACTTGCCCGGTTCGTTCACCAAGCTTGTGCGTGCGAGGGAAATTTTTATTTTCTACTTTCCTAACCAGAAACGAAGGAACTTCCGATAAGTCAAAAATACGTTTGGGATGCTATCAGCAGGATCAATTCGATTTGCCCCGAGATTATTCTGTTTTTGACGGATCACAATGTATCGTAAATAATAGGAATTTTAAGATGCTGCGGCGACGAGAAAGTCAAATAAGCAATAGCTTCACAAGGCAAAACAACAACTTTGCACGCGCATCACGCTTTTTTGCGCATTTTTTTGCCATCAACTGCACGACTACCCCTGAAAATGCCTAATTTAACGTTTTGTGAAGGACGTAAACAAGCAATGACAAAATTCATTCTCGTCAAGAACTTGGATATGGTTGATAGAAATTCAGCCCCAGAAGAGTTCGCTTGCATGTGACAAAGTAAGGAAGTTTAAATAATCACGATAGAGACTGAAAAAATGTGAATTCACTTTTCTAAGCGACGTTTTCGTGGCTGTCAGTCGTCGTGGTATCTTTTAAAAACTGACCGATTCAAGGGTGAATACCTGTTATAAGCTCAAGCTTGTATTTTTGGAAAAGCGTCTTTAGTTTTCGGGCAGACAGTATTTTGAAATCAGATGGGGATTTTATATCAAACTGAAAGTTTCCTGGCTGCGTGCATTTCTTTGGTGCACGAACCGGGCAAGTGCGGCGAGACAATAGCCGTCGTGTACGAACTCACGAAAAGATTCCAGGAGAAATTGTTTGCCAACTGGGCACAATAATACACAGCATTTTTTGTGCCCAATCAGGAGCCGGTATCCGCATGAATTTTTGGAAATGGTCTGGTGAGAGTCGGTACCCAGGGGCTCTCATGCCCGTACTTGAAAACTTCTTCCGACCCGAATGACTGCCCCTGGGTCTCCGGAAGGAAACTTCCAGAAACTTCCTAGTTACACGTTTTATGGGGGAAATGTCGTACCTGTTGTTGCTCACTTTTTTTCATGCAACTCGTTCATTTTCACCTTTTTCCAACAAATGGCTGCTTATCTTTCGCTCTAGCTCTCTGTCGCTCTTTTTCTCGTTGTGCTTCGCTGGCCTGTCGCTCACTTTACTTTTTTCTCTATATTCCAAATTTGTGAACATGACAATTAATCCAAGCTTAATATTTTAGACAACACGGATACAGAAATAATTTGCGCTTTCCGTTTTCGTCTTTATTGACCCTTAAGCTGTCTCTGCTTCACAAGACGAGGGTGGCTATGCGCTTTCCCGGTCACGGTCACGTGAGTACCAAAATTTCTCGGATGGGTAGATTACCAAATTTTCTTATCCATGGTGCTCCGCTTCTAGGGCTTCGCGCGTGCAGCTCCGATATTATTCTACAGTATTCTATTCTAGGTCAACACTCCTTGAATCATTTTGCTTTACCTAGGTAGTCAACATTTTTTCAAAACAAATCTGCAGAAAATCTCGTTGGTTTCCCTTGTTTCCTAAGCAGTTGTTGTCCGCGTTGCATAATATTAACCTACAGTTGTCTTTGTAGTGTATACCTGAAACCTACAGTTGACTTGCAAAAATACTCTAATCAATGCTGTAGTATCCTGGGTACTGTATCCCTGAAAATTACAGTTCAGTTGTAAAAATGCTCTAATCAATGCTGTAGTATCCTCGGTTGTGCAAACCAAAAAATACAAAATATTTTCTTTTTTCACTTACGAAACCCTTAAACCAAAATTGCATTAGTTAAAGTTTTGAAAGTGGTGATAATCTTATTTATCTTTTACTATATCTTAACATTCATGGTATAAACAGCTTTCTCTCATTTCACCTTAATCTCTTTGGCTCGAGTGCTGCCTTGAACAAAGCGGAGTAAAAGAGCAGTATTAGAAAAGTTATTGTTCGTAGTATTTTTTGTTTAATAGTGATCCAGGAGGCTCTGAACACTGAACGAAAACACGGATTTACTAATGTTTGCGAAAGATGCAAATATGTGGTAAATTTGGAGCTCTAGATTTGCTTTAGATTTGCGCTGTGGACAAATACATATATTTGCTAGATAGCTATTGATCCGCAAAAGTCAAGAAAATGTAATGGTTTGATACAAATTTTCTCCATATTTGCAGCATGTGCAAATCTTCAACATTTCTATCAATTTACTCAAATTTACATCCTTGGCAAAGATGGCAGTTTTCACTGTACTTCAAATGCAGGCAAAAATATTGCAAAAAACCCAGGTGGTGTGCGCACTACGATTGCGATGCATTGTTGATTCAAAATTTTCAAGATGGCGGCGAAGGTCGAGAAATTTCGCAGGTTATATGCTTTATTTTTCAATAGACACAGTTCTTTCCTTAGATCGTTTTTCTCGATTTCATAAGCTAATATTTCATTAGATTTTTTCTGTGAAGAAAAACAAATCAATATTCTTCATTTCAATCTAAAACGTGGAGCCCGAAGATTCCTCCTGTAAGAGGATGAAATTTGAACCCGGTTTTTAAGAAGCTATAATTGCCATTATATTGCCCGTCGAAAGTCGAAGATAGTTGTAAGTCTTTCTACAAGCCTTTTTCTACGCTAATTTTTTATCGCTCCCCAACGCGCCCCACGTTTTGTGATACTTTTTCTGAATTGAAACCCGCATGTTTTCATGGGAAAATGTAGCCTCGCGAAGACCAATGTGACATGGTACTGGAAGTGTTACTGTTATAATCACAAGCTGATCACAAAATAGCGGGGCAGCTGCGACTGGTTCCTCCAAACAATAGCATTAGGTGAGCACAAAATGTTCGAAATTGGTATATAAATAGGCTGATAAGTACTCTGATGTAGGAATGTCTGTTTTTGTAATAGGACTAAAGAAAGCATAATAAAATTGCAGTCATACATGTGATTCCCTTATGCAGGTATAAAATCAGTAGGATAAGAATTACAGGTATTAAATTAAATGAGAAGTTTGATTATACAGTTAAGCCCTGTGCATTTTGAAAACAAAAAACAGTGAAAAATGGTTTTTGGGAGAGTTGTAAGAATAGTGCAGTGTAGAAGAGAAGTTTTATAACATCTACCAAGCTTGCACTTTGCTTTTATTCAGAGAAATATGCATATCACTCTTGAGAAAAGAAAATCATAATCTACTTCCAAGATTGGTGTGTGTTGTTGTGTAGATGTTATGACCCTCAATTTCTTGCCTAGTCCCTGTTTTATTCAGTTGTGATAAGCCTCTGTAGCAGGCATTAAAAGGAAAGGGAAAGGGGTTTTGGGCACAAGAGAAAAGCGAAGAGTGCATGAGGAAGTAGGGAGTGATTTCAACATTCACCTGGTTGATGTTTATAATACAACAAACAATTAGTCTCCTGTATGGCAGGCATTTCCCTCCCTCCTTCTCTCACATTTTTCTTGCACCAAGACCCACTTTCCCTTTTCTTTGAAATGCCTGCCACACAGGCTAAGTGATGTCATTCAATCTGTTTACCCGTTTACACTGTTTAATGTATATTAAGCAATTTGCATATTTTGGTGGTTTTAGTTAAAATATAAATTGCTTGATCATTGAATGTACTTTTGATATTTGAAAACCAAGGCTGAAAAAATGGTGACAGGGAAAGTTGAACAATGGGGCAGTAAAATCGTGAGACTAAGAACCTGAGTTAACAAAGTAAGCCTAAACAGATTCTTATATAAATAGAAGTTAGCACAAGTGTAGGCTATTTAGGTTTTTAAATGGGTTCATATTCTGAAGAAAAAATGTAGCTAAGAGTATTTGTGTTTCACCTTATTCCTCATATAAAGTCTGCATAGCAAATTAGAAGTTATGTGAGAAAGGACATAAAAAGAGGAAAGTATTTTAATTTAAACATTGGCATTTACACTGCAGTTGGAGTGATAAGACAGCTTTGTCTCCAAAGAAGATTCTAGATGTTGATTTATCTCTGCTCAAGTGTACAGAATTTTTTCATAGATTTCAAAAATAAAAACCTGTTTCAAATTTTAGGCTAAACAGGTTTTTATATAGAGGGGGCTCATCTGGCATGTTTTAGCCTAACAGGTTCTTAAAATTCAGGTTCTAAGTCAGGGGGTTTTACTGTACAACTAGGATCCACCTCTGCAATAACTTGTGACCCAAAAGCCCTCTTTACGGACAACCACTTCATTCAGACACCTGATCAAGGCTCTGCTCTAGCAGAGCCCTGTGGCCCCTGGCACCTAACTTTTGCTTTTGGTTGAGTAGAAAATCTCAGACTTTTCATACAAATCGTATGCTGGGCAGCCTAGATTTTACAGGTTCAGAGAAATGTTCCTTAGGGCACAGCCTTGCTCATCATTACGGACGGCTTGCTTTGTTCCCTGGAAAAAAGCCCTTAAATTTTCCCTAAATTAAGATGGACAATTTCTACGGTCCCCTCAGTGTCTGTATAACAGAGTTGACTGTGAGTATGATGAGACCTATGACACCATATTTAAATTATAAAATTGGGGTGAGGAGAAAGGAAAAGGGTCTCAAGCTATGTTGCCCCAGCCCTGATTACAGGAGATTTGTAAACATGTATGAATTTCACATTTTGAGGAGTTTTTAGAATCCAAAAACATAGTTGATAACATGTGTTTGTACATACTGACACAATCACTGAACAAATAGTGGCTGAAGCTTTTAAAATCTATTGACTGCATCAGGCTTTGTAATCCCAAATATGCCATTTTCAGTTTCAATCCAGTTATAAGACATTCTATGACTCATACCAATAGAAAATATATGGGCAAATAAAGATGCTCAATATTATATTATCTATGAAGAGGACACAAGTTCATTGTACACAAATACTCTCTACTTTACTTGCTTGTCTTCATGTAATGATAAATACAGATATTAAGCAAAACGAAATGCAGACTTGGTGCCAACAGAGAAACAAGTCCTTGAAAAGATGACCCCCTCAACTTCGATTCTCTTATTACTGCTAGCAAGTGAACATCTTGCAATGCTGAATGACAAAACAAAATAAGCTCACTGTGTTTAAATGCCGTGGCCGGGTATTCTGAAGAAGCTCCTAGTATTTTATGAGCATATCACAGCTATGCTTGTCAGTACCGCTTAGCACTAATTGCGCTGATTTCACAGTGAATTCAAAATTTTCGGCAAACCGCGGGTCTTACCTCCAGTGCTTTTCATGAATGAAGCATTGAACAAAGCGTTTCTGTGCCGACTTTTCTCGGTCAGTTGCAAACAGGATGCAAGTGATTACGAACAAAATACACCAGAATACACTTATCAACGGAATGAGACCGTTTTTTCCCTGAGAATTGGACAGACTTTCTTTTTCAAGAGCTTCCGGAAGAGATTCAAAGCAAAATCGTTTATATCTACAGCGTAATTAACGAATATTCACTCCGCAGTCGAGATGTTCACTCCACGCCATCTTGACACAAATGATCAAATTTTGAATACCGCCCATGATGCTTAGCGATCGTAGTGCGCACACCGCCTGCAAACAACCCTAATTTGCAGTGGTGTTTTCTCTTGTTTCTCTAGGATACCGAAAGGGCACTTTTGCATGTAGTTTACTCGTATTTGCCTTAAAAGCAAAAACAATAAATTTCTAGATATTTGGCTGTATCATAAATTTGTACGTTCGCATCATAATTATCCATATTTGCAAGGGGAGCAAATATAGTGAACTGCAAAACATTTGCTTACAGTCAAAGATGATGTGCATGTGACATTTCCTATATATTAGACTCGTTTTGTGACTAAAGTAAATTTCCAATCTCAACTGTAACATTACAATGTTACGATAAAATTTTGTTCACGCCGCGAGACTCCGCCCAGAGGTCCAACCCCTTACATGCATCTTTTTGACTGTACAGGTACCCCTTTCATGTACCTTTTATCAATTAATGGCAACCCTTTCACACAGGCGGTGTGCGTCACGACCCACAAAGGTTCATGGGTAAAACTGTTACTGTGCCTCATTTCAATCGTGACACAGTCGAGTTCGCATCTCGTAAGAGAAATGAATCAAACCCAGGGATCAAAACACTGCTGCCTTTTCCGAAAAACAATACGAAAGACAGCGATTTGGAGAATTTCAAGATCTCATAGTGGCCTTAGATGCTTATTGGCTTCACAAGACAACTTCCATAAGTTTATCGCGATTCGGAGACGATCGTGCGATCTAGCCGACTTTGAGCGGAGACTAATTTCCTGCTTCACATAAGATTTTATGTACTGTTTGGTTTATTTGTATGTTTTTATCTCATAGTGAGAGAGATCTGTAGTTCATACCTGTATTTTTTTTAACTAATATATAGATTTAGCCAGGGCTAAAAGCGAAGCTCCTATTAACTCGAATTTATAATTCAAATCAAACAATAAACTTGTATTCCACAAATCAGTTAACTTTAGAGCACATTCATGTGACTTTTGAGGGAAAGACTACGTGATTTTCGAGAAAAATAATTTGCAAACAGTCCAAGCTAAGAGTGAACTTAATCTTACATCGAGTTGATAGCCTTTATATGTACACCCAAAAAATAGCAATCATCTTCGATCACATTTAAGAGCCATAATGGCTCTTGATCACAGTAGATTAGGCCTGGAAAACACCTGCGCCGTTTTCATCATACAGACCTCGGACAGAATGCAGTGTTTCACAATTTTGCAATACAAATTGCACTCATTCAATATTCAGGACGATCAAAGCACGTGTGGGCTTTTAGCGAAATCGTCAAAAAAATTTCCAAAATCACCTATACGGCTAGCCAGTTCTCACTTTTGACAAGTCGACTGTTTAAATTAAGATTAATATAGTTATACGCTTCAACACAATAAAGAATTTATTATAAAGATCTGTAATCTTCAAAAGCGTTTGATACGCGCGGCATTTTGACTACTCTTGCAAGCGATGTTCATGAGCGACTGAAAACAAACGGTACAGCGATTAAAATTGCAAAAGAGACTACTAACAATCAATAAAGAAAGGGAAAATAATTCGGTGAAACATATACAGAGACAACAATTTTCATTCACGAAGACAAGTATTAAAGTGTCTCTGAAAATCCTTGTTTACGTTTTAAGCCGGCTTCCCGGTGTTTACTTTTTTCAAAGATGAACTCGAGGCAAGAAAATCGCTCAAAGCTTTTCTTTTACAGCCAGAATTGTAACCAAATATTCTTCGGAACGTTTTCTTTCTATTTGCGGTGAGAAAATGTCTAAAGGCTTTTTAAAGTTCCATAAGCTGATAATCAAACCTGATACTCGGTCACTCTCGGTCAGATCATTGTCTCAAATCTTACAAACGTGCATAAACCAAATAGCCGCGTAAACTACGCTCGACTTCATTAAATTAGATATAAAAAACAAACAAATACAATAATTACTCAGGCTTACCTTTTGAGATGCACTGAAAACTATCAAGTAAGGCCAGAACCGCTTCAGACTTTTCAACCTTCTTACGCATCAAGCAAGGTGAAAAACGAAAACGATGCCATCCGAATCGGATTTCCGACTTTGCCAAAGCGACGTATTTCTCAACCAAAAACCCAATAAACAAACTAGCCATGAATAACAGAAGACTCTTGATAGCAGCTGAATTTCACTTTGTACATTTAGTGGAAAAAGACAGTTAAAACATCACAAAATTGACACAAAACTCTGTCAGCTTCAGCTGTCAAAGTAAACAAGTTTCAAGATGCTGCATAAATTTTCCGCGTGAACTCACCTGTCAAATTTTGACCAATCAGAGTATAAAAATTGGACGTAGAGCGTGACCAACGCGTGACCTTGGTGAGAAAAGTCAAAAGCAACTAGCATGTCCTCCCTGCCTATAAAAACTGGCTTAATTATTAGCTTCCGAGGTCAGTTTGAAATCAAAATTTTAATTGTGCGGCACATATAAAACATAACATAATTCATATGAATTGAAAAATTAAACTTGAGCCTGCAATCATTTGAAAACTAGTAACTTGTCAGCGGATAACTTTAAAAAGATACACGACCTCGATGGGTCGACACCTGAGCCCGCGATACGATCAGGTGATACTGGTCAGCGGATACCCTGTTTTGACAGCTGTCAATTGATCACAAGATTGATGTGCAATATGTCTGCAATATCAGTCTTCCTGTGCTCCCAAACTAGAAAGTGTGATTGAACATTGGTTGCCCTGTGGTGCGGACGGACGGGCGGGTTGAGGGCGGTGTACGGTCACGTGATTACCAAATTTTCTGGGATGGGTAGATTTACTTACCCATGGTGCTCCGCAGGCGCGCTTCGCGCGCCAGAGCTCCGCTAAAAAATTCGTCTATTAGAAGTGTTTATATATTTCATGGACTTTATTACCGGCCAAGGAGGGGGAGCGCGAGCAAACAGCAAGGTGAGAAATCGTCTCTCATAACAATTTTATTTTCATCGACAAGTTTATATTATTTTGAAAACAGTGCCCGTTTGAAATCCTTATGCGCAAATAAATCTTCTATCAGGCAAGGGGAAAACAGACCGAAAGAGCCGAACAAACAGCACAGTCGGAATTTCACTGAAGCTACAGCCGCAGAAATAAACCACGATCTTGTCTGTGCGTTCACTGAAGTGAGCGCAGTATATCGATTTTGTTATAAAGTAAAACCTAACCGCACAGTTTTAAAATCCTGTATGATGTTGTCTGGATCTTCGATAATGGTTATGTGTTTTGGTAGAGATTTATAACAATTCATTCCCTCAGATAAGTTCACATGAAGATTTGCATACACATAGCACACACCGCATGCAAATTAGTTTAAAGTCACGCTTTCAGCTTCCGCCGTGGGTTATGAAAAATGTTTTGTTTCCAAAGGTTATTACAATATTCAAACTTATTTACTTTTTCTGGTTAAAATAGAACAAACTCTTGGTGGATTTGGCTTTACTCGCTTCACGCCGGCTTCCGCTTCGGCATGTTTTCTCAGCTCGTTTCCCGGGAGTTGTGCGTCTTGGCTGAGTCGATGTCTTAATTCCAAGACACTTTCAACGACTCATAACGGGAAAACTAACAGGGGTAGACCCGGGTAGACCCCAAAATTTGCAAAGAAGAAAGGTTGAAGCAACAAGATGGCCAAAATAATTCGATAAAACCGATAACAGTAACCAGCAATGAATCCAAGAAGAACGGCAAAAACAACACTCGAATCATCATGGCGGCCTACACATGACCGAGCAATTCAAACTTGTCACAAACGCTCAAGTTAGCAAAATATTTAAAAGTAACGCAACTGCTATCAAGATAAAGTGTTCCAACAACTTTTCAAGGCGTTATAGGGTCGAAATTACCAACACAAGCTTGAAATAATGCAAAAATTTTACCACGTATACCTCTGAAAACGACTCTTTCCAAGCGCGAAAATCACTCTACAAATGACGCATTCTGATTGGTCGAATCTCGTGACGCACACCGCCTGCCTTTCACATATCTTCTCAGGAGCCCACCTAACCTTGTTTCCTCTTAACTGCTGTACATTCACTGTCATTTTAATACAAAGGAATCAGAAACCAGATAATTTTTTGGACTATGTTTTTAGTAACAATTTTCTTCTGTTAGTCTTTTACAGAACGAAATTACAGACAGTGCACCCTCTCATATACTTTAACTGAAGAAATCCCTATCCTTTCATACCTGAAACGTGGAAAAGGTGTCCCTTTCTGTTAGTGCCCCCAGCATAACCCCTTCTCGCGCTTCTAATTTAAAGCAAATACACTTATTCAAATCTACTGGCTATTAAGGTCCAGTAATCAGATCATTGATGCACTGTCTTTCCTATCATCATCATAAAAATTCCACTATTAACTTGGGACAGTGTACATTGTAACAAGTGGTATTCCCTTATGCACAGCAATTACCACAGGGTCCTTAAACTAAAGATAATACCTATAAATGAGAACTATGTAGTGGTTGGATAGCTGTGAATTCATCTTCATTACTATATACATGATGCTCACTAACAAGTTGAATTAGGGAACCATATTACTTCATTGTACATTGGTGTAAAGTAATATGTGTTTTTGAAAATAGGGTTGTCACACATATACTGTAGGGTTCTTTCTATAATTCCGACAATATTTATGCTGAATCCAGAATATTATGGGCATCATACTGGATTTATTCGTGGTGGTTTTGACTGACCACCGAAAGATGACCACATCTTGATGGTGGGCTTCCTAAAAAGGACCACATTTTGAAAGCGCACCAGCCAATACTACCACAAAATATGGAGAAACTTCCCATAATTTTATTTGAACATTAACTCAGAAGACAAATTTATGAAAAGCTAATTTTTCTTACTCTTTTATTTGCAACCCTGATTTTGAGTTTGACTGATTTTACTGTTGACTTTAAGTTTTACCGTTCATTAAGTACTACCTATTCAATCTAAAAAAGTCATAGCATTTTTGCAGGCTAAAATTCATCTGAAACCTCGTTATTTAATCTTAGGATACGGGGGCGGGGGGGGGGGGGGGTCGTCCCGAAAAAATTCTGATAAAGAGAGATTCTTCATATTCTACAGGAGGTACCCGTCAGATCCCACCCGACCCGATTCCCACCCCATAAAAAATGAACAGACTCTTATTGGGTTACAGGAGCTCTGAGAGGGCTTTGGATCACGAGAAGTTTAGAGCTATATAGAAAAAACTAAGCCAGTGAAACAGATTAACATGTAGCATTTATTCTTCCGGTCTTTTTTGGGGTCCAATTCTAAATCACATAACAAAGTGAGTCAATGGTACGTGACCTGGGCATGTGTTTCATTCCTCTTCTCTCATTTGATAATAATAAAGCCTAGGGTCGCACAATGGACAGGGATGTCCAAGTACTAAAACTAGAAATTCAAAATGACATAGTAACTGTTGCATACGGTACAGGGGGCCCACACTACCTCACATTTACATAAAGTAAATACACCACAACAAATCTACTGGACAAAGGTCCAGTAGTCAGACCATTTATCCTTGCGGGCTGGATTGTTTGAAGGTTGGTTAAGATAACGCAGGGTTAGAACGAAATATGAATTCAGATATGAAAGCTTAAAAAGCAAACTCAGTTCAATTCTTTTCGTCTACAACTTGGTGATTGGATACTTTTAAAAAGAATAGAGAAAATTATTTGACAAAATACTTTTGATAAATGGAAAAAGAAACCCAGGTTAAAATCTAACCCTGGGTTAGCGCTAATCTGTCTTCGAACAAATTCGCTCCGGTCTTTTTTGGGTCCAATTCTAAATCACATAACCACTTCGAAGTGAGTCAATGGTACATAACCTGGGCATGTGTTGCATTCCTCTTCTGTCATTTGATAATAATAATGCATAGGGTCACACATTGGGCAGGGATGTCCAAGTACTAAAACTAAAAAATTCAAAATGACACAGTAACTGTTGCATACAGTACAGAGGGCCCACACTACCTCACATTTACATAAAGTAAACACACCACAACAAATCTACTGGACAAAGGTCCAGTAGTCAGATCATTTACTGTAGTTTTACTACATCATATTAAAAAGCTAACAATAACAAGGCCACCAACAGTATCTTAAATTTGGTCCAAAATAAAAAGTTCTTTGCATTTTAAAGGCAGGGTTGTGATTATTCACTTGCTCATAATTTCCTTATGGCCATTTATTCAAGAAACTTCACACTAAAACTGACAATTTTGTTTTTACCCGTATTTGTTGTAGTTTTGACTGACCTCCTAAAGATGACCACATCTTGATGGTGGGCTTCCTAAAAATGACCACATTTTGAAAGCCCAATAGCCAATACTACAACAAATGGTGGAATTGCTTTATATTTCATAAAATTTGCAAATAAAAACTCAGCAGAGACATGAATGAATAATTTCTTTGCTGCTCGTTACAACCCTGATTTTGAGTTCAATATGATTTGTCTTTTAAACCTGCTCAAACAGACTGACGAGATTTATATCAGCCTTAACTCAACAACATTAACATAGTGCATTTCTTCACTTAAACCTAAACTTCTTAGATCACCGGGATTTACACCTTCAATTATTATACCCTTTTTGGTAAATGAGTTGAATTTCAATAGATTTCTTTAGTATAGGAATTCACACAGTAAGGTAACGTTTTGATTTTCCTTTTTAAACGGGAATATGATATTAATAATTGCTGGACAAAAAAAAGGTTCTAGCTAAAAATTTGTTTTGAGTAGTGAGAGAAAACCTGAAATGGTACATCTCAGCTTTGGATCTGTCTGAAGACAGTTTCTTTGCCCTTCCACAAAGTGACTTCTATTTTTACTTTGCCACTAACTTTTGCCATGACTACCCCAAGTGAAAACATAATATCTGAGGCATATTTCTGAAGCTATATGTCGGTGTTAATGAGAAGTCATTGGCTCCTGTTTTGAAGGGGGCATCGGATAGCGAGATAGCCTTTGCAAAATCAATGAGCATTGGGCTGTACATATTGTTTACCTCTGTAAGAATAATGTTGTCACTCGTAATATCTCTCTGGAGAAACCTCTCTGAGTGCAAATGTTCTATAGCTTCTTACAGTTTCACTACAATGTTCCCCACAGAACACTGTGAAAGGGACATGGATTTACTCGGCTGGGCACGGTACAAAGTACATGAAAAATAATATTGTAAAGATAGTAAAAATATAACACAAGGAAGCACATGTGAGGTTTTTTTTTGTGACATTTACCCCAAACAGATGGGGTATTGATGGATGAAGGCATTCAGTATATATTCTGTTATCTTGTGAAGAGGAAAAAATGATTACTGTAAATAAATTGAGACCCACTGGAATACCCCTGTAGCATCTCTTCGTGCACAGACCACAAACAGCTTCCCCATGTTGAACCAGTATTTCACTGATGGCCATTGGGGTTTTGGGATGGCGACATTCGCCAGAACTATTTCATTTGCTTGATATAAAAGCAGTACAAACAAATCTCATTTTATATCGGTACTTGTCTGTTTCTGTCGGCTTTATAAGAATTTGATGCCTTTCTATACTAATACGGTAATTAACGCTTTTGTCGAATTTGGTAGTAGAGTATAACCCGTACGAAACGAGCGCTGCAGAATTGCTTCAAGAAGCCGTACAAAAGAGCTGTAAAAGGGGTGGCTGCAGCAGTAGCAAATTTTGGGTGTTTAACGCTGCAGTGGAAAGCCCTTTGACAGCGATAAACAGCGCTGTTGCAGCGGTGCAGAAAATTCGCGAATCAAGATCTATGCTGCAAAGTGGCTTCGAAAAGACAAAGAATGTTGTTACGGGTAATAACCTAGCACTCGTTAGTCCAAAAAGAAAAAAAATGTAGGCTTCAATAATACAATAATTATGATCATAGGAGACGAGTTGACAAGGCCTTAGAAGCAGAGTAAAAACCACTAGAAAGTCAAAATGCAATTGATACTTTATTAGTATCAACCATACACGTTACAAATGCACGTTATATATAACAAATCTACAACAGTCTCGCTTTCTAAATATTCAGCAATCACGATCACTCATTTACATGTAAGAACACCATTAACATACAGACATTGAAAATTATCTTTTTAAAAAATAAAGAGAATAACAGCGATTGTTCTACATAAAGTTTACACCCACAGCAGCCAAATGATATTCTGATTCGTTGCAACGGGCTAAGCTTGACATCGCTCACCTTGACGTTTTGTCCATGATCCACGATCTGCTACGCTACTTTGGTCGACGTTAAATTTTACGTTGGACTAAGGAACGTACATTCCTATGAACGTAAGAATCTTGTAAGTGCGAACCCCAGCTGAGATTCTTGTAACTGTGTTGCTTGCTCTGGTTGGATTCGTCCATACTTAATGTAGAAGTCACTGTACAGTGCGTTGTTTACTAATACCTCTGAGCTGTTTCATCTCGAAACAGAACTAGATGCAAAAACTTATGACTGATTGCGCCTTTCATTCAACGGACGTAAATGTTTGTGGTCAAATTACGGAAGTCGTAGGGTATTCAGCTGAAACCTCAATAGCCACAAGCTGTCAAGACCTTAGTTTTGAATTACTTATGCGGATTAGCTGGCTGCACATTCAATGTGCAGACAGATAAAATGCATAATATTTTTTCGTGTTTCATAGCTCGTCATGCATATCCGTGAAGCTTGATCTTTTAGTTGCTGGGCACGTGATCGAAAGTCTCCTCCACAAAGAAGAACAACGCTAAATATTTTCGGTAAAGAAGTTGACTTGGGGGAAATCTGTTCCACAAACAGCTTGTTTATCATCAGAAGTCAATAAATATACTTCAGAGCTTTCGTTTGGATCGTCGGGTAACACTTCAGCGCAAAGGGCTCATTAACAGACAGAAATTTACATAAAGCTGTTTCCTAGAAGGAGGGATAGACGACGCTCGTTCTCGATTAGCATAAATTTTTATCAGACTATTCTGGAATCGAGTTCGCAAACGAGATTCATGTTCGACATAAAGAAATTATTGTGAAATCGATGCGCTAAAATTTATTCCCGGAGAAACAGTACCAGACGACCTGTTGAGAACTGCGAACGATTTGCCCGAATTCCGTCGAAACTGATTTTCACAATGTTCTTACAAGTAGATGTGAAACGTTAGATGGCCAAGACTGTTAGCTATCCTTTAGGTTTCTAAGGGATAACCTAGCTATGTTCACCGTCCATAGTCCCCAGTGAAGTAAACTGGCAATGGATAAGGTGTAAAAATGTTCTTAGCCTTCGGTGGCAGTTCCGAAGTCGCCGAATACTGTAAAACAAGAATGGCAGATTCGAATTAAGAAGGCTTAATAGCTGGGGTTGGTGGATAAAGAACGAAGTATATGACATGTATAGTGTTGTTCCTGGGGCATGACCATTAAAGACCAGAGGTATATTTTAGAGGTGAAAGTCACAGCATATAGTATGATCCACAACATTTTGCAGTGATAACGTCATACAAAATATATTCACGACCGACGTAGCAATCGTCGAGATATCTAAGATCGAGCAGAACGCTTGACCTATTTAAGTAATGGCGGCAAAATAATCCAAGCAAAAAGCAACTGTAATAAGCGGTGATGTAGAGTGTCGTTTGTCATCGGTCGAATCGACTTTAACAAGTGCGGGCGAATCCACCTTAGGGCAAAACGACCACATAATTTAGATGTACTAGTGAAAACATTGAAGTGAATGATGATAATAATAATAATAATTTATTTATTTATGATGCTGTATTTAAGATGTAATGTGAGTAAATAACTTTGACCATTGAAAAATACATTAATGATGTAGATCTCTTGTTCGAAAACTCCTAGTTTAAAGAAGGCATAAAATGATGAAACTTGAAATACAATGGAATCTCACGAATATCACTCGGACCTTTAGATAACAAACTTTTATTTAAATATTGGCGGCGTTGACTTTTGTGTGTAGATAGGAAATGCCAAAATGGCAAGTAAGGCGGAAACTTTTCGGACTCATGGCAAATTTCGTGTGTTGCAATTTTTCGCAACACACGAAAAATCGCAATTTTTGCTGCTGCGTGCAAACCTGGACATAAGTGCAAAGTTTGAAACCGGTCAAACTTTTCGCCCCGTGCAAACGGACACAACATTTTTTGCTTACAACTGCCACCGTTGTTGGGAGTTGTTGCGCCCGTTTGCACGCAGCCTGTTATTCAATGTTCATGAAAGTGCAAGTGTCTTCAATTTGAAAGGAAACAAAATTGATACGAAAGATAGTAGGAATCGGACCCACGACCCAGTAAAGGCAGTACATCAGAGGCAGTGCTTACCCTAAAAAGTAAAGGAGAAAACTACATTGTTGGGAGTTGTTGCGCCCGTTTGCACGTAGCCTTATAAAAACCGTATATATAAAACCCTTATGAAGAATTGATAATCAAAAAGTAAAAGAGATCCTCAGTGATTAAACTTTCTCTCTTGTTTCAAGGAAACACATTCTAAATTACAGTCAACCGGAGTCACAAATGTATGAATTATGGTTCAACTTACCAAAATCGTCATTGCACGGTGTAAAAGTCCAAGCTATGAAATTCCACCACAAAAATACTCTACGGAAAAACATAGTGAGTGTATCTTTCATCAACAGTACTCAATGATCGACGACAAATGAGTCACGAATTAGAGGGTCCACAACAGCTTTGGCGGGATGCCGGATTTGGATAGTCTTTGAGGTGATAAGCGGATAAAAATACCCCAAAACTGAAAAAATGACAAACTGGTTTATAGTCTGAGTTTTAGCCCACCCAACAACGAAGGTGGCTTTTGTCTACGCATGCTCGAACTATACCCAGCTTTCGCGGGTTTTAGTTCCTTTCACAGAACAAGCAAATTTGAGCGGCAGAAATTGATCACCCGAACTTCGAAGGAGGATTATCCTTCAACAGGTCGTCGGTAACCCAGGTAAAGGACATTAACATAAAAACAAACTCAACGTGAAGACAGAAAAGGGTATTTCACGTTCTTTACGGTATTTTTTCGGTCGATAAAGCTCTACTTGTAGACCCATAACATCATGGCGATCTCACCACAACAATGCTTCGGCGAGCAATCGTGGACTCATTTTTATGTGGCCCAAGGCTGTTTCTCAGGTCTTGATCGACGCTAACAAAAAGGAGAAGGTCTGTTGTGGTAAGTACTGTAACACCACGATTCCCAGTTAAAACACGGCGTTAATAGAACAACACGTTTAATCTGCTACTAAACTAGTCTCACAATTCTTTCTTCGCACATGGTTATTACGCCATATCACGTGACTTACTTGGGGGGGGGGGGGGGGGGAACCGGCGAGGTTTGCCTCGTGCCACACTACTCCCCCCCCCCTAATTAAGCACTGTCCCAGTGATGGTCCACTATTTCACAGATCGTTTTCGAAAACAACTCCAATTAAACGCAGCAAATCAAGTCTCCAATGTTCGTTCATCAACGTGCCAAGTGTCTACAGTTCTTAGGTGATGAAAGGCATTAACTTATACTTGTCTAGTTGTCTAGACTGTCCTATAATGTTTATCAGTCCCTGAACATTTCATGTTAATCAGTCACCCAAGTTCCGAATCGACTTGGTGGCTTTCGCTGCCTTGGCGGTCTCCCACAAACACTTAAATCAATCCCAGGTAAGCCTTGTACAGGCGACTCAGCTGTTTGACAGCCGACACCCGCCTGGTAGAGGTCATTTGCAACAGAGGTTGTCAATTCCGCACGAAGCTCAGGTTTCCTCACGTCCTCAGCCTTGTAACCGTTATCATCCCCAATGAAATCAGCATTCTGAAGTCTCGGGGAAACATCATCCTTGTCTGCTTCCGTGGATTCCGTTTCGTCGGGCTCAACTCCCTCTCTCACGTTAACCGTTAACCGGAGCTGACTGTCCCTCGTCGACACAATTTGAATCCACAACCGATGTCTGTCTCACCTCCTCTCTTGGGCTCGATAACCGCGTCTGCCTTTTCGGAATTCATCTCTCCAGTGGGGCTGCCAGGTAAGGCTTTAATCTGTCTGAGTGAATGACCGTGGGCTTGGCCTTTCGGCTCTTCTGAATACGGTACACCACAACCTGATAGCACCGATATTACAAGATAGGGTCCTTCCCAAGGACAGTCAAGTTTGGCGTTTCTCCCCTTCTTCCTCGGAACGTTATGCAGCCAAACAGAATTACGAATAACAAATGGTCTACCGGAAAGCCGTTTGTCGTAGTTCCGCTTCTTCCGTACAGCTGTTCCAATGACCCCTGGCCAGATCATGCGCACTATCCAATCTCTTTTGAACAGCTTGTGCATAGTCCGTCTTGAGTGGTGATGCATCAGGCGGTCTCTCAGTAATGACATCTAGGGGAACCTCCAGTTCCCTACCCATGAGCAGCACCTCATGAGCAGCACCTCATGTAAGTTGGAAGTTGTAGATCCCAGTCTGTCTGGTCTTGCTGGATCTTCCCACGTAACATTTCAATGAGGGTCCTGTTAAAACGCTCCACCTGTCCGTCAGACTGGGGATGCAGTGGAGTGGTGCGGGTGTTCTCAATGTGTTACAGTCTGCAGACTCCAGCAAACACCTTTGACTCGAAGTTAGTTCCTTGGTCGCTATGAAGCTGACGAGTTACACCGAAGCGACAAATGAACTTATTCACAAGCTTCTCTGCAAAAGTGGTGGCCCATTTAGTGAAATAGTCACTAACAACGAGTATAAACTTGTTGTTTCGCGAGGTTTCTGGCAGTGGGCCAAGAATGTCAATCGCGATTCCCTTCATGGGAGCTCCCACCACGTATTGCTTTAACGGAGCAGGGCGTTTGCGTCCCAAGGTTTTCTTAGACCTATAGACATGGCAAGTCCTGACCAGTAATAACGAGATTGAAGAGCGCCTAGGATCTTCCGTACACCACGATGCCTTGCAGTCGTATGACTATGATGAGCTTCAAGAGCAGCCTGTCCAAGACTCTCGGGAAGAATGACCTGGTCAATAATCTGATCTCCTCCGTCACTTTCCCATTTGCGACACGGTTTCTGAAGAGCAGCCGGTCCCACTGTGACCACAAGGTCTTCACAGCACAATTCTGAGGCGACACATCTTCCCACAATGGTTTTTCATTGCCGGCTTCCTTCCAACCAATAATAACCTTGAGATCAAAGTCAGCTTCCTTTTGTTCCCTCAAGAAAGTTGAAGTCCAGGTTGGTTCTAACTTGACAGTGGGAAAACGAGCACCAACGGGTTCTTCACAATTCACAGGTTGTTCGTTGTCCTGGCAAGGGACATGCATCACAGTCTGAACACCCACATCAACAAATGACGCTCGCTCCTGTGACTTCCAACACCTTACACCACCACCAACGGAAATCACAGGGTCTACGGGAAAGTGCTTTAGCATTCAGATGTCGCTGTCCTGGTCGATACTGGATCTGGAAGTCGAAAGTACTCAAGTAATCAATTCAACGTGCAAGCTGTCCCTCGGGATCTTTGGCCTGGACAACAAAGGGGGCATGATCAGTTCGAATGCAGAATCTTGTACCTTGTCATGATGACCCGCAAGCCTTGGATACGTGTACGACGGTCATCTGAATTGAACGATTGCGCAATATAAAACAAAGGAAGTGTTGACAACATAGTGCAGGACCGAAGGTCGGAAACCATGAAAAACCCCTGGAACTTATTACTCGCACGTCATCTTGCTAATTCATATGACATTTTATTCCGACAGGAGCAATTAACACAATCAAAATATGCTTTTGTCCCCAAACGATAACCGGAACCTCACAGTAAATACATCTTCGATTCTATTTTAAAAATTTTCAAAGAGAGCAACTTCAGAACACTCGGCCACTTTACTTAAATTTATTTACATTGTGCGGGCCGCGCCGAAACGATTCTTTGTAACCATCACGTAAAACCAAAGTTTCCAGGTGATTAAAAGCAAAAGGACGCGCGCGAGGAGAACGCGAGACCACAAAAATATTGTTTTCGAAATGTAACCGCAATAGCAGAGATTCTCCGCGAACGGATCGCAACAGTATTGTTCTAAATAAATATCAAAAAGAAAAAGAAAAGCCTTCTTCCGAATAAACGGTTACGTACTGTGCTTTCCAGTTTCTAGGACGTACTAAAAGTGCCGGAAATGGGAATTTTGCCACACGTGTTTTATTTGTAACGAGAAAACAAATCTTTTACTAATAAATGCCGAAAAACATAACTGGCGGAGGGTCTCCTACAAGAAAATCTCCTATTAAAAAATACTCTAAGACACACATATAGCTTTTATAGCTTGTAAACCCCTTAATTTTCCAGTTATTGCGCAAGTGATTTCATAATACCTTAGTGTCTAACTCACAGAATCACGGGCGCGCCACCTAGTGTTTCTGTTGCTTTAAAAATCGCACTTAGGAGTTTAGAACACCATGGCATTACAATAAAACTCGCTTACTCAAGCTAAAACATATTAACCTTTAAATTTCCACTTGGTACGCAAGTGATTTCATAATGCCCTGGTGTCTAAACTCACAGAATCACGGGCGTGCCACCTAGTGTTTCTGTTGCTTTAAAAATCGCACTTAGGAGTTTGGAACACCATGGCTTTACAATAAAACTCGCTTACTAAAGCTAAATCGCATTAACCTTACATTTCCATTTGGAGCGCAAGTGATTTCATAATGCCGTGGTGCCTAAACTCACAGAATCAAGGGCGCGCCACCTAGTGTTTCTGTTGCTCTAAAAATCGCACTTAGGAGTTTAGAGCACCATGGCATTACAATAAAAATCGCTTACTCAAGTTAAATCTTATTAAACTTTAAATTTCCACTTGGTACGCAAGTGATTTCATAATACCGTGGTGTTCAACTCACAGAATCACGGGCGTGCCACCTAGTGTTTCTGTTGCTTTAAAAATCGCACTTAGGAGTTTACAACACCATGGCATTACAATAAAACTCGCCGCACGCCTTGTCTTTTTTTAAAAAAATAGTCACCCTTGAAACATGTTAACAATGATTTCCACTCCCATACCTAATTTTCTAAAATCCTGCAATACATAGCTTTTTCTTGAATAAAAAAAGAGTTAAATAGCGGAAGAGGCGATATTTGGTAATTTTTGGCGGGCTTTGGACACGTTTTGGCGGGATGCCGATTTCACTATTCGACCGAATCCATTTGATCGCTTGGTCTCTGTGTTTTCTGCCTCTACTATGACATCTTCATCTACTGACAATAGTATTCCGCAACCCGTCGTCATTGAATAAGGGAAATTTTTTATGTAGCCCGTTTGCACACGCTTTACATCATTAGGAGCAGATCATGCATAATAGTCACCAAACAAATGCCGTCGGATTAGAAGATCTAACGTTTTCAACATCAAAATGCCTACCAGACTGCCGATGAATATTACCACTTAAACGTTTGTCGTAATATCGTTAGGGTCAGAAACATTTTGAAGGCATAGGAAGACCGTCTTCTTCTCGTAATGTCATAAATCGAAACACGCACACACTGTCCTTTACGTTCATCTCAAGAATGCAGTGTCGGCTTTACACGTATTCGATCAGAGGTCAAATCATAATGTCACACTACTTCCATATAAAGAAAAAGTCAATTATTATTTCCATTGTTTTGGTTAAATTTTTAACTATAGTGTGTTGAATGTACAAGATTTCATCAGAGAGATGCCATAAAAATACGAACACAACACACCAGCGCGTGTGTGACACGCGATTCACTGCGGAAACTGCAGTTTAGCAAGCTCAGGCCAAAGAAATTCGTTGAATCTGCCCACACAAGCCTCGGAGATCAATGATTGCAATCTGCTTTGGCATCCATCTTTCCTTTACGATGAGTAGTATGCTGTGTGTTCAAGGAGTGCGGGTTTTACATAATAAAGATTTTGAATCAACGCTTTTATCTAGCGACATTCGCCTGATTCTATTTGAGTTCTGCGACCTTCAATACGTACATTCAATACAATATGGAACTACGCTACATTTTACTGAATACTGGAAAAGACCAGAAAGACAACGCTTGAGTCGTAGGCCACGCGCGATTATTCTGGATAACTCGTGAGCTAAGAACGCAAATCTCTGGCTTATGTTAAATTGTAATCTCTTCTCAATTACTCTATCGCCAGATGCCGCCTTAATCTTGTTAAAAAAAGTGACGCTCTATCGAATAATACCACTGATGATTGGACCAAACGGTAAAGAAACTAATTGCTTTTCTCAGTAGGAAGTTTATTGCTTGTCACTCAAACCCTAGCGTCCTTAACAACCCCAGCGTCCTGTGGTGTACAAAAAAAAAGTCGTATGCGGATACTCATGGGTAATGCCGGTGTTGCTTAACAACCTCAACGATTGCCAAGAGTTCACGACGGGTCACACAATAATTCCTTTCAGACTTGGACAATGTCCGACTTGCAAACGCAATGGGTTTTTCATCCCCGTCCTGAAACTATGACAACACTGCCCCTATGCCATGGTCCGACACATCGGTGACTAGCACAAACTTTCCCTCCCTAGTGGGGTAGGCTAGGACTCTACCAGACGTAAGTAAACCCTTCAGGCTGTCAAAAGCCAGCTGACATTGCTCCGTCCAAGCAAATCCCGCCTTGGCTTCCGTTAGCTTGTACAACGGCTTAGCTATAGTCGAGAAATCAGGGATGAATCGGCGGTAATAAGAGGCAAGTCCAAGGAAACTTTTGACCTCAGTGATCTTTTCTGGGGTGGGCCAGGTGCGAACTTGCTCCACCTTTTCCGGGTCTGCAGCAATTCCTTCCTCCGTGACCACATGTCCGAGGTACGAAACCTGTTTCTGGAAGGGAAAACACTTCTTTGGCTTCAGTTTTAGTCCTGCCCTGGCTAGTCACTCGAACACCTCTTTCAACCGCTCTAATTCTTCTTCAAACGTGCGTCCGACAACTATCACATCATCAAGATAGATCAAACAAATCTTCCAATGTAGACCCTTCAAAACAAGTTCCATCAATCTGGCAAAGGTGCTAGGTGCGTTGCAAAGGCCGAAAGGCATCACGGTACACTCATACAGGCCGCTCGAAGTTACGAATGCTGCCTTCTCCTGTGTGCCCGCATTCATTGCCACTCGCCAATAACCCGAGGCGAGATCCAAAGTTGAGAACCATCGGGAACCACTCAAAGCAGCAAGTGGATCATCAACCCGAGGCAAGGGGAAGGCATCCTTTACCGTCACTGCGTTAAGCTGAGGGTAGTCAACGCACAGCCTTTGGCTACCGTCCTTTTCGGTTACTAGCACAACCGGAAAAGACTAGGCGCTGGACGATTCCTTCACTTTCCCTTGCTGTAGGAGGTTAGCAACTTGTCGTTCTATCTCATCATGTTTCCGTGGTGAAGTTCGCCGGGGTTGAAGTCGGATTGGAAGAGCATTGCCCGTATCGAGTCCGTGCTGGACCATGTGCGTGGTGCCTAACATAACAAGCCAGAGCCCCGATTTTAGTGCGCGCCCAGGGAGGCCTAATCTCCAAGCAACCACCGCAGACCGGTTTCCAATAACAGACAAGCGTTACTTTCGTAATTAGTTTTAAGCATTCCTCCAGACACCTTTGGAGAGCGCCGGACACATTGCCTGTCAAGGAACTTTGTACTTCTGATTAAACGAGCCAGACATCTCAAGGAAACGCGAAATTTGACCAGACTATTTGGGTATTATAAATTCATTTCATGGTCGATTGAAAATTTGGAAGTCGATCTTCGCGGCTGACTTACAATTGATAACTACAGTTTTCTCGCCGCATTTAGATTCTAATAGGCTTGATACGCTTTCAATGGTTTTTCAAGTGCTTTCTTTTAAGAAAATAGTGCTCCGATGGCTTATTTAACTTCTTTCAAGAGTAGTATGCCGCGTCAACATTGGTGACCTTCGAAGCGAAAAAGGCGAGTCCGCGTATCAAGTTTTTACTGAGGAACAACAAGTAGGAATACACTCTCTGCTGGAACATCTTTCTCCCGTTTGGAAGGAACTCTGCGTGGAAAAGGCCCTGACCAAAGAAATTTTTAAATCTTCTCTATTTGAACGTTTGAGAAAGGCCGCCAAAAATGCACATTTTATAGTCGCCCGTTGTAAACGAATGCGAGAGCTCGAGCTCTACTTCACATCTCCTTGAAGAACAGCAAGACTGATCATCTGATTCAGTGGACGACCTTTTTGATCAAACGGCGAAGGATTCAAGTCTTTTTTCTCTGGCTTAAGACGATGTAAGTGTCGATGTGCCTCCAGTGACAAATCACTCTCCAAAAGGACCGCTAAGCACTGTAGAAATCCCGCCAAAATCGTATTCGCTGGCAGGATTCCAAGACGCTGGATTACTCCAGATATTCTTCCACTTCAACATCTTCGTGTTCGCTTGGGCGATCTGTATAATCAACGTCACAGATACAGTATGGTTTCTATATCAGTCATTTTAGTCTCCTTAAAATGTCAATCATAACCCAAAAATTATTTTACAAGTTATCTTTGTATTGTTACTTGTTTTTTACTTAACAGGCCAAATTATAGGGCTACCCTCTCCCTCAGAGCTTACAGGCGGCGCGCCCAAGATTCTGAGGTGAAGGTAGTCTCTCTTTTGAAATATCAGTCATTATCCAAATTATAATATTGTAGGTCATCTTTGTACTGCCATTTTTTTTTTGACATAGGCCAAATTATGGGCCTACCCTCTCCCTCAGAGCTTACAGGCGGCGCGCCCACGTTTCTGAGGTAACGGTTGTCTCTCTTTTAAACTGTCAGTCGTCAACCATAGTATTATTGAATTTTCATTTTCCAGAGTTCATAGTGGCACCTTCTTTATAGTTTTACGTGATTTTTGGCAAAGACAAGACCAGGCTAACAAATTTATTCTACTTTATGCGTGGTGCGAGAATCATCGTGGCTGACTGGCCTCCAAAGTTCCTTTATAATTTGGATGCTTCTCAGGAAATCCTTCACTGATTGTATTCCAGAACTGGCGATTCTCAGCAGCTTGAAGCTCTTGCATTGCATCAGTTGTTCCTCGGACTGCGACCTTTACTTTTTCCGAGTACAATATCGATTCTCGATTCTCGACTCTCGATTACCGTATCTTGCTCGTGCAAGGCTTCGGCAATGGAACCAGTACTAAGACCATTTCAGAAAAAATTGTTTGGTAGAAGAAGAGTAAAATGGTGGCTTTCGGTGCGTTACCTGTCTGATGCTCGGCATATCACTGCCAAACTGCGCAACAGAATACGCGAAAAATCCCTCCGGTACTTGAGAAAATACGATTTTTAATATCCACCTAAAAACCTGAGCGATGTGATTTAGTAACTTATTCATAGTGTTCAGCTTCCGGTTTATTCAGCTTATTGCCAGTTGTAGGCAACGTTCACGCGCACATTATCGCACTCTACGTCTGGGTCTATTGTGAGGAAACTTATGTCAGTCATTGAAAAACCCCCGCGCGTTAAGCCTTTGTGCGACGGACGTCCCTTAGAAATATAATTGCCCACTCTGATCGCCATTTCTACTTGCAAAGTGTTGCTGATTGAGTTGTGTAGTGTATTCTAGAGAGTAAATTTAGTACTAACCTCTCAGACACGTATGTAATGAGACATTTATTTGCGTAGTTAGGCCTGCTATCCATTAGGCAAGCATCCCTTTTATTTTCCTTCGATAGCCTGTCCATGCACTAATTTTTGGGTACAGAAACTAGCTGCCTCTCGCTGTACCAAAACTTGTTAGTTTTGGCGTTCAGTGTTTTTAACGGGTGCTCACAAAACACATGGACTGGATCGTGCACCTTTGGCGCTTTGGTACCCTGCGAGCTTTGGTTCATCGCGTTTTGAAAGATGGAAATTTTGATATTCCCGAAAAAAAGAAGACTGATAAAACGTGTCTTTCATTGACTACAGTGAAACGCCCGGAAATGAAGGATGTTTTGAAAGAAACGGGAAAACTGACAAAGGTAAATATTTGTTTTGATAAGTGAAATTAATGAAAAATAACCATAAACTAGTTTTTTTTTGTTTTTTTAAAAGCGGTTTGTCTGGTACCAGATTTGTACAATTACTTTCAATCAAACATGGATCGGGTTTTGTTAATGATGACAGAATGTAATTAAAAACCATTATGTTGACAGCTACAAGGCATATGCTTGCCTTAAACTGCGAGTATCCCGCCATGTTTTAAACAAAGGGTTTCTGACCAAGCCGGTATTCTAATCCGCCACAAATATGTGAAGCACGCGTCTTTCAAAGTCGCCTAGTACTTAAAATCGCGGCTCTGGCCTGTTATGTCCCCGTCTGAAATTGAGAAACATGCTTGTAATTGAATAGCAACTCCTGCAGTCTCTCAGTTTCACTGCCAGTTAAATTATCTGTGCTTCTCTCAAGTAGTTCCTGCAAGGCCTTCTGTAGAGTCATATCGAATGCTCCTTGTGACACATGTTCATGTATTACTCTAGCTTGGCCCATAGCACCGTCATGGTTTTCTTCATTAAGCTCTAAGGAGGTGACATCAGTAACTGGCTTACCGAGGGCAATCACAGTCTCAGCAGCCAAATGAAACACTTCATTAGAAACATTGAAAACACGTAAGGCGACCACCCCGTCCTCCGTAACATCAACTAGAGTCCTTGCAACATAAAGTCCTTTTTGTTGCAAATGTGAGTTCAGACATGGTTCTAACAATCGCAAGCCCAATTGAGACGACTTTGGATCTAAGTTAAATGAAGGCTTGTGAACAAGTACTTGGACGATTACAATGTTAGGTTCAATCATGGTTGACCGTCGAACCATACATCTGGAACTAAGGGGTTGGTTCTTGAAATCAGAACAATCAGACACTTCCCCATTAATTGACAGTTGGTTTGTCAAAATGTCAATACGTGAATCAACTTGTGACAGGAAGTCCATACCCGAAATGCCCTCATCCTCAATCTCAGCAACAATTACATGCATTTGAAACTCGCTGTTACCAAGGCGCACGACAGCATGTCCCACACCATAACGTTTCGCTTGTTGACCATTAGCAAGAGCATTGGCAGAATTTTCTGAACTCAAACTGAACTTAGCGCTAGCAGGTAAAGAATTATAAACCTTGAACGACAAAATTGAACGTGCGGCACCAGTGTCCAACAACCACATGACACGAGATCCTCCAAGAAAGCCTGGCAAGTAAAGGCCTCGTAACTTTTCATGACTGTTCCATGGGTGTATCAGGACATGTCATTTCCTGCTTTGACAATTGCTGAGAGAATGTATTGTTCACATCAGTACAACTTGTGGGGCCAACATCACTCGCATTTGGGCATCCCCCTGGCCCGCGGGCGTTTCCCGAGCCCGGGTTGGCTCGGTCAAGTGACTTGTACTTTGGGCAGTTACGACGATAATGGCCAAATTCTTTGCAATTCCAACATTCAACATTGAGGTTGGAGTAACGTGAAGGAGGTGATCGCTGTTGGCTACCAGAGGTGTTCAAAGAGAGTGACTTGGAGAGCTGCTGTATCTGCTCAACTAACTGTTGCATAGCAACTTGCTGAGTCTCCTGACGTTGTTGCTGCACTCGAATGTCAGAACGTAACAGATCCAGCTGAGCTTTAAGCAAATCAGTTTCTTTATCAGCTTCATCCACAGAGCGAACCTGAAGAGAGCTCCTCCGCTCATCTCAATCCACGAGACAAAACCCCTCAAGTTCATAAGCCAGCGACAGGGCTTCATCTAAGGTGCGAGGTTTATCTCTACGTAATTTAAGCCTGTCGTCTCGATCCTTGAGTGCATCAGTAAAGTGCTGGACGGCAAATCTTTCTTGAGTGTCCGGAGATAAGTCCTGATAAGCTAAACTTGACAGAAAGCGAATATCTGCAGCTTGAGCTTAAACACTTTCGTTTTCCATTGGTGACGGTTATGAAGACGCACTTGGTGTAACTCACGCTGCTTTTCAACACCAAACCGAAGCTCCAATTTGTCAACAATTTTGGCGTAATTTCGACAATCGCTATCAGACATACCATTAAGAACCTTTTGGGCTTCTCCTCGAAGGCCTGCAGCAAGAAATAGAGCGGCTTCTTCTTGGTTCCAACCATTAACAACAGGGCAACGCTCAAGGTGTTTCAAATAATCACGTAGCGACTAAGTACCATCATAATCCGCAGGATTTTTCATAGGCTTGTTTAACTTCCGGCGGTGTGTAAACAAATCAAGGGAGTAAGTATCCTGTTGACCCTCCGACGCGAACACGTTTTTGGAGTGAAATTGGTGACTTGCACTGCTACCATGTACTGACGGATCCAGCGGCAATGTAGACGGGCCCGCTGATTGAAATCGCCGACCTGGACCCTCCACATGTATTGATGAGTCTACAGAAGAAACAGACTCTGATGTAAATGGGTTTTCCGCTTTAAAAAGATTAACTGGCGTTGAACAACTCATTCTTTTAAATCCTGAATCCACAAGTGAGTTTTCCGCCATTGCAAAAGGGCGAAACCACGATAGCAAACACACGAAGAGACTTTGGATGAAAAACAACGGAGGACGATGAAACTCAGTCACGCAAATCATGAAAATATCGCAATTTAATACACGTATCCGTGAAGTTCGTCTTCGTTAACCGCTGCACCAGTGTAACGCCACAATTCCTAGTTAAAACACGGCGTTAAGAGAACAACACATGTTTAATCTGCTACTAAACTAGTCTCACGATCATTTATTCGCACATGGTTATTACGTCATATGTCACGTGACTTACGTAGAGGGGTACCCGCGGGGTTTACCTCGCGCCATAGTACAATGCATTACGTGGTTCGTAGCGCTTGTAGATTAGATTTTTATCGTCTTGTCATGCGCTGGCGAAAAAGCCACTCTATTCGCATTTCAAAATCAAAGTGCCGATAAACAACAAGTTCTTAAGAGCTCAGTTTTCATCATTTCTTCTTTGAGTTCGAGTCCAGCATCGTAATAAAGTTATTGTTTCAGATTCTGGGTACAGCTGTCGTTTGGCCTTAATCCCTGTTATTTTACAGCAAGTCGTAAGCTGGGATTTATTGAGTTAAGTTTTGTTCTACGTGAAAATTAAAATTTAGGTTTCAACCCTTGAGACTTTTGTGTTCGTTTTTTTATATGGAAATTCCGATCAATGAGTAACTGTCTCGTGTATACACTATCTGCCGACAAAATTTGGTACCTTGCTTCGGGTGTTCCGTAATGTACAAAAAAAGGGGGCGGGGGTTGGTTTTCTTGGGGCGTATGTAAGCAAATATTTCCGCATTTTAGTTAACAATGCTCACTCGAAAGGCGTTTTCAGAGGCGGATCCATATTGACCAGCCCGGGGTTCCCCATAAGTATCCGAAAAACTAAGTTGTGATATGTGAATCGGCTTTCACAGGTGAAACTACATTTACTCTGCTACAACTTGGCATAAAACAATGGTATTGTTTCGGGTGTTCTTGTTGCTCAAAATTGAGCTTGAAGCGGGATCTCTTACGATCAAAATTGCTCATTCGTAAGCGATGGCGTGACATCAATTTCCTTCGAACCATTTCGAAAATCTAAGACTCTGAGAAAACTTGTCGTATGTGGTGTATTTACAAACCTATTTTAGGTGTTTGCGAAAAATAAAAACGATGGTCAAACTAGAGTACACAATTAAAGGCATTGAAACAGAAAGTCTCCTCTTAAATATTGAATTAACTCGAAACTTATGTCATAAATTAAATGTAAGTGTCCAAATATTGAAAGACTAATGAATCGTTTAGCTATGATATCTATCGTCATTTAATTAAGTGAAAACAAATCTGGTTTTGTTTACTTCAGGCTCCATTCCCCGTGACTTTTAAATTATTACAACTTAGTGCCATTCAGACTGGTCCATTCCCGAAAGTAATTCTGGCCAGTCCATTCATTTTCTTTTAACTACTGTTTAAGTGGATCAAAGAAAAAAAATGAAAATGGATTACTTTAAAACCTACCATTTGCAAATGAGAAGAATTAATGTATTCCAGTTCTAAGCACCCTGGCTAATAAAGCCCTCTAGTGATAGGTCTACTTGTATATTACAACCAGCCAAAAGTAAACAACAATATCCCTTTCTCAGCTTAGTCTGCAGCAGGTCTAAAGTAATCAGCAAAAATGCAAATAATCTGCAAGCTAGCACTGGGAGTGAGAAGCATGGGGCACCAGCTTCATTGCACAATGTGGAGTACTAGTTAGTAGTAGGTGCAGTATATACAGTGTATGTACAATTAAGTGGATACTATAATAGCTAAGGCTAGATATACAACATCACTTCCCACTCTGACTTCTGATTTCTGCTACTGGTCTGTCCTTACAGGTTTGGTGTTTGGGGAGGGTATATCCTTTTATTCATCAAGTGCCTAGAATGTTTTTTTTTTGTTTTTAAAGAAATAGTTTGAACATGGGAAGGAGGGATAGACAGAAAATGGACACCTTTCCTGTCAGAGTAATAAAGAATAAGACATTGGACCTTGGGTTTGGTCTATGTGTTTGCACAACCTCAAAGGGTGCAGAGAAACGTAGGCAACTTGGGGCGAAACCACCCCCTGTAAAATGTCGAGAAGCTGCTCCCAGGTCTATGAGAAACAGGTTATTATATTCATGATGTGGTGCCAGCTGCCAAGTTTTCCACTTGGATGCACAAGTCTTAAAACTCCACGCACAATTGCAAGCACAGCCTTGAGAGCTATTCTGTATGGAATTATTTTAGGTTCTTGCCTTCAATATACAGTATACAGTCAAACTTTCTACACATACCCTTTAAGTTTTGAATGCTGAAGAATATTTTCGTCATCTTGAGTAAAATATCAGAATCTTGTATCAAAACAGATCATGCCGTAATCATAACCATAAACTTTCAGCCATATAGTGTTTACAATGTTTGTAAAGGCATGCATAGGAAATACATCTTTTTGTAGAAGACTCTAACAAAGAGCTCTTATCATCAAGGCTTCTTCAGCAAAAATGCATGATGTTCAGCTGCTTATTTGCCACATGTCCTTTTAGATAATGTGACAAAGCACAGTAATTTATACTATGCAAAAACTTTACAGACAGCAGTTCACAAATTGCCTTTTTATACAAACTAAAACTTTGGGTCTGGTAAACATCTGATAAAAAATAGGAATTAAGAACAGAATGTTTATACAACTGTTGCATCTCATTAGAATACTGTACCTACAATGTAACCATTCATAAAAAATTTCATACAGAAACTATCCCTTTCTTCAGCCAAATAAATTTGGTTCTGTATTATTTTATGATTTACCAGTCCTAAAAACCCACTACCCTGAGCAATGTAGACCTACATGTTACTAAACCTGTATCAGGTATATCATGATAACTGGTGCACATTAATATTATTGTTGAAAGGGACGGGTAAAATGAAATAATAATATAATTAATAGAAATAGATAGATGGTAGAACACTGAAGCTAAAATACAATGATTATATTGCCAAAAGAATGACATCCATACTGACTTACAGTATTTACATTCAAGACCAATAGGCCATTTTACAGTTGTGGGCTTGGTGTCCTAGTCTTTGAGTGAATGTGAGGCTGAGGTTGATATAATTAAACCTCCTTCCTTTTCTTGTAAATGCAAATTTTTTTGAAAAAAAAAACTATTTGCTTAAGAAAAACATGAAGAAGGAGGGGTTCTATCAAAACAGGTTCAACTCCAGCCTCGACCGTAATTGTAGAAGGCTATCATTGCGTTTCCTTTAGATTTAGATGCAGATGTAGTGTTTGCTTTTACTATGGACTATACATTTACATGTATTAAGGTATCATCCAGGGTAAAAACCCATCATTTTTCGAAATTTTCAGTTTTTAGATGATTAAGTAGAGCTCATCAAGAGCTTTCTTTTAAAAAAAATTCCAGGAAAAAAAAGTTTTTTTCTGTTCAGACTTATGGAGCGCAAAAGTTTTTTCTATGCTAATTATTTTAATTGATCGTTGACAAGTTCTGTCATACTTGATACGCATGCCGCTGTTGAACCAAGCTAATCACGCAATTTGACAGAAATCGTGGTCTACAAGTATAGTGCTCACTGTTTTTCCCTGGCCGGATTTTGGAAGTGAATGCCTCCAAAGAAGACAAAAGAGCTTGTCCGTTTTCGTCCTTGACTCCAAGACGAAAGAAGACAACAAAATCGTTTTGCAAAGTGTGGGTTTCGAAATTAGCAGAGAGCGACAAGGGCTCCTACTACAATCAAGAAAAATGGTTAAAAGATGACAAAGCTTCCGAAAAACCCATTGAAACCACCGCGAAATCGAGTTTCACGAGTTTCTTAGCGAGCGGAGCGAGCTTTTTAGGTCGCGAAGCGGCCAAGCAAGCGACAAATTCGCGACCGGTCCCGCGCCATATAAAAATCGGACGAAGGACTTTATTAAAAGTCTATTGTAGCGGGAGAGCAGCTTCAAGAAAAACTCCAGGAAGCGGTTTGTTGTCGATTTTTCCAGGGAAGTGTCGAACTTTTATGAAATGTATCGGGTAAAAGTTGGCTTGGCTCAAAATGAAAACTGCCCGTCGCAAATAACTTTCTCGACAACAGAAGGATCGAACAGAGCAGAGCGTTTGAAATAAATTGTTCATCTGTTTGTTGGGTTTCGTTTGTAACCTTTTCCTGCTGTGTCACGATTGTTGTCCCTTTTCTGGTATGCATCACATTGACAGCTTTGGTGTTATAATCTGTCATAATCTCGTCACGGGCAGTACGCCGCCAAAAATCTTTTTCCCCTGTTTTCTCGAAATGAAAATCAGAGCAAGTTGAGGGTACGTTTTAAACTCCAAGTCGGCAACCCGTGAACCAATTTGGCTGAAATTTGGCCAACTTACTGTCAGATTTATAGTTTTTCTAAAAAACCGTGACTGCGAATTTTGATTTCTTTTTTCGTTTTCGAGTAAGAGTATTTTTTTCACAGGTAGTGCTAATGATTTTGCTATGCCTAACTTCAACTGCTTATAACAAAAGAACAAACCCACTTGACAAAAATCTGAGACACGGTTTTTTAGTCAAACGTGTTAAGAAGCGAATGAGATCTTAATTGGCTTCTTCAGTTTATTTTTGGCTGGACTGGACTTAAATTTACAGCGACACCCACTTTCACAAAAAGCTTCTCATTTCTGAATCGTGTTAATATTTTGATTTTTTAAAAGGAATAAGCAATAATGTGGAACTATAAAGCTTTCAGAAAATGTACGGTTTATGGGGGTATTTATTAAAAGCAAAAGCGCTAGCGCCGATTAACGCGGGAAGGGTGCTTAAGGGTGGATGATACCTTAAATAACCGGTAATGGATTTATGATAACCGTCACGAATATAGAGACAATCCATGCCCACTTTGCCCACTACAGATACCGTAGCTACTGTTGTTGCTGTAGTTACAGTAGTTGGTGTAGTTGGTGTAGTTAGTGTAGTTGGTGTAGTAGCTGTAGTTATTCGTTTTAATTTTTTGGGTTTAATATAAGTAATTATTAAAAAGTATATAGATGGACGCTTCGGTTTTAGTCTCGGCTAACTTTATATATTAAAATTGCTAGAGAGGAGGTACTTGATATAAGAGTACATTTTAGTATACAAGAAAATAAATGGTAAATTCAAAATATTAACTGACTGTAAAATAAAACGTAGCGGCCATTGTCCTCTACATCAATTACCATCGATCAACCACCAATAAAGCACTAGATGAATAAAGCGGCCCAAATGCACCTTCAAGAGGTTTGTACTTAATAAAAGGTGTCGGAAAACATACAATGATACAGTGTTTCAGGTGATCATACTAAGCAATATTCTTTGCTTCAAAATCGATCGTGTCAAGACTCCAAATAATTTGATTTATATGCTCCGTGGTGAGTGAAAAATTTTTGCTTTTCTCGTTTTACAATTGTTAAGAGCAGTGTAGAAGGTAGAGGTCAAAGCCTTTTGGCAGTGAACGTTAGGTTTAATTAAGTTAATAATAATATTTTTTAAACTTTTCGATAACAGTGTCGGTGTAACTCATGATTATCGAAGAAAATCAAATTTGCGAAAAAAAATTTAATCAGCCAGTGAATGTTAGCTAAGCTCGCTTATCTATAAGTCATCGAATTGAAAAGACCTTTCTTTGACTTTCTTTGGAAATGTTATGTCTTGAGCTAGCCGGTAATATTGCACTTACAACATTTAACTTGCGGCTCTTCCAGTAGTTGCACGATACTTTCCTGTGATTTTATCTGTTTGTTTTCCAACCGCAATTAAAAGTTTAAAGTTTAGTTTCGCGATGGGCCGCTGCGACGCATAAAAAGGGCCCCTCAAAAAATGTCCAATTTCTGAGCTTATCATTTTGCGGTAAACAGCTATATATTTCATTAAAAAACACACACACACATTTTCGGTGAAGCTTCAAGAGTCGATCGAGATCAATATTTAATTATTCACAGAACCTGAAACTTTTGAAAGCGAAACTCCATTTATAAAACGCTGAACAATTTTACAAAATCATTGCCTAAGTAGCGGCTACCAATTTTTTATTACGAAAATAGCCTCGATTCTGGCGTTCAATTCTGAACAGCTGGGCGTCTGTTAAGGTCGTTCCGTGTGAACGGAATAACTATTTGGTCAACATTTCGTCAACTGAGTGCCGTGTGAACATAACATTTGCATAGGTCTGCATACATTTCAGGCGTGCAGCTAGCAGGAAAGTTTTGTGGACTTCCAATTCCTAGGCCAACTGTCATTTGACACTTTTGACGAAAGAGACACTCAACTCAACAATTCAAAACATGACACGGTTAAAATAATGAGCGATCCAATATTGTCAACAGTCATCAAGCTCTTTCTCGCTTCAAACACAACTCTAAAGAACGAAAAAGAGAAATCTACAAAAGAAATAAGCCTGCTTTTTATCTTTTATCGGGTTATAAAGAGAGTTCCTATTTCTTAGATAAACACACTACAGATACATTTTGAAAGTTAATTTTTTGCATTAATTGCCTTTTATCGATCTTTTTAAAAAAACGGCCTGTCTAATCCACAGAAGACAAATGGCTGCCATTTGCGGAATAAAACCCTGGATTGGAATAAACAGGAACGCCACACCCGCCTACCTAAATGATATAATACTCGTAACTGTCAACGGATGTCTTGCCATAGTTGCATTTCTTAGCAACCTGGTCATCATTGTCATAGTAATCAAGACCCCCTCCTTGCAGAAGCCGTGCAACATTCTACTGAGTAACCTGGCCTTTGCAGATTGCCTCACGGCAGTTATCGTCCAGCCCATATATGTTTATTGTGTGGCGACTTTTTCTTCAAAGAGCCCAGCAGTCATGTCTACATCAAGTTCTGGTGTTTGATATGTTTTACACTTTACAAGTGCTGACCGTTGGTTTATCATTTGTCAATGTTATAATTATCAGTTTTGATCGCCACTATGCGTTGGACAGACCTCTGGTGTATATAACTCGCGCCACTAAAAAAGGTGGGTCTTTTACTTGAGTATTTGATAAATAAAGCCTCTCAGAAGAAAAGATATATGGACAATTTCACTGTAAGTAATTATAGTTACTAAGGGTATAATAGAGTTTTAAGTGGTCCAAGATTAAGGCATTTAATCGAAGATCTGGAACGTTTTGCCAAGATCGCGCGTTCTCATTGGTTACTTGGAGGTCACATGACACTTAGGCCTAGAAATAGACTGTTTCCCGCCACAATGTCCGAGTGGGTACCATTGCAAAATGTATGAAATCAGTGACCGCTTGGTGATGTTTACTTTCAAAAATTTGTTCACGTAGAAGGTTTTTCTTCGTGTGCTATATTTCACCCAGGGAAACAAGTTAATCATGTTTCTCTTCAGTCTCAATGTTTACCTCGGCTCATCCGTGTAAGTCAAAACAATAGATACTTTTTTCACGTTATAAGGACTATAAAGGGTTTCATATACGATTCAAGAGACGTTCATTGCCTTAAACGCACTTCTTGCCGGTTCAGGTGTTAAGTTGAGGAAAAGTTCGTGCTGTATGTAAATTTCGTAATAGTTTGTTATCTCGGTTTTGTTTTACCAGTTTACGCGTCTATAAGTGTAACAGCATTAGTGGAAGTAGCTTTTTCCTCGGTGGCCCTGACCACCAACCCTGTCATCCTCAGCATTTGGTAAGCAGCTTCGTTTTCATCGTTTTTCACTAATTTCATTTTGCAGTCGCCTTAAAGTAGTTTTTCTGTATTGTAACTATTATTTTTTCGCTCTTTGTAGGAATTTACTTTTATGGTTCGTTAATAGTAAAAACATTTGCTAATCGTGACCGTGTCGTGTTTTTGGAATTGGCCCTTGCCCGTTCACAGACTTAACCTTTACAACATGTTTAAGCTTTTACCTAAGTTTCCTATCAATATGTTGCATATTTACAGAGATAGACCACCCCCTTCATTTTTTCATGTAATTTACGTGCCTTAATTGACCCAGTCCTTAATATATCCTTTCCGTATTAGGTCTGTAAGCACCGCGAGAACGGCATCAAGATCGTCACAAAACAGTTGGTTTACGAGAATACGGCTCGGCACGTGCATGCTGGTACATTTCTTGAACATTGATTGGCTGACTACGACTTGAACCTTCCTAATGCGAAGTAAGATCGAGGGCGTGAAAGAAAAATTCCTTTTTAGTAAAATTTCACCTTTTGTGCATTGTCATCAGTTTACACGCGGCTGCCTTTAAACTAACCTTATTTTATTGGATCCTGTTTTGCAGGAGCAGTTAAAGATTTTGGTGACTTCTTTTGCTGTCCTGTTTATGATTGTCCCTCCTTTTGTTAGAGCATTGCTCGCTATTCGTCGTCATAACGCTCAGTTAGGTGATGCAGTTACGCTCCAGATGTCAATAGTATTGCAGCGCGAGAAGAGAGTTGCACTTGACATGTGCATTGTTGCCGACTTGTTGTTCACCTCTTTGTCACCAGGTCTTTCCATGTCGACAGTTCAAAAGCCATATCCTCGACTACACTCCAATGACGTTTATTCCGTCCGCTGCGAATCCACTCATTTACTTTGTACGTAATAAGAACATGAGAAATGCCTTTAAATCTATTATCAACATGTAATGGCTCGGCCTTCTGCAGTCAACCATCAGTACGCAATGGCTTTTATACAAGAGTTTTAACCTAGCCGAACGGATAACGGAATAAGTAGTACTTACCTTGTTTACTGGTCATTTAAACCCTATTTTATTCAGCTTGAAACATTAAGGTGTTTCGATAAAAATTTTCGGACACCATATCGATGATATTTTTCAATCGCCTTTAGACCTCAAAACATGTCACATCACGCGTAAACTAAACTCCTCCTTTCACAAGACTGGAAGGGGCGTTACAAAAATCTCAAGGAGTTGAATGCAGGAGGTTTTTGTCACTGCCTTCTCACTTCGCCTCCTCCCTTATCGTCCTCGGTTCACCTTTCGCGGGACTAAATCTGTTACTTCACGAATCAGAAAAAAAAACACACACACTAAAAAATTATTTTTAATCCTCGGTTAGCTTTCGTGGGCTGATTACCTTTCGAAGTGGTTTCCAACAGATTTCTCAGTGAATTCGACGCTCCCGAGGAGGGGGAGGGGAGGGGGCTGGTACTTCCTAGTAATCGGGTAATCGGGAATTGTCGCTGGATTGTATCGCATTTTCACGGCTGGATTGACTATAATGGGGTTGCATTTTCACGAGAGTTACTAGAATGGGGTCGTACATTTTCGGTATTTACATGGGGAATCAGAAAATGCAGGTAGACAGGAATTTAATGATGGGAAGATTTTTCACTTCGTTCAGTTTAACCAATGTGTCAATTCATTTCGCGATAACCTAGTTAAAAGGCTTTATAAGGTAGATGCAAAAACAGAAAGTTGCTACGTTGGAATCGCGAAATTGCATTTTCCCAAAGGTGACTTAGATGGGGCTATTATTTGGCCACAGAACTGACTCAAGAGAGAATGATCTAAGAGAGCGAATCCTCCATACATGACCCTCTTCCCATTAAAATTATTTTCAATATATTCTTGGCTCTGTGTCATACTGCGTGGTTATTTCAAGGACGCCACCTCATTGGTCGGTTAGAGTGGCGTCATGTAATTTTAAACTTGGCGGGTAATTCATTTCATTGCCGATCACGCACAGCAAGCGATATGACGTGCAACTTGGTATTACTATCGTCGACCAGTCAAAAGATTTTAACGTGGAATAATCTGGCCAAAGTAGCTGACGAAGAGCAAACGGTCCTGGCTTGTGGGAGTTCGCCGGAGAAAGCGGTTCCGACTCGGCGAAAACTGCTTATTGAGGTCTTCGCTACATCAGTATATAAACAACCAACATCTGTGTTACTGTCGTTTGGATCCAACCATGGACACGTAACGAGAAAATAGGTTCAAAGTGGGTTTAAAGTGGGTTCAAACATGAATTTTGTGAGGGCTCTAGACAAATGTAGGCACACCGCTCGCTATAAAGAATTGACCGAAACCGGAAACCACGCATCAAAACTCTCTGGCATCCAGGTTAGCGACTGTTTAAGAGCTTGAAGCATCTGACCTGATTTGTGTTTGCACAGCGAAATATTCATCGCAAGTACTAGACGTTAGCAGTTTGAAACTCTCAAGAATAATTCTTAAAAGCAAATGTACTGTTTCTGAACAAAAAATATTCCTGGGAAAAGAGAAAAATATCTTGTACATTTGCATAAACAATTGAAGCCAGCCACTTATTGAAGGTTTCTATGATAGACAGGCAAGAATTAGATATAGCCTCAATATTCCATCACCTTGTTTATTGAACTCACTGCAATCAAATATTTTTTATAGAGTAAGAACGTTGATAATTTCTGCGTTGTAATATTACCTTGAATAGTCTTTATCGCTCACTTCGTGTTTTTCTGAGTGCTTTTCGCTTCGGCACTGGCAACTAGTTGTTGCCAGTCGTCCTTTTCCAACTGCGCGAAGCTTGTTTTTCTTGTTGTTTTTTGTATATTTGCTCTACCTTTGCAGCTCCCCATATGTTAAAATTTGGTTCTTCTTTGTCCATGTTGAGGAGTAAAATTATTTTTAAGAAAAACAAAAACAAAACAACCGGCACTGTGTGACATGTTACGTCATTTCCACGGTCTATACTCTCACAGACCATAGCTCTCGACCAATCAGCGCGCGAGGATTCGCTCAGTTTTATTGTAAAACTCTTTTCAAGACCATCACTGTGATCGAATTTAATCTATAATTTTCTCTTTTTGTTTTTAAATCAATTACACTGTAAGTATAAATTTCTGGATTTCTTTGATTAGGTTGAAGCTTATGCGTCTTACTTTTTTGGGTTTAAGTAACTAAATGTATGTAAACTGACGCTTCGCTTTTAGCCTTGGCTAAATCTATATATTAAAAGTCTAAAGGAGGACGTGCTTATATCGTAAGAGTACATTACGAGAAAATAAATGGTAAATTCAAAATACTAACTGACTGTACAATAAAGCGTAGCGGCCATTATCCACTAGATGAATTCCCGTCGATCAACCGCCAATAAAGCACTAGAAATAAAGCGCGGCCCTAATGCACTTTCAAGAAGTTTGTACTTAATCAAAGGTGTCGGAAAACAGACAATGACACAGTGTTTCAGCTGATCATACTAAGCAATATTCTTTGCTTCAAAATCGATCGTGTCACGGCTTCAAATTTGATTTATATACTCAGTGGTGAGTGATAAAATTTTTACTTTTCTCGCTTTACTAGGTGCTGAAGAAATACAATTGTTAGGAGCAGTAGTGTAGAAGATAGAGGTCAAAGCCTTTTGGCAGTGAACGTTAGATTTGAGTTAATATTTTTTTAGACTGTTAGATAATAGTGTAGGTGGATGTAATGATTATCGAAGAAAATCAAATTTGCGAAAAGAAATTTAAAAAGCCAGTGAATGTTAGAGAAGCTCGCTTATCTATAACTCATCGAATTGAAAGACCTTTCTTTTGAGTTTCTTTTTCAAAACAAAGCGATGGGAAATGTTATGTCTTAAGCTATCCAGTAATATTACGCTTACAACATTTAGCTTGCGGCCCTTCCAGTAGTTGCACGATACTTCCCTGTGTTTTTATTTGTCTGTTTTCTAACCGGAATTGAAAGTTTAAAGTTTAGTTTCCCAATGGGCTGTGGCTCATAAAAAAGGCCCCTCAAAAAATCTCTAATTTCTGAGCTTATGATTTTGCGGTAAACAGCTGTATATTTCATTAAAAAAACACACACATTTTCGTTGGACTTTAAGGAGCCGATCGAGATCAATTTTTAACAATAAGTAGCATTCATGCTTTTCATAGGATGGCAAACGTATCGACCTTTTAATTATTCACAGAACCTGAAAACTTTTGAAAACGAAACTCCATCAATAAAACGCTGAACAATTTTACAAACCCATTGCCTAAGTAGCGGCTACCAATTTGTTATTACAAAATTAGCCTCGATTCTGGCGTTCAAATTCCGAACAGCTGGGCGTCTGTTAAGGTCGTTCCGTTTGAACGGAATAACTATTTGGTCGACATTTCGTCCACTGAGTGCCGTGTGAACATAACATTTGCATAGGTCTGCATGCATTTCAGGCGTGCAGCTAGCAGGCCAACTGTCATTTGACACTTTTAACGAAAGACACACTCAACTCAACAATTCAAAACATGACACGGTTTAAATAATGAGCGACCAATATTGTCAACAGTCTTCACGTTCTTTTTTCGCTTCAAACACAGCTCTAGATAACGAAAAAGAAAATCTAAAAAAGAAATAAGCGTGCTTTTTTTCTTTTGTCTAGTTATAAAGAGAGCTCCTATTTCTTAGATAAACACACTACAGATACATTTTGAAAATTAATTTTTTGCATTAATTGCTTTTTATCGATCTTTTTAAAAAAATGGGCTGTCTAATCCACAGAAGACAAATGGCTGCCATTTTCGGAATAGAACCCTGGACAGCCGCCTACCTAAATGATATGATACTCGTAACTGTCAACGGATGTCTTGCCATATTTTCATTTCTTAGCAACCTGGTCATCATTGTCACAGTAACCAAGACCCCTTCCTTACAGAAGCCGTGCAACATTTTACTGAGTAACCTGGCCTTTGCAGATTGCCTCACGGGAGTTATCGTCCAGCCCATGTTTATTGTGTGGCGACTTTTTCTTCAAAGAGCCCAGCAGTCATGTCTACATCAAGTTCTGGTGTTTGATATGTATTACTCTTTACAAATGCTCACGGTTGGTTTATCATTTGTCAACGTTATAATTATCAGTTTTGATCGCCACTATGCCCTGGACAGACCTCTGGTGTATATAACTCGCGCCACTAAAAAAGGTGGGTCTTTTACTTGAGCATTTGTATGTGTTATCAAATGGTGACGAAACGCAAGTGAAATTATTCCCTAATATCACAAGTATACCATTTGATTACCTATTGATATCATGGGTGACGAATTACCTTAGCAATCGAGGATTTTTGACTTGTTTATCCTGGATCGTATCGATCGATCGTGAACTCCACTCTCTCAAACGTTTGGAGCTAAAATTTGGCTTAAGTTTTCAGAATTTTTCAACAACATACCTCTAAGAATCCTTCTTGATGTCCCCTTTCGTATGTTCAGGTTTTCTAAAGCGTCTTTTTATGCCCTGACATCTTCATTCATGACATTTTAAAACTTCGTCGCCATCTTAAAACGGAGACGTACGGCAGGTTGCCGGGGCAATTTAGTAATTTCACATGTGAAATTACAAATTAGTATAGGTAATAGCATGATTTGTAGTGATATTTGGCATAAATACCACAAGTGATATTTCAAAATTGTTATACGTAATTTCACGAGCCGATAGGCGAGTGAAATTTGAGACAATTTTGAAATATCACGAGTGGTATTTATGCCAAATATCACATACAAATCATGCTATTATTTGTTTATACTACTACCCGCAAAAGATTTGTAATTTTCACATGTAGGTATTTCAAATTAAGCTGAAATACCACTGCTCTAAGCCAATCAAATTGCAGAAATTTCTCGTGTAGTAGTATAAACGCTGAAATTTCGCGCCAAAATTAAGGAGTAATTCGTCACCTATGATATTAGATAAATAAAGCCACTTAGAAGAAAAGATATATGGACAATTTCACTGTAAGGAACTATAGTTACCAAGGGTATTAGACAGTTCTACCTGGTCCAGGATTAAGGCATTTAATCAAAGAGCTGGAATGTTCTGCCCAAGATCGCGCGCTCTCATTGGTTACTTGGAGGTAGACTGTTTCCCGCCAAAAGTGTCTGAGTGGGTACCATTGCAAAATGTATGAAATCAGTGACCGCTTGCTGATGTTTACTTTCAAACATTTGTTAACGTAGGTTTTTCTTTGTGTGCTATATTTCACCCAGGGAAACAAGTTAATTATGTTTCTCTTAAATCTCAATGTTTACCTCGGCTCGTCCGTGTAAGTCAAAACAATAGATACTTTTTTAATGTTATAAAGTCTATGAAGGGTTTCATATACGATTCAAGAGACAATTTATTGCCTTAAAAACACTTCTTGCAGTACCGGTGTTAAGTTTAGGAAAAGTTCGAAAAGTTCGCCTCCGGGACAAACGTGGATCTTCAAATGCGATGAACTAAACTAATAAATCAAAACTTTGTACAAATGAATGATAAATATTTAGCCTCGTTCGGGTGAAAGTTCGACGTCCAATAGAAGATCTTAGCTTAATTTTGTTCGACCCAGATTCGAATTTCGTTCGTCTTATGAAAAGTTCGACCTGTGGCCTTAAGGCCTTGGATACCTTTACTCAGGTATATTAAGGCCTGGGTCTGCCACTTTTTTGCGGGTAGAAGGGGGTATTCTATCTTTGAAAGAAAAGGTATGGTAGGTTTGCAGACTTAGTCCTTCCATTATCTTTGTTAACATAGTATAATTGAGATTGACATCACCATGGTACCGTGTTGCGTGGCCAAGTAACGCTTCACTTCCGTATTTTTTCTTTGAGGATTCTGTAGGCAGGGTAAAAATACTATTATTGAGAATTTTTTGTGGTGTTGTTTTTACCTATCTGAAGTACTTTCCAAATTTAACTAGAATGGTGGTCTGCCTACCCTTGATGAATGTTTTTCGGTTGTCACTTGACAGAAAAAATCGTTGAGATTTTACTGACCACGTGACCTGGACGCGCCTTTCAGTTAGTTTCGTGTACATCCAGTAATATGTATAACACTTTCCACGCATTATATTTTTAACATAAGTGTGAATACGTTCTCCTGCAGCTGGCCTGAAGATAAATATGGTAATTGATTATCTAAATGAGTCACGTGACCCCTGTTGTGACAACTTTCAATCAGACTTAACCTTTACAACATGCTTAAGCTTCGTATCATTATGTTGCTTATTTACAGAGATAGACCACCCCCTTTATTTTTTCATGTAGTTTACGTGCCTTAATTGACGCAGTCCTTAATATACCCTTTCCATATCAGGTCTGTACGCACCGCGAGGACGGCATCGAGATCGTCACAAAACAGTTGGTTTACGAGCAAAAGAACGGCTCGGCAAGCGCATGCTGGTACATTTCTTAAACATTGATTGGCCGACTACGACGTGAACCTTCCTAATGCGAAGTAAGATCGAGAACGTGAAAGAAAAATTCCCTTTTAGTAAAATCACTTGTGTATTGTCATCAGTCTACATGCGGCTGCCTTTAAACTGACCTTATTTTATTCGATCCTGTTTTGCAGGAGCATTTAAAGTTGCCATCATCACAAACATAATCTGGCTGCTGTTAACAATCCTACTTCTATTTGCTTTGCCTCCCGTAAAAGGCTTCATGTTGGTGACTACCTTTGGCGTGCTGTTTCTCGTTGTTCCGCCTGTTAATTACATTCGAGCACTGCTCGCTATTCGTCGTCATAACGCTCAATTGGGTGATGCAGTTACGCTCCAGATGTCAGTAGTATTGCAGCGCGAGAAAAGAGTTGCACTTGATACGTGCATTGTTGCCGGCTTGCTGTTCGCCTCTCTGCCACCAGCTTTTGGCATGTCGATTGTTCAAAAGAGATATCCTCGGCTACACTCCGTTTTGCTTCCATGGAGTTTGACAATGACGTTTATACCGTCCTGTGCGAATCCAGTGATTTACTTTGTACGTTTTAAGAACATGAGAAATGCCTTTAAATCTGTTATCAACATATGATGGAGCGGCTTTCACAGTCACCCATAAGTAGGCAAATGTTTTACATTCTCAACACATTTATTACAACTCCAACATGGCCGCTCCACGTGAAGGCTAACTACATGGATAGCATAATGTGCACGTGTGTCTAAGATCATAGAAATCTTTTAAGAGCTGACAGTGATTAAAATCAATGTTTAATGTTCATCAGCTGAGACAGATAAAAAAAAAAAAAGCTGTAACATGCATTGGCCATAAGACGTAACTGTAACGAAGAACAATAGCGTTTAAATGTTCAGTTACATCTAACTTTACTCTGTAAGGGGAGGTACGTTTTTTCTTGGCGGGAGAGGGCTGGGGAATTTCCGTACTTTTTTACAAAAAAAGTGTTGGCCCTCTCTTTGAATATGTTTGAATATGAATATTTCTCGATATTGAATGTGTGGGCGCTGAAACAAGAAAATAGAGACTTTGCGTTCTTCAGTCTTTACAGCGATTATTCCTACCCTATTCCTTACTTTGTCAAATGTAGGCGAACCCTCCTGAAGCTGAATTTCAAGGGACCATGGCCAAGCTCAGAAAGAGAAATAAAATTTCGTCGTTGCTTGTTTACGTCCTCCATAAAACGCAAAATTAGTCATTCAGTTTCACGTCGTAGTCGTGCGAAAACAGGAAAGAAACAAAAAAGCGTGATGCACGTGCAAAGTTGTTGTCCGCGTCGTTGGATCTTAAATTCCCTAATGCGAACAGTCAGTGTGGGATATTTACGTTTTATGGCTGAACTTTGAATATGGGAGAATAAAGTTTGAGGATTTTAAAAGTTTTCAAAATAAAATATAGAAGGGAAAAAACATGCGCTTCTTTCTCCGACAAGCCGGCATTGCCTTTGGTTGTTTAAATGAAAAGGTTTGTTTGTTTTTTAATAGCATGCGAAATCTGGCTCTCAAAAACAAATATTTCCTAAATTTTCGAATTTTGTTAAAGGCAGGCAGGCTTCTGTAGGAAAGAGAAACTTCTCACACATTATTGAAGCATCATTGAAGCGTGCGCAAAGAAAGCAACAGGAATACAGTGACATTGACTGGAAGATCTCTATCACAGAAACCAGTTGTCATAGCATCCCTTAGAGTAGGTGAACTTGAACTTTTCATTAATCACCACAATATTTGCATTTAAAAGAAAGAAATGTGAGAAAGTGAGAGTGGTGAAGGCACATATTGGTGGTAAGATTATGACTTTTATTGCGCAGGACAGACAGAAAAACATTCAGCCAGCTGCCTCTAACTCAAATTCAGAGTCTGCCACTGACAGTTACAGGGTAAAGCACATTGTTGGACCTACTAATAGTAACTTTTTGGAACTAAACGCCTCAAGAGACCAGGCAGCGGATAGTCAACAGGAGCCAGAAGCTGAAGAAACGATACCTGAGTCTAGTGCAGCTCGATAGGGAAGGGAAAGGACACGAGTCCTTCGAGAAAACTATGTGCCATGGCATAATATACATGGAGAAATGTAACCTAGTACCTATAATAAATCACCAAATTAAGTCAAAGTAGGTGAAAAGAAAAACCTAATCTGCAAGAAGAATGTAAAGCAACATCACAAAAAACCTCATTAAAAAAATCTGGAAAAGATGTGTGATCCTCCCCTTGAATAGCTCACAAAGAGGTATGGCCCTCCCCTTTTGGCGATCACTTTCCCTGATGACCCTCCCCTCTGACGTCCCAGCCCTCCCTCTCCAAGAAAAACATACCTTCCCTTATGGAAAACAGTAGCGTTCGTTGAAATGTACGATCAGCTTATCTGGTGGTTTCACTGTCCGTCCGGATCTGGTCTTGTACCCGCCACTTGTCTCTGGGGGCTGCTCAATCTTTGCAGGGTTTAGGTTCCGGACTGTTTCCTGGTGGTTGACTAACTGCACTTGCGGGTGGTTCCATTTCCCTGAATGGTGACGGTGGTCTCGTTACTGCTATGGGTACTTGAACTGGTAGGGGCCTGTGTGCACAGGGATTGGGTCTGGCCTGGGCTGTGTTCTTGTGCGGCGGTACATAATAACTTGTAATTGTTGCTGTCCCAGACTCAATCCATTCTTCATTTCCTGTAGAATATTTTTTATGTATTTTTCCGCGAAAACTTTCGAAAAAATGTAAAAAAAATACCCATAGATTTCGTGTTTTAGTGGCATATATTAACGCCTGTCTCCGCGATCAGTTTAACATGAAACATCGTGCTAATAAGTAAACCTGGCGTAGTAAATTTGTTTTCGCTTTTCTTAAAGTAGCTGAACATTGCTACGATGCATTTCTTCCTTGATAAGTAAAACCATGAGTTTGGAAATCAAACCATAGAAATGCATTTTTTTGCCAATGAAACTCAGATCTGATACACTAACAGGAATTTAAGTCTTTAAAAGGTCAGAAAAACCTACTGCTGAAAAATCTACAACTGAAAACCCGCGTAGAAAACGTTTTTTTGTCTTGGATAACATTTTTTGTGGGAAGGTACGGTATTCAAAGCACCAACGAAATGGCTTTTAAAAGGACTGTAACTTTACGCGCAAGTTTTCGATTTCCCGCCATCAGATTTGATGCGTCCACGCTATTGTCGTTCTGCGGATGAGCGCATGCGCACGCAAAATACCCTTCTGTTGGCACTGGACGTTGGCACTACCTGCTCTCTAAAAAGTAATTGATTTAATAAGTAACTAATTGGTTAATTCACTTTTGAAATTACATAATAGTGTCTACGATTCATAATCTTTCAAATCAAATCAAATCAACTTTATTGGTACATCCAATCAAAATGGGTTTTCACATACCAATTACAATAAAATCTAATATGAACAATAGAAATTCAATATAAACATTTGAAAGTGAAAAAACATTACCATACTATTTAAAGTGCTACTGTGATCAAATCAAGCATTATTTGTGTTTTACGATTTTTAGAATGTTTAATAGCTAATAAATACACATACCAAATTTGAGATCCTAATTCTCACTGGAAGTCCGATTTTCTAAGCCGTGTTTTCCTTCAGTGGCGGTCCGCCATTACCGAAACTAAAAATGTCCGAGCAAAAGGGGAGGGATTGGATCGAGGTCGACGGGGTTGCCGGTGACGTCATCTTATCCCCAGAAGCTGAAAGAAAAGTTGTTCTTGGTAACTCTTCTTGGTCAGTTTTATCGTGCAAAGATGCTCTTGTTGCCACGTTGTCCAGGACTGCAGCAACAGTCTCCAATCCGAAAAAGGGAATTTCTTTGCACAGGCAAAAGAGCTCTGTGGAACGCATTTTTCGAACGTGCAGCGAGAACTTCAACCTCAAGGAGCTCTGTATTAATTTCACGTCCGATTGCTTCGAGAGGCAAGTTCACGTAAAAGACGCTGCAAGTACGTAGAAGAGGAATTCCCGGAGCCAATCCAACTATTTGTAAAAATAACGTACCTGGCAAGTCCAGTGTCATGTCCGCGAGAAGCCGGCTTATGGTGAGTTAACACTCATAGCCCTTTGACTCTTGCTTTGTGGGATCATGTCATAATTTTCAGTTTGGAGCCGGGATAGAAAGGGCAAGATACAAATCATTAGTACGGTTTTTTTCGAAAACACAAACTTAAGTTATATACACACTGACAGAGAAATAAACAGAGATGACAAGAAACGATCGCCCAATGTAGTATTTTGTTGTGTTTCGCGTAACTTCGCGGCGGTAAAAAATGTCGACCGAAAATTAGAAAAGGGGCTAATTTTTTAGTAGTCTGTTTTGGTCGTATTCGCTGCAGTCGCTGAACTCGTAAAAATCATTTATGGATACTGAACTGTGAAATCTTAGTTGACAATGAAGTCATTGATTCAGTCTTCATTTTCTGTAGGTGCAGTTCAGTGATCACTTTCCAGTATGTGAAGTTCAGTAAGACGCTCAATGACCACACAGTAGTTCAATAACCGTAGCAATAGTTAAAAAAAAAACGCATATTAAAGTTGTTTAATCTCTGTATTTTACATTATTTAGACATTCAGGAAAAAATAACGGATTCCCATTTTTGGATTTTTTAGGATATTTAAAGAATACCCACAAAAATCCCAAATTTGGAAGAGTGACACAAGTCCCAATCAGGGAACTTGGTTGGGAATTCCCTGGTTGGGACTTGTCTCACTTTGCCAAATTTGGGATTTTTATGGGTATTCTTTAAATAAAATACCCTAAAATATCCAAAAATGGGAATCCGTTATTTTTTCCTGTGACATTGTTCCTACTTTACAGTAAGTGATCGTAAGTATCACTGTTCAAAATTATCTTGCCTTGAGGCCTGCTAGTTCAGTTTTCATTTTCCTGTAGGTGCAGTTCAGTCAACACAGAATAATTATATAGTTCAATAACCATACAGCTAGTAGTACAATAACCATAGCAGTAGTTCACAAATGGCACAGTTTGCTTTCATTGTAGGTAATTATTTGAGGGGGTTAGTTTGTTCAAGCCACTTCCATCTTTGTATTTTATTTAGACATTGTCCCTCCATCATAGCCAGCCACATCAAGTGCCATTGTTCAAAATTTTCTTGCCATGGGGCCTGCTGCTAGTTTGATATTTTTCCTCTTGCAGTGCTAGTATCTGGTCATAGCTTTACAGTGGAAATGCTTCCACTTGGTTATGTTTATGAGTAGTGTCGTTGCTCTAGATCCTGTTATTATTTTGGTTTGTTCCAAAACTTAGGCTGGTGGGTGGGGCCTTCAGCCTTGGATTTTATGGTCATTAATTTGTATTTTGTGATTTATTTTGATAGAGTGCTCCAACTCCCTTTTCATCTTTCAAGTGTTATTTTTTGATGTTATAATTATTTAATGATAAGGGGTAAAGGGTACTCTTTGATTTATTTTGATTATTGACTGATGTCACTTCAAATACTTTCTTATTTGGAAATCCCTGGAAGATGGTGAGAAAAAGGCTTGTAGTACAAGTCATGATGCAAGAAGTGCTGCATTGATAAGGGATGTTTCTTTTGATGATCTTCTAATAAAGAGTATTACTGCTGATTGCTACATAAAGAAAGCCAGTTAAAGTAGAGGGTGAAGGAGTTGGAAAGGACAATATGGAGTGACATATAAAAAGACTACATACAATCCTTTTCCATTGTCTATATAAATACATTTTCTCAAAAGAGTTATTCCCTTTTTCATTGACTGTATAATTATGTACAATTTTTAAAACAATTTGTAACTGTTTTGTACTCTTTTCTGTTTGGTATTCATGTGATTTTTGTTACATTTTCTTTTTAGGCTTTTTCCTTTTTTCAAGGAACCAATGTATATATACAATTTCTTAAAAAAAGAGGAGACTGTTTTTTTACTTTTATCTGTCTGGTTTACATATTATTCATTTGCCTGTGCCAAGATATGGTTAGCCAAGGGGTGTAGCTGCCCAGCCATAAGTTGAAACTGTGCATCCAACCACCTTGCCTCAATGACCGCAGTTTTTATTTGTTTTGTCTTTCTTTGGAGAGCCTTTTGTTTTTCCTCCAGCTCCTGCTCTTCCTTTTAAATCTTGCATCACCTCTTCTCCATGTAACAAACTTTAAAGTATAGTTCTTTGATTGATAACCTTGTAAATGTATGCTCATGTGTGCAGCCTGTCAGGAAAACCCTTATGTTATCTGAGGAGGAAACCTGAACCCTCCCGAAAGCAGAGCCACACACTGAACATGAACCTCGAGGGAGAGAGGTTGAAGTAAAATAACAAACTATTCTTAAAACTGTGAAAGGTTTGAACCCAGAAGTCATTTCATAAGAAGGTTGTACCACGTCAGTTATAATGGTATTTTTAAATTAAAACTGGTTATTGACCAGATAATTTGGTGAATTAAGTTGTGATGTTATTGGTTCTACAAAGAGAGAAAATCAAATAAAAAAAAAAACAGGTCTTTTCACGACTTTCAACTTTTGACATGGGCAAGTTAAGGAAAATCTGTTGGAAAGAGTGCCTTTCAGTTAGTACAATTGCCAAGTTTGAAAGTGATCTGTTGGAAACTATACAACAAGTATTCATCAAAATTGCAAAATTTTACAGACATTAATTGTATAGTGGGGGACACAAACTTTCCCCCACCATACAAACGCCTGAGTGTAAATTTTTGCAACTTTGCAGAGCTCTATCTTCCCCCACTTAGGACCTAACACTTTTAAACTAGGCAGGTTAACTGTTAGACTTGCTACAAGTCGACCTCTCATAAGTTCTTAGTGAGCAAAGCAAGCTTCAACAAGGTCACACAGTGGCCAACCAGGAAAAAAAATGTAAAGGACTTTTAGAAAGTCTAGTTAACTGTATTGTAATGTGTTCATTCCAGTGGTGTTGACAGATTTTCCCTAAATTGTCCATGTCAAAAGCTAAAAAAAAACAACGTGGCTCACTGTAGAACCAATAACATTGCCACTTAATTGACCAATCAGGTCAATGATTGTCTATGATTCATCATCTTCAAAGCCATGATGTTGCCCAATTTCATGTGGAAAGCTGCCCTTATTGCTTTGTAAGCACAACATGGGTATGGATAAGGCTTGGAACTTCCAACAAAATCCCAAACAAGTCGAGTAAATTGTCTGTAGAACACTGATCGGAGAAAACTATAAAGAAATAAAAAATATTTTCTCAGTCCATCCCCAGTTTGGTCTTTTCTACTTGTTTGTATGTTGGACTGTTTGATTTTGTTTTTTATTGTAGCTTGTTCTTTCTGATCATGCAGTAAGGTAAATGGTGTACACTCCTTGTTTTATTTTCTTTATTTTATATAGGAGTTTTGGGCCAATATTATTATAGTAATTTTTTCAGGGTTCTAGAAAATTAATAAGAAAAAAAATAAGTCTATACTGCTAGGAGTTTATATTTTCTTCGTCAACAAGGGTTTGAGTATAATTCAACCTTATTTACCAAATAAATAGATATTTCAGGTTCACCTACAAGACACCCAGGTGAACAACATATCAGTTTAACAACTACAGCAAGAGGACGAATAACAACAAAATAAACAACAAGGAGTGAATAAATTACTCTGATTCCGTTTTAAGACCTTGAGTGAACAAATTTCGGTAACTTTTTCTAGTTTTCGTCTTCAGATTAAGCGATGCAAGTTGAAGAAGCCACCGGTTCAGGCAAACATCCTGAAAACCGGGATGATTGATGAAGAGTATTAAATGCAGACACCTTCCCGTTCTACTTTACCCATACTTCCCTTACACGGTCCATTTCTTTGCAGCAAATACACTCCTCCGTTTTGGTGGTGATGGGACCTGATGGCGACGGACCAGTTCGAACAAGTGCACTTAACAAACAAAAAAAGACATGTGCTCCGTTCAATATTGTTTTTATTTCACAAAGTTAGAGAATTTAGATACTTGTACTGGGTTCCCTTCTGCTGTGAGCAAATTACATCACAACAGAAACGCAGTACGATGAAAAAGAAAAACAAAAAACGACAAAAAAACTCAATCGGAGTAATGCCTACCATGCGCCTATTTCACCAGTAAAATGTCTTTGGAGCTCGAGATTACGATCTTCTTCAAGAATCACGCTTTCCTCGAATGCGGCGACCGCTTCTACGGTCGCGTTTGGCTCCAAATCCTCATCGTACGGGATAAAAGCAGTTCCATTGCCGTCCAAAATATCTTTCTGTTCGACTGTTTTAAATCAGATTGGTCTTTCGAAGAAATGGACGAAGAACACGGAACAGACGACACCACAATAACACGCTAGAAGTAGTTGTAGCGAGACAGTGGTGAGTTTTGTGGATAAGATGACGTCACAGGCGACCTCGATCCAATCCCTCCCCTTTGACTCGGACATTTGTTGTTTATGTAATGGCGGACCCATTTTTTCCACTTCCAGACATCTTTCTTGTGGGAACCGCTTCGTCAGATTGGTCTGAATTACATTTTTTCGTGAAGTTTTAAGTCCAAACATTAAGTTCGAGCCCAAGAATTTCGTTTAGAAAGACTACGATTTTCGTCGCAGTAGCACTTTAAAAAATATAAAATATGCATAATTACACCTATTGAGTGTCAATGGCTTAAAAACTCGTCAAGGGCACGTCCTTTAATCGCATTCTTAAAAACATTAAATGACTCTATGTTTGCTAAACTTTCTGGAAGGTCATTCCAGAGCTGAACAGCCCTATATGAGAAAGATCGCTGACCTGTTGCTGATCTAAAAGATGGTACATGAAGTTTATCTTTATTCCTAGTATTTCTAGTATGCATCTGCCTTCTTGTCGAAAACTTATTACACAAGGATGGTGGGGCTAATCCCTTTATACATTTGAAAGCCATTAAAATGTCAAAAATAAAATAATCTCAAAAATAAAAGCAGCAACTGGTTTATAAATAAATGGATCGATATTGTTAAATAGGAACAAAATTTTAGATTTTACATCTAAATCGTTAAAAAAAGTAATATTTGTTAATGGTTTCATCAAAAAAATGGTTGCGAAGCGTATCATACAGAGTACAAGAAAACATATAACATGACATTCATTTTCAACTTCATTAGCTTGACATATGGAACAAATTCTTAAGTCTTCGGGAGTCTTGGGCGCAGTATATCTCCCCGTTTCGATACGAAGTCGATGATTTCCTAGGCGAAATTCATTAATAGCAGAGCTATGGAGAGGATTTTTTATTGCATCTCAGTAGAAATTCGGTTCTGTGGGTATCTGTTTTAATAAAAATTAAATTTCCTGTTCGAGACAAGAATTAAGAGTTGGTGGTTGATTAAAGCTTTGGACAAATTTTGGACACTGGAGATGCGAGTTTTCACTTACCATTTAAAATCATGCATGGAGCGTGAACTTTATTTATAACATAATATTTTAATCTTTTGTGATATGCCTGTCTGATTTTTCTCAGCCATATCCTTTGAAAGTTGTAAATCAAAAGTATTAGGGAGGACGTGCTTATTTTAGTAAGAGTACATTACAAGAAGATAAATATGGTAAATTCAAAATAATAACTGACTGTACAATAAAGCGTAGCGGCCATTGTCCACTACATTAATTACCATCGATCAACCACCGATAAAGCACTAGATGACTAAAGCGGCCCAAATGCACTTTCAAAAGGTTTGTACTTAATCAAAGGTGTCGGAAAACAGACAGTGTTTCTTGTGTTGATACAGTGTTTCAGGTGGTCATACTAAGCAATATTCTTTGCTTCAAAATCGATCGTGTCTTCAAATTTGATTAATCCAGTGGTGAGTGAAAGTTTTACTTTTCTCGCTTTACTAGGTGCTGAAAAAACACAATTGTTAGGAGTATTGTAGAAGGTCAAACCCTTTTGGCAGTGAACGTTAGTATTTAAGATAATAATATATTTTTTTAAAGTTAGTTAACAGTGTAGGTGGATCTCATGATTATCGAAGAAAATCAAATTTGCGAAAAGAAATCATTTAAAAAGCAAGTGAATGTTAGCTAAGCTCGCTTATCTATAAGTCATCGAATTGACAAGACCTTTCTTTTGAGTTTCTTTTTCAAAAAAGCGATGGGAAATTATATGGTTATGTTGTGAGCTATCCGCGGTAATTTTGCACCCACAACATTTAGGCTGCGGCACTTCCAGCAGTTGCACGATACTTCCCTGTGTTTTGATCTTTTTGTTTTCCAACCGCGATGGGCTGTGATGCAGAAAAACGGTCCCTCAAAAAATTTCAACTTTCTGAGTTTATCATTATACGGTAAACAATTATAACGATATTTTTCATTACAAACAACATTTTCGGTCGACCTTCAAGAACCGATCGAGATCAATCTTAAACAATAAGTAGCATTCATGCTTTTTATAGGATCGCAGACGCAATTAACGTCCTTTTTATTCAAAGAACCTGCCAATTTAATTTTGAAAGGCAAACTCCATTAATTAAAAACTGATCAATTTTACAAAATCATTGCTTAAGTAGCGGCTACCAATTTATTTATTACGAAATTAAACGAACCAAAAACACGTTCTGAAAGTCAATGCAAGTTGGGTACATTTTTTTAATTCAAGCTTCTACCGTATGACTAAATGCTCAATAAAATGTGAGTAACTGTATTTTAAATATTGTTGTAAAGCGCAACAAACAACTAGTGTATGTGAGCGCTATAGAAGTGTACAGTGTTTTATTATTATTGTTAGGGACTTTAAGATCCAACGAGGCGAGGGCAACAAGAACTTCGCTTAAAAAGTCAATTTGCTCTCTTTAAGTCTTAACTCGCGCAGTTACTTTGTCAAAAGTAGGCGAACCCAACCGGAGTTTAGTTCCTAAGGACCATATCCAAGTTCATAAAGAGTAATAAGATTTCGTCGTTGCTTGTTTTCGTTCTCCATAAACCGCGAAATTGGGCATTTTCACGTCGTAGTCGTGCAAAAAATGCAAACAAATGTACAAAAAAGTGTGCTGCAGGTGAAAAGTTGTTGTTTTGTTTATTAAACATATTGGTTTTTTGACCTTCTCGTTGCCGTCGCGTCTTTGAACGTAAAAGTCCATATTATTACTTCCAAAACATACTATAATGGCCGGGGAGCCCATGTTGTTCTCTTCACCTTTCCTGCACATCATCATACAAGAGCGTCGCGAGCCCTTGGGAGTAGGAAGGGGTGAGAAACTCCCTTACATTTATTATTATTGGAGTATGCCACTGAGTTTGTTTGAGACTATGGACCTGTTCCAGACAAAAAAAAAAAAAAAAGATGTCTATGTGACCCTGCTCCAGACAATATTTGTAAAATAGGAATCCTGATCTAGAGCCAGAAAGGCAAAAAGAATACTCTTTTGAGTGCACATACCCTATTATCCATTGAGTCATCCGCTACTTGATATCGACGGTAAAGGAACAAATCATGGAAAGTTTCATTTGAGGGGCCATTACATGAAGATCATTATCTCAAAATCGCCCTCGAATTGTATTTATGTTTACTTTGATTAAACTGGGGGTTCTTTTTCTTTCTGCTGGTGCTGTAGGCAACAGTAGTGTTGTCAGAAAAAGTATAAACTTAAGAAAACTTGATGAGAGATGAATATCATTAATATATAAAAGGAAGAGTTAAGGACCGAGGATAGAACCCTGTGGAACACCACATTTAACTGTCTGACTTAACAACAACAACATCGCCACCTAGTTGACGAATCAGGTCAATAATAACCAGAATTAAATACTATCAACTGACGTGATACAACTCACTTTGACTCTGAAGATGAATACCGCAAAGGTCGTCGAAACGTCAGTCACTGTCAGCAACGACCCAGTCCTATTCAGGACTTCGTTCACCCGGACGATCATACTCAACCTACTTATGAAATGACTCCTGAGTTCAAACCTTTCCAGGAATTAATTTGGCACGCCACGACTGTATCGATTTTTTGGCTAACTCCGTGCCAAGAAATTGTAAGCAATTTTAGGATAATAAATGTCTTGTCTTGTCCAACCCCTCTGCCTGGGTCTGAACCCTGCTATAAGGTTCCTTACCCCTGTCTGGAGTCTGAACCCTGTTATAACGTTGCTTACACATGTCCCGGGGTCTGAACCCTGTTATAACGTTCCTTACCCCTGTCCCGGGGTCTGAACCCTGTTATAACGTTCCTTACCCCTGTCTGGGGTCTAGCCTTTGTTGTAAGGTTCCTTAACCCTGTCCCAGGGTCTGAACCCTGTTATAAGGTTACTTACCCCTGTCCAGAGCAGAGCAGGAGCGAACAGAGCCTCCTTTTGTCTTCTTCTTGCATCATGGAGGTGATAAGGAGGCTCTGTCCGAGTCGCGTCAAACTGTTAAAGTCGACGCAGCCCTAACTTTTGTACTAGTTAATCTAGTTTTTTCTTGTCAAATTATCTTCTACAGCTACAATCCCGGACAAAACTAGTTGAGAATTTGTACCCCCTTCAGGCACAGTATGGTACGCAACAAGACTATTTCAACAACAACTGATTTCCGGTACCAAATCCCCTCCCCCCAGGTCAAAGTTGTCTCCTACAAATGTCTAAGGATCAGGGTTGCTTTAGAACACACAACAACATTGCTTCTAAGGGAAGGGGGGAAGGGAGGACGTGGTATAGCGAGGATGTTACGAAAAATGGTCTGTGAATTGACATTTTCTCAACGGTTTTGTCCAAGATTGTAGCATTATAATATCATTTATTGAAAAAAAAAACTATGGTTCTAAGTGAGCCCGCTGTACCATGCAGAGGTTTTGAAGGCCTTAAGGCTTGAAACTGTATCATAGCAACATGCAGAGCATGCTAAAATAAGAATCTTACTCGATTCATGCGAAGTCTTTCTAAGGTACGCCAAAATCGAACAAACGAAACAAATTAAAGTTCAACGGGCAGAGTGTTTACATGATTGAACTCACTTTTTAGCTAAAAGCCAGTAGTCAAGCATGATTGATGCATTCAGTTCGATCTCAGAGCAAATACTTCGAGCGGTCTTTTAAAGTACGTAGACGATACAACAGTCTACGAGATAGTGGAGAAAAAAGGGACTAGTCATGCGCAGTCCATCCTCGATGTGGTGTCTACATGGTCTACTACAACAAGCTCCAACTCCACCCTAGTAAATACAATTAACTACGAATAACCTTTTCCGACAAATCATGAACTAGTGGAAATCGATAGTTGTAAGATCAAAACAGTACAGGTAGTTAAGTTGTTAGACTTTTATATTCAAGAAGACCTTAAGTGGAATTCTCGTGTAACACAGATGACAAAAAAAGCTGCCAAATTAACGCTTGTATTTTTTAGTGCAACTAAAGCGTGCAAAAGTACCACCTGAAGAACTGGTTCAGTTTTATGTAGCTTTAATCCAGTCTGTTTTACTCTATGTCTGCCGGGTTTTTTAATTTAGTCTTCCACAATATCTAAGCTTAACTTTTGCACAGATACAGAAAAGTGCTCTGAAGATAAGTTTGGTTACGAACGAAGTGCACTACTCAGATGCCCTGTCCCGTTCAGGCCTTTTTACGTTAGAGCAAAGAAGAACAGAGCTGTATAAAAAACGTTTTAACGAAACTGTAGAAAGTCCCCTTGATGTTTTGCACCTTCTCATACCATTCAACGAGGGACCCTCTTAGGACCTAAGGAACTCTAGATCAGACCCTGTAAAGCCACGCAAGACCAATCTAGGTGCCGTGATACCTTTATTAACAAATGCGCAGTCATTTTTTTACAATTCATAGTTAGTCTAAGATTTTATATTTTCGTAGTTGTAGCATGCATTTATTTTTGTAATTATATTTCACCAATTTTTTCTATAGATTTTAAACCTTAGCAATTCAGTCCATACAGCTAGTAAGGTATTCAATAAACCATTCTACTTCTAACTTCATACCAGTTGTTCTCATATTTCCGGCGGAGTCATGTCATGGTTGTTGAATTGAACAATTTTTTTTGATAATTTACATAATTACATCATCACATATTTGAAAATACCAGGAAGATTTTCCATTTTTATTGGAAGTTGAAGAAAATATTACGCAAAGAAAAATTCCCCACCCCCGGATAGACCTCTCCTGAATAAATCCCCAACCGTGGGCGTTCACAAATGCTGGGGGTATGGGCAATCTTAAAATAGGCTAGGGTAAGTGCAAAGCAATTGATATGAACGCGAATGCGCCCTTATATCTAAATGAATGTCTTTTTATCTATGTCGCTCTATTTCGCGGGACAGGAGTAGCTATATACCCAGCATAGAAAATATTAGACCAGTACATCCCTATATACTCTCCTAATATACTTGCCTTATTTTGTTATTATCCTAAGACAGCCTGGGCTGTACTGTCTGCGACTTTAAACACTCATGAAGCGTGTCCCTTACGGGGTAATAATACCTTTCTGTATTACATCAAGGAAGTATCATCGACTTCAAGGCCTTTCGAAGATTCTGATTTCGCCCAAAGTAAACAATTGGATTGACAGAGGAATTAATCAGCGCCAACGTCAAACCCCAAGGGAAAATAATAGCATGCTCTCTAGGATAATACTGTCGAACAATCTCCATACAGAGAGCTGGCGTCAAAGAAACCAATAGCAAGATGGCGACAATGAACATAGTAACGGCTACTGCCTTCTCAAGATGAAATGCCGCGGAAAGCTGACTCGAAATGACGGTGTCAGCCAACTGACTGTTGTGGCGACGAACTGCAAGCAGCATTCTGACATAATTAATCGTTGGTACCACAAGAAACAACGCGCCGCAAGTGGAGATTACAATATGGTTAATAGGAGAAGGTAACACGAATACAATCAGGATTGCCAGAAGAAACCAAATTATGCTGGCAACGGTAACGATTTTCATCGCGCCTGTCAAATCAAAATGAAATTCAGTTATTTTGAGTTTTTTTTCGAGTTCATACACAAATAACACTGCAAAGTCCAATCTGGAGGTAAAATATAAGCCCAGAGGAGTACATTTTTCAAAAGCCCTTTTTGAGGGCTAACTATTTGGAAAGAATTGTGTCTCAAATTGTTGCTGTTGTTGTCGCTCATCCTGGTAGCTCCCACATGTGACGTAAAACAGATAAAACAAAGAAATTAACATAACGGGGTCTAGGAAAATAATAAATACAGAACAAAAAAAACTTCGAAGGTTCTATCTCGAAAATATTAACCAACAGACTACTCTAAATTTTGACTTAAATAAAGTTAATGTATGTGGGCATATGTGCGCTCAGTGCCCCGGCCTTTGAATCGAGCGCAACCTGGGGTTGACCTTCTTTAATGTTACCAACCTTCCTGTTTCTCACTATGTAAATGATCATGTTCACAGGCTTTGTTAGCATGAGAATAAAAGCAGGAAGGTTTAAAAACAAAACCAAGGTTACCTTTAGCTTCTCTTCGGTTCTAAGGCCAGGACACTATAAGCGCACAAGTGTAAAACGGCCTATGATTCAAGCCCAAATTTCCAAATTTTCATTACCAAATGATGGGTACTGTTGTATTTCTTCAATCACAATAGCAATCAACAATTATTGGATGATGGGATGAGCATGACACATGTATAAAGGACTATGCACATTGAGGATGGTGCTGGCATATGAATGGATGTTTAATTTTCGTCTTAAAAAAGCGATCGACATCTTTCGCATTTTTTTTAACGTGTAGAATATTCTGTCATTTTCTTGGGCTATACAGCGCCAAAAAAAGCTTAGTTGCAGAGTCGCGCCTTTACGTGACATTAATCACTGTCCAATAGTTGCTTTACGACTGTCGAAAAATACTAGACAAGTTGTTCCAAATCTTCCAAAGTAAAGCTGTCTATGAAGGCTATAGTCAATCAGAAACGGATGAATTTTTTTCAAAAACCTGATTATTTATGATTTATGAAAGGACACTTGCCTTTGTTGGTAGCTTCTGACGATATATGAGTGGTCTGGAGCAGGCATTTAACCGATCAAAGCTCATTACCATGACGAGTGCGAACGAGAAACCAGTTATTACCACATTCAAGGTGTAATAAACGAATAATTAATAATTAATTGAACGATGACTCCACTGAGGGAATCTGCAAAAGCCAGGCCACACAGAAGTATGTTAGAGGGTTTTTGTAACGCAGGCTTCTTGAGAACAGTGATCATGATGGCGAGGTTAGTAAGAAAAGCAAAAATAGCAAACGATCCATTGACAATAACTAGAAGAATGTGGTTGATGTGGAAAGCCGTGTTGTTTAGCACCATTCCTGTCCAACTTGGTAGCCCACAGACTGTGGTGTGTTCTCTGACAGTCATTTCGCCTGTTCTATTGTTTGGTTGGCCCTGAAAGATAAAGAAAGTAAAGTAGATTTAATTGCTTTAGTCACAGGGAAACTACAAGCTCAATTTGTGACATAAGATCTTACGTTTCTGGACAGATGTTGCAAAAAGTGAATTCATGATTTCACAGGGTTTCGTTGAAAGTTTTTCTCTCGACGTTTCGACAACATCAAAATTATTATTGCATTCGATGTAGGAGAACGCAACCCCTAATTTATGTTGGGTGTTCTGTGCATTATTGGGTTACCTGTGCAATTAATAAGGAAAGTTTTTTCGAGATTGCATTTGTCGTCGACACACATTTGCCTCGCTTTGAGACGCTTGCTTACGTCTTGCCTCACTTTGACGAACTAACTCACGTGGTGATTCATGCGTCCTCGGCGTTCATCATTCAAGCGATTGCTGAGGTCTTTTGTTCTGTCTTCGTAAAGCGTTCATCTTTTAAACGTTTGCTGAATCTTCATAAGGCGTACATATTTCATGAGTTTGCTAAAGGTCTACTATCGATCTGTGTTTGCTGAGTCTTTCATAACGTTCATCTTTCAAAAGTTTCGGCGGCCGTTGTGCCACAAAGTAAATCTACAGAGATGTGAAGCTAGGCGGCGCCGTTTCATCATGACATGTGATATTTTCGGCACCGGACAAACGAAAATTTTAGGTCTATGTTATAACTTATACACAGCCCACAGAAGCTCCACTCAAGTCACTGAAATCAACACACTCGACCAAATTACTGCACTTATTGAGACGGACCATACGTTATCACTATAGCCTTCAAGGCTTTTTCATAATGATACACAGTTTAAATAGAGGTTTCGCTGTAAGCAATCCTTACCTTTAAAATGTGCCATGATCAAATTAAAGCCCGGTTTCCATATGATCGCTACCATCGCTGTGATTGCTACGATCGCTGAGAACTTGAAAAAAAAAAAACTTCAGCTATCGCAGCGATCATAGTGATCATATGAAACCACTCTCTAGCGATCGCAGCGACAACAATCGCTGAGATGTAAAAAGTTCTATCTCAGCGATCGCTGGAGAGTGGTTTCCATATGATCGCTGAACTTTTTTTTCTCAGCGAGAAATGTCAGTTTATCCTGAAAACTGACATATTTAGATACACAAACCTGCTAATTCCAATTTTTAACTGATAACCCACAGTCAAGCACTTCCGTCTCAGAGCAAAACTGGTCAAATGGAGGAACACAAATGTCAATGAATGTTCCAAAATGAACAGTGTCATTAATAAATGTCTCTAAAATGTCGACAATCAAAAAATTAAGATATTTTGTTAACGAATTTTCCTGATAACGGGTTTTACAAAATAATTTATCACGAAAGAAAGACATAATAAATTACACTCTCTTAGCACTGGGAATTAAAATATTAAATATATATATGAAAAACTCAACTAGATTATTAAATTGCTTCGATTGTTATTAATTTCTGTAAGTGAAAATAATAATTTGTATTGAGGAAAATATCAGACGTTATATGAGAAGCGTTTTATTAATCAAAATTCGTTGTTTTGGATCAGTGGCAACAAAAAAGGGAAATAGTTTTAAGCCTCATTTACTTTTATGTCTTTCATATTTTCCGAAAGTAACGCCGATTGTTCAAAAAAAGATTGAGCTAAAGCGGCTGCTGATGAACCAAACACTACCTACAAAGATTTTCAGTTTCTTCAAAAAATTGGAGTTGCATTTATTAGGAATAAAGATTTTTAAATTATTTTGTCAATTACTTGCGTACGGTACCCGTTAGTCAAAGCTGTTCCATTTCAGTTGTGTTTGCGTTTTGTGTAAACTAAACAAAAACTAGCTAAAAACTATGACGATGAATCCGCTGATGTTTGAATCTTGAATTAGGACTGAAGTTAGAGAGGCAAGACTGCGAAGCACTTAATACCTCTTCTGCATTGATTTTACAGAAAGTAATAGTAAGGAGAATAGGTTAGTTAAGTTGGGAAAACAATTCCCTGTCCAAAAAGAAAATGATGCGCATTTCAGAGCTTTTAGCGCGGCTTGCCCGGCTTCTGTCGATCGCGGACCGTACCTCGCCTCTGCTAAAAGGCTGGCTGCAGCTCAGCTAATGGCCCCTAAAAATAGCTACAATACGTTTGTTTGCTGCCTAAAGAGGGAGAGGCCACAATTAAAGGCTTTTATTTTGTTAACAATTTTATATTTTACTATTATTAAAAGTTTTTTCCAATGGTTTGCAAGTTATTTTACCATTAAATTAAGTGAAATTTAAAAAAAAAAAAGAAAGCCGGTCTAGGTTTTTTAAGTTTAGTGTATTTTCCCCCTTGTCTGGCCTTTGCCAAAGACGCTCACTTTTACGTATGGCAAGGGCTGTTAACGTGGAGGTAGGAAGATCCTTGCACCAGGAAGGTCCGAGAAGGCGGAACAACGTTTTGTTGAATTAACATGCAGATATTTTAGTCCTTGTGGTTACCAAGTAGAGAAGATAAAGATGGCGGGCGACGACAACAATCATGCAATTTGGGCCCTTCTGCCCTCGTTACTAGCGTTCATAACTACCTTTTAAAAAAAAAAGTAAAAACATCAAACGTTTGTTGCGTGGCAATAAACTTAGGTATATAGGCAAGATACACGGCTGTCAAGAGAAGCCGTAAAAAAATCTCCTCATAGAAGGCCTGAATAGAGGCTGCAAATCCAAGTAATGGCCGGCGGGGTTTGAATTGAGAAAATACGATTCTGTCCCCGTTATTATCATCAGCCTTGGCAGCAGCCAAATCATATTACGTTAATTATCAAGTTCAATTCTATTTGGGTCGTCTGTAAAGTGAAAAACATTGACTGCTTGGTGAATATAAATATCATTAATCCCACAGATTTTCTTGTTCTTTCTTTTCCCTTCTTTTTCTTTACTAATCACAATTTTCATGTTGGCCCAATGAATCCTCGGATAAAAGTATACGTAATATATTTAATGAAAACTAAAATGAGAAAATCATTTGTAATGAACATTTTTTTTATGGACAGAATTATACTATTATTTTAATCCTTTCT
>NC_133201.1:50005575-50070575 GCF_958299795.1 Porites lutea | reverse complement strand
CGCGAATCCTTTACTTCGCGCTCCGCCAAAGTAAAAATGACGTCATACACAATGTGCATTGTTATTTCGTGTTCTTTGGGATACCTGTGGTGATTTTGTCTATATATCGAATAAATGTTTTTTCTGTCTGAAAAACAAATTAAAAATACCAAATAGACCACATACATCAAATAATTGTTCGGAGCTTAGGAAAAGCTACAAACAACACGGTTATCTGGACAAAAATAATTCACGACACACGGCTAATTTTTTTCCTTTTTCACGACACACAGCTAATTTTTTGGACGTTTCACGCCACACTCTTAACCCCATTGAGACCCTCAAACTACACTGTTCATCTTATATCAGACTGGATTCTATTCATGTCAAAATTTCATCCGAACATCCCGCAGTGAAAAACTTGTCATCATTAAAATAAATGACAATCAAATTCTTCTACAAAGATCCCAAAACTTGCAAATATTCATTCTAACAACCACAACTTGTCAAAAGCGCCCTTAGCTTGCGAATCGAGTTATTTCATTCACGCGTGGACAAAACCGCAAACGTCATTTATGCTCCATGTTCCTTTAGATAGTATTATTGAATCAGTTATTGCTGTTGGTGGAGTCTTGCTTTGGGTGAGCTCTGTTTGCTGGGATACCAAATAATGACATTTCCAGTTTGGGATAAATTTGGCCACAAGAGTGGCCGTTTATTTCATTTAAGCATATCAAGCTAGGAAAGTCCAGATACACAAGAAGATTAATCCCAGCAAAGGTGAGGGCACACCCGCCATCCGGGAGATAAAAGTGGAGCAAAACGGGAGGGAAGGGAGGGAAAAATGTTTTCCAACTTTCTTGTTGCCGTGAGCAGAGAGGCCATGTGCCTCGCTTTCATGTCTTAAAAACACAATATATAATGTCCCGGATGGCAGGAACGCCCCCTCCCCAGTAACTGGAGAAATGACACATTAATCAGTCACATTAAGCATAAAACCATTTATTTCTTTCAGAAATAAATCTCCTTTATGCTCCATGTTCCTTTAGATAGTATTATTGAATCAGTTATTGCTGTTGGTGGAGTCTTGCTTTGGGTGAGCTCTGTTTGCTGGGATACCAAATAATGACATTTCCAGTTTGGGATAAATTTGGCCACAAGAGTGGCCGTTTATTTCATTTAAGCATATCAAGCTAGGAAAGTCCAGATACACAAGAGGATTAATCCCAGTAAAGGTGAGGGCACACCCGCCACAGCCCGGAGCAAGAAACGAGTGACAGGGCAGCCCCACCCGAGGCCAAAGCAAGAGAACCACCGACAAAAACCTTAGTAATCTAGAAGCAAAATGTACAAGTGTAGCTATAAATATGGAGCAATTATGTCATAGGAAAGGTGCAAGCTTAAATGAATGAGATTGCTTAATTGACCCTATCAAAGTCTGAAATAGCTCACACACAGAATTATTCTTATCAAAGTCTGAAATAGCTCCCAGACATAAAATAGCTGATTAAAATGAAATCTGGGGGGATGGCTGTATGGCCCTTGCACACACAGTCACACAGAATTATTCTAATCAAAGTCTGAAACAGGCCACAGACATAAAATAACTGATTAAAATGAAATCTGGGGGATGGCTGTATGGCCCTTGCACACACAGTCACACAGAATTATTCTTATCAAAGTCTGAAATAGCTCACAGACATAAAATAACTGATTAAAATGAAATCTGGGGGATGGCTGTATGGCCCTTGCACACACAGTCACACAGAATTATACTTATCAAAAGTTTGAAAGAGCTCACTGATGTAAGTGATTAAAATGAAATTTGTGGGATGGTTGTATGGCCCCTTGCACACACAGTCACACAGAATTATACTTATCAAAAGTCTGTAATAGCTGACCGATGTAAGTGATTAAAATGAAATCTGTGGGATGGCTGTATGGTCCTTGGATTAGGTGTGCACTACCTGATACGAAAACCCAAAAAAACCACATGGGAAAAATTGGGAACGTATCCCCCAACCAATGTAGCCACACAAAACCTCTGGGGGTTAAAGGTTAAAAATAATTAACATACTAATACTAACCTTTTCTTAACCATTCTTAAATACTCTATACGATGAACCATCCGAAGCAAGAGCCGCCCATGCAAGCTAATGCTCCGAAGGACAATAATAAACCATTAGGCCTTTAAATAGACTTGTTGAAGGAAACCTAGATAGTGCTGATTCCAAGCAAGAGCCGCACACACAGTCACACAGAATTATTCTTATCAAAGTCTGATTATTCTCATCAAAGTCTGCAATAGCTCACTGACATAAAATAACTGATTAAAATGAAATATGTGGGATGGCTGTATGGCCCTTGCACACACAGATGCCCAATAATGTTATTCTTATCAAAAGCCTAAAATATGTAGCTGCCTGATGTACAGTAACTGATTAAAATGAAATCTGTGAGATGGCTGTATGGCCCCTGCACACACAGTCACCCTGAACTAGACTAATAACAATACTGAAATAACTAGTAAAATTGAAAATCTGCGAGATGGCTGTATGGCCCGTGCTCACACAATCATCTTGAAATCATCCTGAATTACGTGAATAACTTTATGTAATAAAATGGGCCGGATGGCCCTGACTCAGGCTGTGAGAATTCTATATATGACCATGTCACTGTCCATCTGTCTTCGTTGTGTAAACGCAAGTACCATATGGCATACTACACTCTTGCGCCGGATTATGTGAGGCAGCCCAGAGGGGACAAGCAAGGAAACAGAAACCAGACATTTCATACCCAACTGCAGTGTATCAATATCCAGCATTAAGCCAAGGCTGCCTGTGCTACCTAATTAGCTGTAGATGCCATATACTGAGGGAAGCAGCAGCTGGTCTTGTGTAGCCACGCACTATTAGATGCAACTCCTGGATAACTGATCAGCAGAACATGTACCACTACATGTATGTTGAATTGAATTGATGAGCTACAGAGAATGCAAAGTTACGTGTGTTGACTCTCTCAAGAGAGAACTCTGCCCAAGATTCGCTTCATTGAAAACGCGTCCGTGAAAGGGAACTGCCTGCATATACCTTAGCACCTGCAATAAAATGAAAACAATAAAAACAACTTCTGTAAACACGCTAGAATGTGCTACTATTAATAAACAATGCATAAACTATCAGTCAATCCATTAGGATCTCCAAAACAAACTGAATTAACAGTAAATTCCTCAAAAGAACCACAAAGTTAAAGTAATGATGTGATGTGGTGAGGGAAGCGTAAGCCTTTTGTCCCCAAACAACCAACATGGGACTATAATGTCCACACAAATCAAAACTTGGGAGCCAACAAAAACCAGAGAAAAAATTAATCTAGCTGCATGTACTTCTAAACCAAAATAGTGGATTACACAATTAAAGAATAAAAAGTTGGCATCGACGGCAAAAAATGAGAATGGTAAATTCAAACCAAATAATATTTGCATCAGTTTCCCTAGACAGGAGGACCTTATAATTGTTCGAAACCTGCAACGAATTAAATAGTATTGCAGTGCCCCAAACATTGATCACCCCTGAGGGAAGGAATATTACAGAGGCTCTACTAGTTAGCACCATCAAAAAGGGGGGTGGCTGATGCTCACACAACAAGTAAAAACATGGAGGCTTGAACAGTTAGCACCGTTCTAAACAGGGTGGCTAAAACAGTTAACACCCGTGAAAAAGCTAAGAACATGGTGGCTTGAACAGTTAGCACCGTAGAAAATAGGGTGGCTAAAACCGTTAACACCCATGACAGAATTAAAAATCTAAACAGGGTGGCTAAAACAGTTAACACCCGTGAAAAAGCTTAGGGTGGCTAAAACAGTTAACACCCGTGAACAAGCTTAGGGTGGCTAAAACAGTTAACACCCATGACAGAACTAAAAATCTAAACTGGGTGGCTAAAACAGTTAACACCCGTGAAAAAGCTTAGGGTGGCTAAAACAGTTAACACCCGTAAACAAGCTTAGGGTGGCTAAAACAGTTAACACCCATGACAGAACTAAAAATCTAAACAGGGTGGCTAAAACAGTTAACACCCGTGAAAAAGCTTAGGGTGGCTAAAACAGTTAACACCCGTGAAAAAGCTTAGGGTGGCTAAAACAGTTAACACCCGTGAAAAAGCTTAGGGTGGCTAAAACAGTTAACACCCGTGAACAAGCTTAGGGTGGCTAAAACAGTTAACACCCATGACAGAACTAAAAATCTCAACAGGGTGGCTAAAACAGTTAACACCCATGAAAAAGCTTAGGGTGGCTAAAACAGTTAACACCCGTGAACAAGCTTAGGGTGGCTAAAACAGTTAACACCCATGACAGAACTAAAAATCTCAACAGGGTGGCTAAAACAGTTAACACCCATGAAAAAGCTTAGGGTGGCTAAAACAGTTAACACCCATGAACAAGCTTAGGGTGGCTAAAACAGTTAACACCCATGACAGAACTAAAAATCTAAACAGGGTGGCTAAAACAGTTAACACCCGTGAAAAAGCTAAGAACATGGTGGCTTGAACAGTTAGCACCGTAGAAAATAGGGTGGCTAAAACAGTTAACACCCATGACAGAACTAAAAATAATGGTGGCTTGAACAGTAGCACCATAGACAATAGGGTGGCTCAAACCGTTAACACCTGTGAAAAAGGTAACAACATGGTGGCTTGAACAGTTAGCACTGTAAAAAAAATCGGGTGGCTCAAACAATTAACACCCGTGAGAAAGCTACTAATATGGTGGCTTGAAGAGTTGGTGGCTTGAATATTTAGCACCATAGAAAATAGGGTGGCTCCAACAGTTAACACCCGTGAAATAACTACTCCCGTAGAGGAACAAATCCTCACAATGAAAAACACTGGCAACAGAATGTCGCCGACAGTGAGTAAAGAAAAACAACAGAACATGACGATACAACACGTGACATGACATTGACCAGCACACAATAACCCTAATAAAATTATGCTCATACCTCCGAGATAACTTTTAAGAATGGTTGCTATGTAATTTCTAAAACCTTGCAAATGCGTTGAGGGAATGGAACATAAAGTTTTAGCCGGTAGGGTTGGATAATATATCTTTTTCTTTTTTTTTTTTTTTTTTTGATAATAATTAAAGGTTACAAGTAAGCTGAGTCCAAAGGTCAAAAAGGCTCAAACGTGCAAAATTGTAACTTCAGAATATCAATAAAATAAATTGCCTTTACATTATCATAACACAGCTAAGATTATGAATAAAGGGATCCATTACTGGGCTGGTAAAAACACATATTTCAAACTGAATATCGATCGATTGATATTTTGCGCTAGTTGGCACCAGCGATACAACTAGCTGAAGTAGGAACACGAGGTACCACGAAGTATGAACAACGAACGGAATAGCATACACGCCAGTGTAACTGCCAACATTTAACTGGCCGATTGAACGAAGAATTCGATTTTATATGCGCATAAACGACCGTAACGTGTATCAATTCTTGCAATCAACAAGACGATCGTGTGCACGCACATCATATCAGATCTGTGCACATCAATACAGCACCGAGAGTAAGCGGTAAGCCATCTGGCAATAATCTAGTACTTATCTCAAAGAAGAGGTGATGCTCGGTAGATAAAACCCCAAGAAGATCAAAGGAGACTGATAAATCACCAGCATCCTACATCCAAACCTGCCCACCGTCTAAAAATGTTTTCCAACTTTCTTGTTGCCGTGAGCAGAGAGGGTGACAATTTCCCACGGGCGTAGAGGGAGGCTGAGTTTTCGGTGTTCAATGAAGAAGTCAGCGGTAGTTTGGGAAAATGAAGAGAGACTTCCGGTTAAATGATCGAGCTTCTTGTCGGGACGTTTCCGGTCGACTTTTTGACCTTATTTATGTCACATTTTCGCAATCTGGCGGGAAAACCAGACGGGCGAGATCAGGGCGGATAAAGGTTGGGCGGTGAAACGGGCGCTCCGCTCTTCATTTAATGTGTGATGCGGAGTAGGACTGGCACGAGCGCTCTTTCCGCGCTTCCGGTGCGCTTGAAGGCCGGCGAAATTTTCCTTTTTGCAAACCGGAAATCCTATTTTCTTTCTGTAATTTCAGGCTACAATGTTAAATATATAAATTCGTTTCATGACAATATCAATCAACAGTTTCATATGTTTGTGTCTGTACGTCTAAAAGTCAAACTTGTTGGTCGTATAATGCCAAAATTTGAGTTTAATTTGAAAGTGTTGAATACCTCCTCCTTCCACTAAATATAACCTAATCGTCTTTCGCCGTTTCGTTTGCAAAAGCTTAACACTTCTTAACCTCAATTTTTACATATGTTAAAGGGGGATAAATTTTTTATAACATAACAAAAAATTAGATTGATATATATTGATATAGTGGCGTTGTACTTCTTCAAACTTTGCTTCTCGGGTGCAACTCGCCATGGCGATTCGCGCAATGCGTTGTAAATGCGGCAACCGCATGTAAACAAAATTTATTGAGGTTAGTTGTAAGGTTTTTTCTCCGTTTTTCTCTCTAAAACAGAACAAGGTTAACAATAAAAACTGAGGGGAAACTACTTTTGAAGTTTCGAAGAAAAAAAAAAGACGTTTGAGATGTTTTTTTCAAAATTAAAAAGAAGGATGATGGTGATTGAAATTAGCATAATTTCACCTTGCACGAGCTGCACGCATTTATAAAATACACGTCATCTAGTTATGATACACGATCTGCTGTCTTTTAGTTTTGCCATGGATGACATGGATGAGATTTTCCTTCCTGTTTTAGACAGCACTTAGTTGTTTTTGTTTTGGAATAACATCGACATTGGCGAGTAGCAGAACGAAAACATCATTCAGAATAAAGTCATGGAAGTAATAAAAGAAACCCTTTGAAAGAGATGTTTGTCTACTCCAACTAAACCTCTCGCAAAAAATAGTAACATTTGCCTCTCGGAGACAGCGTACCAGCACAAAGGAACGAGGAAGAAGTGCAAGAAAACAAATCAAGCCGCCATAATTCAGTGACAGCGGCAGTGTCTAACGTACAAACCACATCGCAAGTCCTGAACGAAGTCGAAAACAAGCGACATTTCTAAGCAGAGTCCAGTCCACTGCATCACACCTTTTTGCTCGGACGCGCTCGTTTCACCGCCCATCCTTTATCCGCCCTGGGCGAGATCAAGGTTTTCAAGCGCCAATTATGAAGTCCTCCGTGGACGAAGTAAGGGAAAAAGAGATTGTATTTCTTCAAGGAAATTTTGATAACGTTCGCTTTTCGGAAAATTATTGTTTTGCAGTCCACAAAGGAGACGCAGAAAGTCTAACTGATTTGATCGACAGATATCTTTTTTTGAATTCGACCTCCTTCATTCAATCGGGAGAAGCACGTGAAGGAGAAAAATCACAAACGCTATTCCCCGAAAGGTAAGTGAAATGATGAGTTTTAAATGGAATTCTAAGAGTCTCTTGCTCTACTTCAACACCAATAAACCACATAGTTTTTTTTTGCAGAATACCAGTTGTATTAGAAAACTGCAGATCGTCTCGGGGGGGGGGGCGCACCCTCTGCACCCTCCCCCTAGATCCGCCCCTGCAAAGGGCGTGTGAATTGAGGCTGAAAAGCAGAAAATAAAATGCAACGAAAATCGTAAATGTTAAGTTGTTGAATATAAATTGCCTGTCCTTATGCCAGACATTTACTAACGATGGACTATCGTTTCCTATTTTTAGAGGTCGCAACATTGCAGTTTGTAAGATCTGTAAACAGGATGACAACGAGGACTGGTTGGGCTGTGATCGCTGTGGACAATTCTTCCATGCCAGCTGTCTGGGAGTGGACTTTGCCACCACACTCTGTCAAACCTTTTACTGCACTTCATCATAGCTTTCAGTCTGTAGCCTTCAACTTTTGCATAACCCAGTTCAAGTTAGTCCAAGCAAACCGCTTGCAACAATGTACGAAAAACGAATCCAGTGTTCTGACTGCGATCTATTTTCCAAATTACCGTGGTTCTTTTCTTATTTGTTTGGTTTTTTTAAGGGGTGTTTGATCCCTCTTTACAAGCCCTAATATGTATGTAACAAAATCATTCGCAATACCATGAACGAGCGACTAATGAGAAAACGTATTTTAATACATTAAAATATCAATAAGTATCGAGATTATTGTGAAAACAAACATACACAAAACAGGGGAGAATTGTTACTTAGTGTATATGTTCATGTCTGCGGTAACACCGGCTTTTAATACATATTTGTAATAAATCGCCATTAAAGTTCAAAACTGAAAATAACAAATACTGTAGCCTCGGGCTGAATCAGAAATATTTATAGCTGGTGTTGTAGTTTCACTGCACACAGCGTAAAACTAAATCAATGCAACTCTCATGGGGAGCACTCCGGATTTCAAGTCCCGATTCAAGTGATGGGCGCTGGTCGTATCGGATATTTTTGATTACAAGAGAATGCGTGACAAATACAATGATCCTAATAACTTCAATACCAAAATAGAATCTACAAACCACTGTTATTACTGTTATTTCTTTTCGGCAAATACCGGGTTATGGCATAGATTCGCGAATCGGAATTCGCGGCTACGTTAAAAGAGAACAAAGAAAAATGCTTTTTAGTTTTTAGAGACATCGCGATTGCGGTGAAACTAAGTGAGAGTGAATCGTGAATAAAACTAGTTTCATCCATCTACTGTACATGTGACTTGTGGACAACCCTGGGAGGCAAAACATTCCCCATAATCGGAGCATTTTTTTTTTTTTTTTGGGGGGGGGGGGGTTTGAATTCTGGCCCCATTCATTCATCCCCGTCACTTTAGCCTGAGTATCAGGCGTTTCTGGGGAAAAGGGGAAAGATGGAAGGGAAAAAGGGAGAGAACTGAAGGAGACAGACTCTTCTCCCCCTCCCCCTCCCCCATCTAAAATCTCCTCTCCCCTAGCCCCTTAGGAAGGCCTGATACTCAGGCTACGTCACTTGGAATCAATACAAATTACAATATATATTCCCATACATCAAGCACCTACCACAGCTGTGACATTAGGGACTTTAAGATCTGGGACGCGACGACTTCTAGAACGCGGTGGCTGATTAAGGACTGGAACTAGAACGCCGTCGTTTGCGCGCGAAAAGTAAAGTTAAGATCTCCGTCGCGATGCAAGACGACGCGGCTGCAAACCGCTCTTTATCAGTGTGATTCTTCACGTATTCTTCGGCAATTCTTTCGCAGAAATAGCAATGGCATCATTTAAGAAAGTCCAACAAATGCTTTGTTTGTGCTTTGTTCGATAGCGTCACCTCCACTTCTTCGTTGACGCTTCGGTTTGTCATCGCTTTCATCCGCTAATGAACCTCTTTTATTCGTCTCTGACAGCTTCTCCATCGCTTTAAGTCTAACATCTTCCGCTTTAGCCCGATCTTATTGAAGTTTTTTGCCAGCTGTTTTCCCTGTGTTTCCTGTAATTCCGCTTCGCCACTTTCCTCCAACGCGATGATTATATCCAATAGATTTTCTAGTTCCGTTGGCTCATCGGGAGTTATACCAGTTGCTTTTTCCTCCGCTAGAAGTTTCTTCTTATGCTTGTAAACAAGGATTCCCACGTGGTCTCGGACTGATCGCTTATCAACCCTGAATTTCGGCACAGTGCATTTGTTCAAGGTGTCCGCTATTTTTTCCCACATACTGCTTCTTTGTGTTGACCCTTTCTTAGTTGTGTAGGGATTTACATTGACGACTTCTCTGCATAGAATGGCTTCATGATCATGTGTCCAAAACATTACTGAACTAAAGGGAAGCATAAAAACACACGCAGTTTAATAAAATTAAATTAAATAATACAGATTAAAATTGGCTTTTAGCGGCAGATGAACGCAATAAATCGAGAACTGCAACGGTACAAGAGAAGAGAAGAGAATCCAGAAGACTCCTGCGTTCACTATTTGCAGTTTTAGCTTGTGACTTACTTGCAAGCCTTGCTCGAAATCGAATTCGAAGGCGCTGCCATTTTATAAGCTTCGTACACCTGAAAGAAATTTGAAAATAATCAAAATCCTTTCATCTCTGCGATCTAAAATGTCGCCAGAAATTACGTCCAATGATTGTAGAGTGCTGATTTTACATGTTTAGAGGAATATATCATCATTTAATTTAAGCACAGGAACAAATATACTCACGTTTTGTACAGAACGTCAAACTCGCAAAATCCACGTTCTCGACGCGACTTGGTGACACCAGGACGACGGCGTGAGCATGCGCAACATGTCTCCTCTTTGAAAATTTACTTCCGGTCGCGTCTTACAGACGTCGCGTCTCGGACCTTAAAGTCCCTATTAATAAGGTCAAAAAGTCGACCGGAAGCGTCCCGACAGGAAGCTCGATCATTTAACCGGAAGTCTCTCTTCATTTTCCCAAACTACCGCTGACTTCTTCATTGAACACCGAAAACTCAGCCTCCCTCTACGCCCGTGGGAAATTGTCACCCGAGCAGAGAGGCCATGTGCCTCGCTTTCATGTCTTAAAAACACAATATATAATGTCCCGGATGGCAGAAACGCCCCCTCCCCAGTAACTGGAGAAATGACACATTAATCAGTCACATTAAGCATAAAACCATTTATTTCTTTCAGAAATAAATCTCCTTTAAATAGGCGAAACTGGGTGAAAACTAGGCGACTATTTCCCTCTAAAATATTTGTAATACGCAAAAGCCCATGTTTAGAACCAGTAATTTGCCGTTTCAACATTCCAATAATTTTAGTGAAAACATGGCAATTTGCCCATGGCAACACCGAAAGCCGAAAAATGCTGATAGAAACAAAATATCATCTTTCAGATCGGCCGAATAATAGACTAACTTTATCAACTCTCTTGATGATCAAACCAAATCTTTGTGGAACCACCATTTTCGTTTCTTTATTTCTTTATTTATTTTTTTGCTGTTTTATATCATGGCTCTGGTAAACAACGAGAAATTAAAGAATTAACACACGCTTTTTAAATTATTTGGGCTAAAATTTATAGAGTATCACTGAAAAGCTTGGTCTGTTTCTGTTTTTTTTTTTTTTTTTTGAGACGAGATGTTACATGTAAACATGATGTCCCATGTAGCTGCTATTTCACTTTATAGATACTCTATAAATTACCTTATAAAGAGCTCCTTTATTTTTCCTCATGACGCCAAGTTTTAAAATTGGTTTTTCAGTTTAGCCATTCTGACACTTTGAGTAGCCAGTCAACTTGATAGTAATTTCCGGCTATAATGCATGGTTGCTTGCTACTTATGCCTGGCTAATGACAATTCTCTTAAACTCTTGGCTCAGTCAAATACAGACGATATTCACTTTTCTACAATACTCCGCTGCTTCACTAAGAAATAAAGCGTTTTCACATGACTTTACGTCCGCCATATTGGTGTTTCAAAACAATGAAACGGCGGCCATGTTGGTGTGCCAAACCAGTCTTTTGTTCCAATAAGTTTCCATGGCTGCTGGCCACTTGAGCAAAAACGTTCTATTAAAGCCGGTGAATCATGTTATAGATGATATTACACTGCACTTTTAGTTTCACTGTAAATAAACGAAAATAAAGAAGACAAATCCACGCTTGTGAGAGCCAGGCATCTTCGTACAACCAATCAAAGATATTGGAGAACCATCTAGCGTTCTCTCTCCTTTATTTACTCATGATATTTTAACGAAATACAAGTCCTTCGCCTTAATGTACTTTCAAGAGGATTTACTTATCAACACCAGTGTTTAACTTCCTCGTCAAAAGACGGAACATAACGTGCTTACATTCGTATATTGAGAGTTGTCCCGACCACAACGGGTAATATTTTTTTTGTTTTCCAACCAGTTGTCGCTGTGCTGGGCGGTAACACGAGAGCATTGATTAGAGCTAAAGGTAAAGTTACTGGTACACATTGAAATTCAAACTCTTTAAACTTTTCTTAAGGGTATGCGTATTTTAATGCATCGACGCGATGCTTCTTATGAAATTCAAATTCAAGGTCAATCGAAGTATCGTTAAATGAATCGAGCGTTCGATTTTTCTGCTTCGGTCATTATATATGATCAAACAAAAAGACTTCTAAATGAGTTTTTTTTCTCCCATGCCAAGGGACTTTCAGTGTCATTTTTCCAATATTTTCAACAACTTTTAAAAATTTAATAACCAAGGGACAACACTGTGAACATGAGTTTCTTTTCAGACAAATGATTCACAGTGTTAAGAAAAACAACTACTTCAAGTAGTAGACTATTTGCCGATGACACTTTCCCAGCTGTGACGGTAAGGATTATTGCAGCTCCTCCCCCTTATGAATCGTAATGTTCAACAAAATTACGTATCCTGGTGGGGTCAGTTCAGAGTCTGAAAACAATGGGTACACTTGTAAATTACACAGTCTTCTAAAAGTATTATTTTAAATCGATCCCTGTATTTAATCAAGACAAAATACCTGGTTATTCAACGGCGAAAAAAAATTGTAGTATACAGGGTAAACTCCATGAGAAGAAAATAGCGGAAATTATTTCACTATCAGAAGACATGGGCTTTTAAAAGCCGACTCGGGGTCGGGTTTGGTGTACATTCTTTGTTTGCTTCTTTATGTTTGATATTTTGGTCAAGGAAAACAACATATAAGGAAAAAAAAGAGCAATAGCCTCCAGCCCTTTAGTCAACGCTGCTCAGGATAAACGCTTTTTTAAAAATGAATCAGAAAAATACACTAAATTACAATTTGAACATAATTACCGTAGAGGTTGCAAAAAGATCAGTCACTATCAAGAACAGTCCTACTAAAGACTACACTCGACTCGGACGATCACAATAGCTTACTCATGAAATTAAAAAAAGTAACGGTCCTACGATCGAAACTTGAGTTTATCCTGTATTTATTTAGAGAAAATAAGATAAAACAAAAATAGCAAACACAATTAAACTTTGAATTCATCATTTTCGTTCAACAATTCAAAACATGACACGCCTTTTAGGGCTTAAAGAAGCCGCTAACTTAGGGAAAAACAAGTCGCGATCCAATGATGTCAACAGTCATCACGCTATTTCTCATTTTAAACACAGCTCTAAAGAACGAAAAAGAGTCTCTGATAAAGAAATAAGCCCGCTTTTTTCGCTATTCTATTCGACTACCGAATTTTGTCGCACCAAACATGCACTCTGCTGCAACCTCTTTGGTCGGGTTAAAAAGAGAGCTCCTCTTTCTTAGATAAACAAACTACAGTTACAGTTTGAAAATTAAGTTTTTACATTTGTAATGTTTCTTATAAATCTTTAAAAACACGACCTGTCTAATCCGCAGAAGACAAAATGGCTGCCATTTGCGGATTACAACCCTGGATTGGAATAAACAGGAACGACAAAGCTGCCTACCTCAATGATATGCTACTAGTTGCTGTCAACGGATCGTTTGCCGTTTTTGCATTTCTTAGCAACCTGGCCATCATTTTCACCATAATCAAGACCCCCTCCTTACAGAAATCGTGCAACATTCTACTATGTAACCTAGCCTTCGCAGATTGTCTCACGGGAGTTATCGCTCAGCCCATGTTCGTTGTGTGGAGACTTCTTTTTCAAAGAGCCCAGCAGTCATGTCTACATCAAGTTTTGGTGTTTGATGTGTATTACACTTTACAAGTGCTTACTGTTGGCTTATCGTTTGTCAACGTTCTAGTTATCAGTTTTGATCGCCATTATGCCTTAGCCAGACCTCTGGAGTACATTACTCGCGCCACTAAAACAGGTGGGTTGTTTGCATTAGCATTTGATAAAGAAGGTCTCTTAGAAGATATGGGCATTCACGGTAACTATAGTTACTGGTATAGTTACTGGTCTAAGATTACGGCATTGAATCGAATAGCGCTTTTTGTAAACTACTCGGATCTTCCCCAAGTTTAGTCAGCACCAACTGGTTGTAAAGTAGCCGAGAAAAGGAGGGCTATCTGGAACGAATAATAACTATTTTATCATTCGATCACCGAGTTCTTTTTTTAGTGCATAAACTAATGGATTGGAAGTGATCAGCCATTTGCACGAAAGAGCGATCGCAAGAAGGAGAAAAGCGTGGTATCATTTACGCATGGGCAGAATATTATTTGCAACCAAACACAGTTGGACGACATTGCGCATGAGCAGACCATTATTTGCAGTCAGTTATTTGTAAGTGTGAGCTCTCGGTCAATGAAAAGGAAGAAAGATTTGCATCGGATGATAATTTAATTTTACCATCCTGTGGACGATAACAATGACTGACTGGCTGATTAACTGATGGCACGTAGTTATCGGTTCCAGTGTTCTTAATAAGGCCTTTACCAAGGCAAATATTGCATCTACCTGACAGGTTTATCAGTTTGCTATTTTTTCTTTATATAATTCTTTTTTAGTCTCATTCGATGAAGTTTCCTGGATACCTTACCATAAGGTATGTAAGCACCACCAGGTCAGAACGAGATCGTCGACCTCAAAACAGTTGGTATTGCGAGAAAAACGACTCGCCACGCGCATCCTGGTATATTTCTTTAACATTTGCTGCCCGACTATGACGTGAAACTAGTAATTTGAAGTTACATGGACGACGTCAAGACACGAGGACGAATTTGTCTGCCTGTTTTTGAACAAATTTGATACAGCTCGTTAGAATTAAACTTGGCCTCCATTTGATAGATTTAACGAGGCCAAAAAGGGAAAAGAGTGTGCGAAAAGAACGCAAATTCCTTTAAGTGAAATTTTACTGCTTTTGCGTGGTAATCAGTCTACATGCAGCTGTTTCTGGTCATGTACTTAAATGTCTGTTTCCTTCTATTCTCCCAGTAATACATAAGATTGTCAACCTTTCCTTGGAAGCTGGTCGGATGCCTGAGATGCTTAAACAAGCTATACTTAAGCCATTGCTCAAAAAGCCCTCTCTGGATTCGAACGACTTCAAGAACTATAGGCCTATTTCTAATCTTCGTTTCATATCCAAAACTATTGAAAAATGTGTTGCCCAACAGCTGCTTCAATACTTAGATATTAATGACTTTGGTGAAACATATCAATCAGCCTATAAGAGGAACCATAGTACAGAGACGGCTCTTATTAGAGTCCACAATGACATAGCCATGGCAATAGATCAACATAATTCAGTTATCCTAGTACTTCTCAATCGTTCGGCTGCATTTGATACTGTTGATCATGGTACCCTCCTCTCGCGACTGTCCAATCACTTTGGAATTACTGGAACTGTATTGGAATGGTTTCGATCAGATCTTTCTGATCGTACACAGTTTGTGCAGGTTAATGGTGCGTGCTCTGCTTCTTATGTTCTTGAGTTTGGTGCACCGCAGGGATCCGTTCTTGGCCCGTTGTTATATTCAATGCACACATCCCCTCTTGGCGAGATTGCTCGACGTCATCAAATTTTCTATCACTTTTATGCTGATGACACTCAGCTATATATTACGTTCAGGACGTCGTCTGTTTCTGATATGAATCTGAGTAACGCCAAATTGGTAAACTGTGTTCGAGACATGGACGCATGGATGCTTTCCAACAAGCTGAAATTAAATAAAGACAAGTCCGAAGTTCTCGTAATATCCTCTTCCTATCGACCTCGGCCACCACTATCTTCTGTTGATATATGTAATGAGACTGTATCCTGCTCCCCCAGTGCACGCAATGTTGGAGTTATCTTTGATCAGTCCCTTTGTATGGTACCTCATGTCAATGCAGTCTGTCAATCGTCCTTTTTCCATCTTCGTAACATTGGTTTAATACGCAAATATCTTTCTTATGACGCTACAAAGATCATTATTCATGCCTTCGTAGTTTCTAAACTTGATTATTATAATTCTTTATTGTACGGCCTACCATGCTATCTTATTCGGAAGCTTCAACATGTTCAAAATTCTGCCTAGCTCTCGCCTTGTCAACCAGTGTCCAAGATTTTGCCATATTACTCCAGTCCTGAGGGATCTTCACTGGCTCCCTGTCTCCTTTCGTATTGAATTTAAAATTATGTTAATTACTTACAAAGTACTACATGATCGAGCTCTAATCTATATACAGGAACTCCTTCAATTGTATACACCCAGCTGCAATCTTAGATCCTCTAATATAAATTTATTGGTTAAACCCTATTTTAATCTAAATTCGTATGGTAAACGAGCTTTTTCTGTTGCTGTTTCGGATCTTTGGAATAACTTACCTGAGGATATTAAATCTGCAAACTCAGTTGACGATTTTAAACGCAAACTTAAAACATTTCTTTTTATGCGAGCTTATGAATCGTGATGTTTTTATTTGTTATCTGATTTTTTATCTATTGTGTACATTTATTTATTTTGTAGTTAGCGTCTAGTTTTAATGTCAATTTCTTGTGATTGTTTTTACTTTTTAGTTTTATCTAATTTTTGTAAACAGCGCCTTTGAATGTTGTAGAAAAGGCGCTATAAAAATGGATTATTATTATTATTGTTATTATTATTAACCTTATTTTATTCCATCCTGTTTTGCAGGAGCAGTTAAAGTTACCATCTTCGCAAACATAATCTGGCTGTTGTTAACAATCGTACTTCAATTTACTTTGCCTCCTCTACCAGGCTTCATTTTCGTGACTTTCTTTAGGTGTGCTGTTTCTGATTGTCCCTCCAGTCAATTATGTTAGAGCCCTACTCGCTATTCGTCGTCATAAGGCTCAGTTGGGTGGTGAAGTTACGCTCCAGATGTCAATAATATTGCAGCGCGAGAAGAGAGTTGCTCTTGACATGTGCATTGTCGCCGGCTTGCTGTTTGCTTCTCTCTCACCAGCTCTTTCCATGTCAACTGTTCAAAAGCGATATCCTCGACTACACTCCATTCTGCTCCCTTGGAGTTTGACAATGTCGTTTATTCCGTCCGCTGCGAATCCACTCATTTACGTTTTACGTAATAAGAAAATGAGAAATGCCTTTAAATCTATTATCAACATGTAATGGCTCGGCCTTCTGCAGTCAACCATCAGTAGGCGACCGCTTTTGTACAAGAGCTATAACTTAGCCGAAAGGATTACGGAATAAGTAGCACTTACTTCGTTTACTGGTCATTTAAACCTTATTTTATTCAGCTTGAAACACTGACGTGTTTCGATAAAAATTTTTCGGAGACCATATCGATGATATTTTTCAGTCGCCTTTAGACCTCAAAACATGTTACATCACTCGTAAGCCAAACTCCTCCCTTCACAAGACTGGAAGGCGCGTTTCAAAAATCTCAAGGAGTTGAATGCAGGCGGTTTTTGTCACTGCCTTCTCGCTTCGCCTCCTCCCCTATCGTTTTCTTTTTCGTCCGCAGTTCACCTTTCGCGGGACTGAATCTGTTACTTCACGAATCAGAAAAAAAAAAACATACAATAAAAAATTCATTTTAGTCCTCGGTTAGGTTTCGTGGGCTGATTACTTTACGAAGTGGTTTTCAACAGGAGGGGGCGGGGGGGTGGTACTTCCTAGTAATCGTGTAATCGGGAATTGTCGCTGGATTGTATCGAATTTTCACGGCTGGATTGACTATAATGGAGTTGCATTTTCATAAGAATTACTAGAGTGGGGTTATACATTTTCGGGATTTGGGGAATCAGAAAATCCAGGTAGATAGGGATTTAATAATGGGAACATTTTTCACTTCGTTCAGTTTAACCAATGTGTCAATTCATTTCGCGATAACCTAGTTAAAAGGCTTTATAAGGCAGATGCAAAAACAGAAAGTTGCTAAGTTGGAATCGCAAAAATTGGATTTTTCCAAAGGTGACTAAGATGGGGCTACTATTTGGCCACAGAATAGACTCAAGAGAGAATGATCTAAGAGAGCGAATCCCCCATACATGACCCTCTTCCCATGAAAATTATTTTCAATCTATTCTTGGTTCTGTGTCAGACTGCGTGTTTATTTTAAGGACGCCACCTTATTGGTCGGTTAGCGTGGCGTCATGTAATTTAGACTTAGCCGGTAATTCATTTCACTGCCGATCACGCACAGCAAGCGATATGACGTGCAACTTGGTATTACTATCGTCGACGAGTCAAAAGATTTGTACGTGGAATAATCTGGCCAGAGTAGCTGACGAAGAGCAAAACGGTCCTGGCTTGTGGGAGTTTGCCGGAGAAAGCGGTTCCGACTCGGCGAAAACTGCTTATTGAGGTCTTCGCTACATCAGTATACAAACAACCAACATCCTATGGTTAAAAAAAGACAACTGTCCCTTCCGGCGACATCCACGCACACCCGCGAGCTGTGTTACCGTCGTTTGGATCCAACCATGGACACGTAACGAGAAAGTAGGTTCAAAGTGGATTCAAACATCAATGTTTGGCCGCCAAACATTTGAATTTTGTGAGGGCTCTAGACAAATGTGGGCACACCGCTCACTATAAAGAATTGATCGAATCCGGAAACCACGCATCAAAACTCTCTGGCATCCAGGTTAGCGACTGTTTAACAGCTTGAAGAATCTGACCTGATTTGTGTTTGCACAGCGAAATATTCATCGCAAGTATTAGACGTTAAGAAGAAGTAATGCAGTTTGAAACTCTCAAGAATAATTCTTAAAAGCAAATGTACTGCTTCTGAACAAAAATATTCCTGGGAAAAGAGAAAAATATCTTGCATATTTGCATAAACAACTGAAGCCAGCCACTTATTTAAGGTTTCTATGATAGACAGACAAGAATTAGAGATATTCAATATTCCATCACTTTGTTTATTGAACTCATTGCAATCAAATGTTTTTTATAGAATAAGAACGTTGATAATTTCTGTGTTGTAATATTACCTAGAATAGTCTTTATCGCTCACTTCGTGTTTTTCTGAGTACTTCTCGCTTCGGCACTGGCAACTAGTTGTTGCCAGTCGTCCTTCTCCAACTGCGCGAAGCAACGTTTTTCTTGTTGTTTTTCGTATATTTGCTCTACTCTTTGCAGCTTCAAGCACCAACTCACTCTCAGAAATTTTTCCCCATATGTTAAAATTTGGTTCTTCTTTGTCCATATTGAGGAGTAAAATTATTTTTAAGAAAACCAAAAACAAAACAACCGGCACTGCGTGACATGTTACGTCATTTGCACAGTCTATCTCTTACAGACCATAGTTCTCGACCAATTAGCGCGCGAGGATTCGCTCAGTTTTATTGTAAAATTCTTTTCAAGACCATCACTGTGATCGAATTTAATCTATAATTTTCTCTTTTTGTTTTTAAATCAATTACACTGTAAGTATAAATTTCTGGAATTCTTTGATTAGGTTGAAGCTTATTCGTCTTACTTTTTTGGGTTCAAGTAACTAAATGTATGTAAATGGCACTTCGCTTTTAGCCTTGGCTAAATCTATATATTAAAAGTATAAAGGAGGACGTGCTTATATCGTAAGAGAACATTACAAGCAGATAAATGGTAAATTCAAAATAATAACTGACTGTACAATAAAGCGTAGCGTCCATTATCCACTACATTAATTACCGTAGATCAACCACCAATAAAGCACTACAAAAAAAGCGGCCCAAATGCACTTTCAAGAGGTTTGTACTTAATATAAGGAGTCGGAAAACAGACAATGATACAGTGGTTCAGCTGATCATACTAAGCAATATTCTTTGATTCAGAATCGATCGTGTCACGGCTTCAAATTTGATTTATATACTCAGTGGTGAGTGATAAAATTTTTACTTTTCTCGCTTTACTAGGTGCTGAAGAAATACAGTTGTTAGGAGTAGTAGTGTAGAAGGTAGAGGTCAAAGCCTTTTGGCAGTGAACGTTAGATTTGTCGAGTTAATATTTTTTTAGACTGTTAGATAACAGTGTAGTGGATCTCATGATTATCGAAGAAAATCAAATTTGCGAAAAGAAATTTAAAAAGCCAGTGAATGTTAGCGAAGCTCGCTTATCTATAAGTCATCGAATTGAAAAGACCTTTCTTTTGAGTTTTTTTTTTTCAAACAAAGCGATTGGAAATGTTATGTCTTGAGCTAGCCGGTAATATTACACTTACAACATTTAGCTTGCGGCCCTTCCAGTAGTTGCTCGATACTTCCCTGTGTTTTTATCTGTTTGTTTTCCAATCAGAATTGAAAGTTTAAAGTTTAGCTTCGCGATGGACTGTGACGCATAAAAAGGTCCCTCAAAAAATTTCAAATTTCTGACCTTATCATTTTGCGGTAAACAGCTATATATTTCATTAAAAAAAACACACACACATTTTCGGTGAACCTTCAAGAGCCGATCGAGATCAATTTTTAACAATAAGTAGCACTCATGCTTTTTAGGATCGCAAACGTAACGACCTTTTTATTATTCACCGAACCTGAAAAATTTTGAAAGCGAAACTCCATTAATAAAACGCTGAAAAATTTTACAAAATCATTGCCTAAGTAGCGGCCACCAGTTTTTTATTACAAAATTAGCCTCGATTCTGCCGTTCAAATTCTGAGCAGCTGGGCGTCTGTTATGTTCGTTCCGTGTGAACGGAATAACTATTTGGTCGACATTTCGTTCACTGAGAGCCGTGTGAACATAATATTTGCATAGGTCTGCATGCATTTCAGGCGTGCAGCTAGCAGCTAACTTTTGTGGACTTCCAATTCCTAGGCCAACTGTCATTTGACACTTTTAACGAAAGACACACTCAACTCAACAATTCAAAACATGACGCGGTTTAAATAATGAGCGATCCAATATTGTCAACAGTCATCACGTTCTTTTTCGCTTCAAACACAGCTCTAGAGAACGAAAAAGAAAATCTAAAAAAGAAATAAGCCTGCTTTTTTTCTTTTGTCTAGTTATAAAGAGAGCTCCTATTTCTTAGATAAACACACTACAGATACATTTTGAAAATTAATTTTTTGCATTAATTGCTTTTTATCGATCTTTTTAAAAAAACGGGCTGTCTAATCCACAGAAGACAAATGGCTGCCATTTGCGGAATAGAACCCTGGATTGGAATACACAGGAACGACACAGCCGCCTACCTAAATGATGTGATACTCGTAACTGTCAACGGATGTCTTGCCATATTTTCATTTCTTAGCAACCTGGTCATCATTGTCACAGTAATCAAGACGCCTTCCTTACAGAAGCCGTGCAACATTTTACTGAGTAACCTGGCCTTTGCAGATTGCCTCACGGGAGTTATCGTCCAGCCCATGTTTATTGTGTGGCGACTTTTTCTTCAAAGAGCCAAGCAGTCATGTCTACATCAAGTTCTGGTGTTTGATATGTATTACACTTTACAAGTGCTCACGGTTGGTTTATCATTTGTCAACGTTATAATTATCAGTTTTGATCGCCACTATGCCCTGGACGGACCTCTGGTGTATATAACTCGCGCCACTAAAAAAGGTGGGTCTTTTACTTGAGCATTTGTATGTGTAATCAAATGGTGACGAAACGCAAGTGAAATTATTCCCTAATTTCACATGTATACCATTTGATTACCTATTAATATCATGGGTGACGAATTACCTTAGCAATCGAGGATTTTTGACTTGTTTATCCTGGATCGTATCGATCGATCGTGAACTCCACTCTCTCAAACGTTTGGAGCTGAAATTTGGCTTAAGTTTTCAGAATTTTTCGACAACATACCTCTAAGAATCCTTCCTGATGTCATCTTTCGTGTGTTCAGGTTTTCTAAAGCGTCTTTTTATGCCCTGACATCTTCATTCATGACATTTTAAAACTTCGTCGCCATCCTGAAACGGAGACGTACGGCAGGTTGCCGGGGCAATTTAGTAATTTCACACGTAAAATTACAAATTAACGCTGAAATTTCGCGCCAAAATTAAGGAGGAATTCGTCACCTATGATATTAGATAAATAAAGCCACTTAGAAGAAAAGATATATGGACAATTTCACTGTAAGGAACTATAGTTACCAAGGGTATTAGACAGTTCTACCTGGTCCAGGATTAAGGCATTTAATCAAAGAGCTGGAATGTTCTGCCCAAGATCGCGCGCTCTCATTGGTTACTTGGAGATAGACTGTTTCCCGCCTAAAGTGTCTGAGTGGGTACCATTGCAAAATGTATGAAATCAGTGACGGCTTGCTGATGTTTACTTTCAAACATTTGTTCACGTAGGTTTTTCTTTGTGTGCTATATTTCACCCAGGGAAACAAGTTAAATCTCAATGTTTACCTCGGCTCATCCGTGTAAGTCAAAACAATAGATACTTTTTTCATGTTATAAAGTCTATGAAGGGTTTCATATACGATTCAAGAGACAATTTATTGCCTTAAAAGCACTTCCTGCAGTACCGGTGTTAAGTTTAGGAAAAGTTCGAAAAGTTCGTCTCCGGGACAAACGTGGATCTTCAAATGCGATGAACTAAACTAATAAATCAAAACTTTGTACAAATGAATGATAAATATTTAGCCTCGTTCGGGTGAAAGTTCGACGTCCAATAGAAGATCTTAGCTTAATTTTGTTCGACCCAGATTCGAATTTCGTTCGTCTTATGAAAAGTTCGACCTTTGGCCTTAAGGCCTTGGATAGCTTTACTCAGGTATATTAAGACCTGGGTCTGCCACTTTTTTGCGGGTAGAAGGGGGTATTCTATCTTTGAAAGAAAAGGTATGGTAGGTTTGCAGACTTAGTCATTCATTATCTTTGTTAACATAGTATAATTGAGATTGACATCACCATGGTACCGTGTTGGGTGGCCAAGTAACGCTTCACTTCCGTATTTTTTCTTTGAGGATTCTGTAGGCAGGGTAAAAATACTATTATTGAGAATTTTTTGTGGTGTTGTTTTTACCTATCTGAAGTACTTTCCAAATTTAACTGGAATGGTGGTATGCCTACCCTTGATGAATGTTTTTCGGTTGTTACTTGACAGAAAAAATCGTTGAGATTTTACTGACCACGTGACCTGGACACGCCTTTCAGTTAGTTTCGTGTACATCCAGTAATATGTATAACACTTTCCACGCATTATTTTTTTAACATAAGTGTGAATACGTTCTCCTGCAGCTAGCCTGAAGATAAATATGGTAATTGATTATCTAAATGAGTCACGTGACCCCTATTGTGACAACTTTCAATCAACATGCTTAAGCTTCCTATCAACATGTTGCTTATTTACAGAGATAGACCACCCCCTTTATTTTTTCATGTAGTTTACGTGCCTTAATTGACCCAGTCCTTAATATACCCTTTCCATATCAGGTCTGTACGCACCGCGAGGACGGCATCGAGATCGTCACAAAATAGTTGGTTTACGAGCAAAAGAACGGCTCGGCAAGCGCATGCTGGTACGTTTCTTGAACATTGATTGGCCGACTACGACGTGAACCTTCCTAATGCGAAGTAAGATCGAGAACGTGAAAGAAAAATTCCCTTTTAGTAAAATCACTTGTGTATTGTCATCAGTCTACCTGCGGCTGCCTTTAAACTGACCTTATTTTATTCGATCCTGTTTTGCAGGAGCATTTAAAGTTGCCATCTTCACAAACATAATCTGGCTGCTGTTAACAATCCTACTTCTATTTGCTTTGCCTCCCGTAAAAGGCTTCATGTTGGTGACTACCTTTGGCGTGCTGTTTCTCGTTGTTCCGCCTGTTAATTACATTCGAGCACTGCTCGCTATTCGTCGTCATAAAGCTCAATTGGGTGATGCAGTTACGCTCCAGATGTCAGTAGTATTGCAGCGCGAGAAAAGAGTTGCACTTGATACGTTTATTGTTGCCGGCTTGCTGTTCGCCTCTCTGCCACCAGCTTTTGGCATGTCGATTGTTCAAAAGAGATATCCTCGGCTACACTCCGTTTTGCTTCCATGGCCTTGACAATGACGTTTATACCGTCCTGTGCGAATCCAGTTATTTACTTTGTACGTTTTAAGAACATGAGAAATGCCTTTAAATCTATTATCAACATATAATGGAGCGGCATTCACAGTCACCCATAAGTAGGCAAATGTTTTACATTCTCAACACATTTATCACAACTCCAACATGGCCGCTCCACGTGAAGGCTAACTACATGGATCGCATAATGTGCACGTGTGTCTAAGATCATAGAAATCTTTTAAGAGCTGACAGTAATTAAAATCAATATTTAATGTTCATCAGCTGAGACAGATAAAAAAAAAAGCTGTAACATGCCTTGGCCATAAGACGTAACTGTAACGAAGAACAATAGCGTTTAAATGTTCAGTTACATCTAACTTTACTCTGTAAGGGGAGGTACGTTTTTTCTTGGCGGGAGAGGGCTTGGGAATTTCCGTACTTTTTTACATAAAAAGTGTTGGCCCTCTCTTTGAATATGTTTGAATATGAATATATCTCGATATTGAATGTGTGGGCGCTGAAACAAGAAAATAGAGACTTTGCGTTCCTTCAGTCTTTACAGCGATTATTCCTACCCTATTCCTTACTTTGTCCAATGTAGGCGAACCCTCCTGAAGCTGAATTTCAAGGGACCATGGCCAAGCTCAGAAAGAGAAATAAAATTTCGTCGTTGCTTGTTTACGTCCTCCATAAAACGCAAAATTAGTTATTCAGTTTCACGTCGTAGTCGCGCGAAAACAGGAAAGAAATGTACAAAAAAGCGTGATGCACGTGCAAAGTTGTTGTCCGCGTCGTTGGATCTTAAATTCCCTAATGCGAACAGTCAGTGTGGGATATTTACGTTTTATGGCTGAACTTTGAATATGGGAGAATAAAGTTTGAGGATTTTAAAAGTTTTGAAAATAAAATATAGAAGGAAAAAAACACGCGCTTCTTTCTCCGACAAGCAGGCATTGCCTTTGGTTGTTTTAATTAAAAGGTTTGTTTGATTTTTAATAGCATGCGAAATCTGGCTCTCAAAAGCAAATATTTCCTACATTTTCGAATTCTGTTAAAGGCAGGCAGGCTTCTGTAGGAAAGGGAAACTTCTCACACATTATTGAAGCATCATTGAAGCGAGCACAAAGAAAGCAACGGGAATACAATGACATTGACTGGAAGATCTCTATCACAGAAACCAGTTGTCATAGCATCCCTTAGAGTAGGTGAACTTGAACTTTACATTAATCACCACAATATTTGCATTTAAAAGAAAGAAATGTGAGAAAGTGAGAGTGGTAAAGGCACATATTGGTGGTAAGATTATGACTTTTATTGTGCAGGACAGACAGAAAAACATTCAGCTAGCTGCCTCTAACTTAAATTCAGAATCTGCCACTGACAGTTACAGGGTAAAGCGCATTGTTGGACCTACTAATAGTAACTTTTTGGAACTAAACGCCTCAAGAGACCAGGCAGCGGATAGTCAACAGGAGCAAGAAGCTGAAGAAACGATACCTGAGTCTAGTGCATCTCGATACGGAAGGAAAAGGACACGAGTCCTTCGAGAAAACTATGTGCCATGGGATAATATACATGGAGAAATGTAAGGTACCTATAATAAATCACCAAATTAAGTGAAAGTAGGTGAAAAGAACCGGTCGGATGCAACGCGTCTTCCTGCGTGGTACTTGCTCGTCCTGGTCTCCAGTTTTATCTGGAGTACCCCAAGGAACAATCCTCTGACCCGTCTTATTCATTTTATACGTGAATGACATTTCGTCAGGTATTTCATCAACGGTTAAACTGTATGCAGATGATACCAAGGTTTACAGAGAGATCTCCGACATAGCTAGAGACACAAGCATCCTTCAGTCCGACTTATTCCACCTTAGAAATTGGTCTGAGGTCTGGCAGTGAAACTTCAATACGACGAAATGTGAAATTATGCGAGGTACACATAATCGTGATAAATCTGTCCCACATTACTCCCTCGTCCCGCGTGGAGAACGTCTAAGTTCAGTGAGTTCTCTAAAGGTCCTCGGCGTCACAATCTCGCATGACCTCTCGTGGTCTTTACACGTTGTTGAGGTTGTCAATAAGGCCAATAAAGTTCTTGGTCTAATCAAGCGAACAATCGGTTCTGTAAACAAGGAAATCTTTTCCACACTGTACAAGGGTCTTGTGAGACCAATCCTCGAGTACGCTTCCCCTGTATGGTGCCCTTACCTAGTTAAGACTCTTGTTCTCTTAGAGAAAGTTCAGAGAAGAGCTTCTCGATTGGCCTTAGGTCAGCGAAGGGGAGAGATGTCATACGAAGATTGCTGCGAAATGTTACGGTGGTCGCAGTTGACTGATAGAAGGCTATATTTTTCTTTGATTGAATGCTATAAACGTGTATTCGGACTGAATAGCCTTTGTTTTTCCGATTTCTTTGAGTTCGCTTTAAAACGTACCAGGTCCAATCACAACTACAAACTGCAAGTTAAATTGGCTAACTGCAATTGTTATAAATACTCTTTCTTTGTTAAAATTATTCGTGAATGAAATGACCTGCCTGCCAATGTTGTTGAGATAGGAAATTTAAGACGTTTTAAAATAGCTCTTAAATCGTACATGCGTATTTCTTAGGTTTTTATCCATCTTAGATCTTAGATTTTATTCATAAGCATATATTTTTAATTCTTATTTTTGGAAGTTTATTTACATAGGGTCAACCTCTTAAAATTCCCATTTTAGGGTATTATTTGTATCGTTTATTTCTTATGATACCTTAAATAAAGTATGTATGTATGTATGTATGTATGTATGTATGTATGTATGTATGTATGTATGTATGTATGTATGTATGTATGTATGTATGTATGTGTGTGTGTGTGTGTGTATGTATGTATGTATGTAAAAGAAAAACTTAATCTGTAAGAAGAATGTAAAGCAACATCACAAAAAACCTCATTAAAAAATTCTGAAAAAGATGTGTGACCCTCCCCTTGAATAGCTCACAAAGACGTATGGCCCTCCCCTTTTGGTTTCAAGCATGGGCGGAAGAGCCCCTGGGTACCGACTCTCACTGGACCATTTCCAAACGGTCAAGAGAATGCTGGCTCCTGATTGGGCACAAAAAATGCTTTGTATTATTGTGCCCAATCGGCGAACAGCATCTCCCGAGTTCTTTTCGTGAGTTCGTACACGACGGCTATTATCTCGCCACAATTGCCCGGCTCGTTCACCAAGCTTTCCTAACCAGAAACGAAAGAATTGCCGATGAGTCGAAAAACGTTTCGGATGCTATCAGCAGGAGCAATTTAATTTGCACTGAGAAAATTCTGTTTCTGACGGATCACAATGTATCGTAAATAATAGGAAGTTTAAGATGAAGCGGCGACGAGAAAGTAAAAAAAGCGATAGCTTGGCAAGGCAAAACAACAACTTTGCACGTGCATCACGCTTTTTTGTATATTTCTTTGCCGTCACTGCAGTTATAATTTTCCTACCCCTCGAAGGATTTCACCGTTTAATTAATTAATTAAAGGATAAATAACGAGGATAAAAGACCTTGCTAGAACTAAACAAGCAATGACAAAATTTTCTTTCTCTTTATGAACTTGGATATGGTTGATAGAAATTCAGCTCCAGAAGACTTCGCTTGCATTTGACAAAGTAAGTGAGTTGGAATAATCACGATAGAGACTGAAAAAATATGATCTCACTCTTCATGCGACGTTTTCTTTGTCGTCAGCTGTCGTGGCATATTACACTCCCTAATATTTACGAAGGCGTGATCGATGCAAGCGTGAATACCTGTTGTAAGCTCAAGCTTGTATTTTTGGAAAAGCGTCTTTAGTTTTCGAGTAGACAGTGGTTGTCTCTACTAGGCTGTTAAGTAAGACTTAAGAGCTGCTAAGTTTTACTTAATCAAAAATGCGTGTGTGAAGGCCTAAGCAAAATCTCAATTAACTTTGCTTTGCATCTCATTAAAACCGACTTAGCGAACTTGCGGTTTCCAAGCTTTGAGAAAGGCGAAGCAGGTCAATCAATCTTAATTACGTTACGTGGGGAAACCTGAAGAAAAAAGGTAGGTTGTGTGTGAAGCTTTCTTTTACTTGAAGAATTTAAAATTTACTTGTGTTGAAATATTTCTTAGGTTATTTAGGCTCTGCTGTAAAGACTACCGGTATTTTACACTGTAGCGTTTATATCAAACCGAAAGATTCCTGACTGCATGCATTTCTTTGGTGCATGAAACAGACAAGCCTTGATCGAGTCAATAGCTGTCGTGTACGAACTCACGAAAAGAACTCAGGAGATGCTGTTCGCCGATTGGGCACAATAATACAAAGCATTTTTTGTGCCCAATCAGGAGCCAACATTCGCTTGACCGTTTGGAAATGGTCCGGTGAGAGTCGGTACCCAGGGGCTTTTCCGCCTGTGCTTGAAAACTTTTGTCACGCCTTTTCCCGGCCCGACTGACCGCCCGTGGGTCTCCGAGGATGGTGTTAATGTTGTTTACATATTTTTTTTAACGGTTTAGCTAAAAGCCCACGCGTGCTTCGATCGTCTTGAATATGGGCCGAATTTATACTAGAGACGAATTATCCACCTAAACGGATTACCCGTCTCAGACGGATAAGTCGTCTCTAGTATAAATTTGGTGCTAAGACGAATTATGAAGCAAAATTCGTCTGAGGCTGATTCGTCTGTTAGCGATAATTCGTCTGTCTCTAAATTTATATCTAGATGGAACGTAGACGGTTTTTTGACGAAGTTTCCAAATGAGAGGGACTGGTTTCTCTATTTGGCAATGTTTTCTGTTTCCCGCGGTCGTTTTCCCACTTAAAATATCTAGACAAATTATGGAGCAAAATTCTTCTTCGGATTTATACTTAGACGAATTATCCGTCTGACGGATAATCCGTCTAGACGGATAACTCGTCTCTAGTATAAATTCGGCCATTGGCGGAGTGCAATTTGTAGTGCAAAATTGTGAAATACTGCATTCTGTCGGAGGTCTGTATGATAAAAACAGTGCCGGCCTCATAGTACTATTTCACCTCAGATGTGATGTATAAATGGTATAAAAGGTTGGTTTACACGCACCCAGAAGTTTGTTGGCAAGATTTTGTAAAGTAAACTTGTCGAACGCTAAAAATTCGGCCTGATTTTTTTTCCTGGCCTAATTAATCTACGGTGATCAAGATCCATTATGGCTCTCAAACGTGATTGAAGATGATTACACGTTTTTGGGTGTACATATGAGGATATCAACTCGAAGTAAGATTTGGTTCACTCTTGGGCTGTTTGCAAATTACTTTTCTCTAAAATCACTTGACCTTTCCCTAAAAAGTCACATGAATGTGCTGTAAAGTTAACTGAAATGTGGAATACAAGTTAATTGTTTGATTTAAATTATAAATTTATTAAGAGGGGGGCGTAAGGGTTTGCGGTGATGCGGTTTTGCGTTATTTTTGGTGCGGTTTTGCGGTAATTTTTATTTTAACTCGCGGTATTGCTGTTTCAAAACACTAAGCGGTTTGCGGTTATTACAACCTTTAAGTCGCGGTTTTCGGTGAAAAAAAAGTGTCTGCGGTGATAACACTCTTTAGAACGGTCGGCATCCGGTTGTTTTGCAAGCGCGAGCCAAGTGTTTTGTTTTACAACGCATCAGGGTTCATTTAATATCAGCTTACAATTTGTGGTTTGCAATTACGGCCTTTTCCAGTTAATACTTAATGGATTAACCGTTTTGGCCAATGATGCGTCGACTTCGTGAAATTCTCTGCCGGATGTTAGCTCGTACAGCCGTACAGCCTCGTGTTCTCGTTGCTTTGATTCAGTGCGCGACAAATGGCAACTGAGGTCGTCGAGGTCGCAACTGAAAGCGAAGAGGACGTAATTAATTGGGTGGCAATCTTCTATGAAGAAGGAAAGGAAGACGTGAACTCTTTACGAGACAAGAAGGTCACAATTCCAGAAGAAACATTTATTCCGCGTTCCACAACTAGCACAGGGTCGTCCAAAGTAATCAGTCACCCAATGTAAGACATACAGGATCAGTGACAGAGTTTTTAAAGTCAAGGGAGATATCAATACTCGTTCAAGTACATGACGAGCATACTTGGCATTTGGTTAGTAGTAAATAGAGTATAATACACTGTAGTCAGGGGCATAACGTCCATATACGCACGTACGCCCGTGCGTACAGCTGAGATCTGCCAAAAAATTTTTTCTCATTAAATTTGCTGGCTAATAATTTCATATTTTCACATTATACTGGCTTTTTTATTAGAATTCCCATTATCCAAGCATCAATCATTCAGTGCTGGCCACTAATAATGGCAAAATGCATTGGAGTGGTAAACAAAAATAGGAAAAACGCCTCATATACCCCTCCCTCAAGGTCAGCCAGCCTCACCAGTTTTCCCAGCCCCGCAGGAATTCTTGAAGGAGAGGTTACTATGCCATGACGTGTGGCTTCAGAACAAAACGTATTTGCCGTCAACGGATATTAGGAATATACTTGTGAGGTAAAACAGTGAAGCCCCAGAGATTGATTTTCCGAAGAAACTGTTAGAGAATCCTATGAATATTCTGCGACTTGAGGAGCGTGATCACTGGCTTCTGTAGTGTTTTCGTGTGTTTCGTGAGACAAAGTACACACATATGGCTCGAAAATCCATGCACGATTACTTCAACGTAATTAACAAGACAACTAAACAACGTCTACATGCACTGCCGAACGTAGCTTGACTCAGTAGCATGAAGAGACTAAAATCTCCTCTGCGAAGTACGATGACGGACGAAAGATTAAGCTCCCTAACAATCCCTCATATACATTAATATAAAAACGTGGATTGACAGGTTGGTAACGGAGTTTGCCCGTCTTAAGGGTCGACGCCTCGCCCTGCGAGCAAGCCCTCCTACTTGGGAAAGCGAAGCGAGCCTCGCGAAAACGCGCGAGCGAGTGCCCCTCGCGGCTTCGCCGCTCGCTCGCGCGTTCTCGCGAGAATCGTTTTACTCGCCCAAATAGGAGAGCTTGCTCGCAGGCTAGCCCTTTGCTTGTGACCTGTCTTCATTGTTTTTGTACAACTTTCTACTGCATTTTTGCCGCATTATTTATTGAAAATGCCCCGCAGAAAAACCAGGGGATGGCATTTCCGAGACCCTAAATTTCAAAATTTTCTGGGGGAGCATGCCCCCAGACCCCCCTAGATGTAAGCGCCTTCGGCGCTAACGCAAAAAGTATCCTCGTGCGTACATCTTCAAAATCCGACGCTACGGCCCTGGTAGTGTAGTACAATATATCGTTAGCATTATGATGGTATGTTTAATACTAACGCACAATGTTATCAGAATATATCACAAGTCTTGCTGACGTCAGCTTCCATATTGCGGCCTACATGTACGCGCGGTTTCGGTATTCGGGAAAAAATACAATGCGGTTTGCGGTTTTTTGGCGTATTTATGTGCGGTTTTGCGGTTTTCGGACCCCCCTTACGCCCCCCTCTATTAATGGGAGCTTCGCTTTTAGCCCTAGCTAAATCTATATATTACTCCATCTGGAAGTCGAAAATAGGTTGGGAAAATGAAAAATAAACCATGTAAATCGGGCTTCGAAGTCGTCGAACTTGAAAGAAGCCGTGACTGTCATTTACTGCTCGGCCAAAACAGGATCATCACTTCAAGCGGCCTAGTAGTTTAAAACATGCGTATTTGAAATATGTAATGGTTGATATGGAAAGCTTTGGAATCTAATAAAAATATATGTAAATCTGCGTTTGAAAAGTACTCCTTCCTTCGCAGATGATGGCGATTTTGTGGAGCGCCCCGGCCCTTCTTGTAATTTGCATTACGTCTGTATTGTGTTGTGTAGAGGCCGTGCAAAACGACCAAGAAAAGAAGGAAATCGGCGATGGTAGGAAATACAACCACAAAGGATATTCATCATTTCAGGCCCAAATAAACAAGTAATCTTTGAATCTGTAAATTACAAAATTGTCGTAAATTTATTAAGTTCCGCTCGGTTTCATGTTCATCAGCAACTGATAAATGTTCTATATTTTTGTTGGCAGTAAACTTCTGTACTAATTATACTATTGCAAATCTGCACAACAAGACACTGATTATCGTGATGAAGAACTGGATCCAGAGGAAAGCTTAGGCAAGGATTCTTATAACACAAAAAGACGGAGAGGAGTGTGGGATCGCTAGTGTGATAATAAATCTTAGACTTTGAGACGAACGTGGCTCCCTATTCCGCGATAAAATCTTCCACGGGACAAGTACCCTTTTCGGCCGCCATTTTGTTTTGCCGTCTTCATTCAGCCCCATAGCCCGCTCATTTAAACTGCGCATGAGCAGAACCAATTTTTTCAGGCTCAAGACCATGTAAATCGGCCTCAAAGGGGTCATTTCTTGCCAAGAATTGTTTCTCGTAGAATTTAATATGAAGTAACAAAAAATAACTATTTTGGGAGGTAAAAGTGATTTCAGGTGTTGCGGTGAGGTAGTTGTGGAAGTGATAATTTGCTTATGAGGGGATAATGTAGTTACAGTGTGTTGAAATAAAGTGGTGGTTGTGAATAATAGTCGAAAACATACTTGTACTTATTTTAAACGTTCTCAGGCTTTCTGTTTAGGATTGTTTTTCGATTATTTTTGATAATATTTGTATGGAGAGGACATGGATGAGGCCAAAAGCCCATTTAATATAGAGAAAGGGGTATTGAAGATTATGAGAAGGGGCGTGGGGCTGACATTTTGTGCGTGTTCTCGTGTACCTTGTTTTTCCTAAACATTTGTTTTCTATTGCCGATTTGTTTGCCGTGAGTTATCTGTGGGTCGTAGGTAACGAAGATAAATGCTGTGTTGTGACACACCGTGCGGCAGACATTCGCGTCGTTTGGCTTGTTTACGCTCGCACGTACGGCGTGCCTATTGCAACTTTGCATCAAAACAAGCGAACTCGATTACTCTATTTGGGCGACGCCCAAATAAAAAGGAAAGCCTTAATACTGCACGCAAATGCTCGCATTAGCGAGGTTGGCTTTCTTCGAGAATCTCTTGGTTGGGCAAGAATCAAGTGTCTGTTGTCCGCATTGACAAGTGTCTATGGGCGTTTTCCCGTTACCAAAAACTTTCGGAAACTCCCATGGAAAGGTTCATCGAGTGAAGAATGTGTTCCATTTGGCACAAGCTCCATTCGTTATGCTTTTGTCACCAATATTCATGATGGTAGCACAGATATCGCCTGGAACGGCCGGTGATTCCTTGTGAAAACTCGTAAATGGAACATGCTTTTTCACCGGAAATTTTCCAACAGGAAACAGGATTACCTTTTTAAAATTCCAATTATTCCCGGGAACTTTCTAATGGAACGCCCGGAAAACGTGTGTTCCATTAACATCCCAACCGGAATTTCCGGTATTTCGTCACGGCAGTAAATGGAGAGCGCCTCATATTACATTTAAGAGGCCCCCTCAGGGCTTCAGGAGGTTTACGTACGTCTCTAGTCTGAATGTCAAAACCTCTTGTTTCGCGTATTGAGGAGGAATCCATTTCGCTGTTGGTATATTGCTATTGTATTTTCGCTTTTCTCTGTCGCTGTCGCAGTTCCAACCCATCTTTGTGTCGCTTGTCACCACTTCTGCTCCATTATATTGTCGCTGTTCAAAGGCTATGTCGATTTTCGGAATTTACCCTAACTGGGTTCCCGCCCTAACAGGACCTTTCCCAGGGACAAACAAAAATGACCGTATCATAAAAACGTCAAATCACTTAATTGTGTCAATCAAGTTACATGTAGACCTAGATGTTGGAAATGTTGGGTACATCGTATCACTCTTCGTAATTTTGGTGCCCGTATCATAAACAGTTTTATAGTTCATGTTCGGCCGTTATCTTTAGAAAAGGAAGCGCTTTTGAAGCGAAATTTTATTTGTCTTTAAAAACGTGAGTGAAAGCGAGCGATGTGGAAAGAAGGATTTGATTAGTATGTACTGAGGCGCTCTCTTTTTGTAAACATTTTTGGTCTTCTTAAACAAATAAGCGAATAATTTTGAAACCGCTCGATGGATTTTATTAAAAATTTCAGATTCTCGAGATTAACCTCTTTTTGTATGACCGTTAAGTTTCAAGATTATTGATATCTTGTAAGACAGTAAAATACGAAGGGCTGCGGCGACCTCAAAGGTTTGACGCGTTTCAGGCAGGGCCTCCTTTTCAAGAAGACAAAAGGAGGCTCTGATCGCAGGGTGGAGTCCTCATGATACGAGAGATGATTTTTTTGTTACCATGTTAACTCCTTTCAAAGTTTGGGCGGCCCATCTTCTGTCTCTGGTACAGTCGACTCTGTCTTAAAGGAATTTTCTATAAGAAGGGTATCTAGTGAAACGGACATCTACAGTTGGTCCTTTCCTTTCTCTGATCCCTTTATTTGACTGTTTATAAGACGGACACTCAGTGCACGCCACAAATGTGTCCCTCTTAGAAAACGTTGACTGCATGCCTGATGCTCCTGCTAGTGTTAATCGTGTTTTGCTGTTGTTGTTGTTGTTGTTTTCTTTGTACTACATTTTTGAACCTGCATGGTTAGGAGAAGCTTCTATACGTGAATGATAATACGTTGTTTAATGACCAGCTAGGAGAATGCATTTTTAAATCTGACCAGACTTATTGTCTCGACTAGCAGCTTATACCTCTGATTCGATAATTAACCTTTTAGATCTGGATAGGTATAAACCACTTAGCAAATAATGAGGAAATGCCTTTTCAGTGTCTCGGAGTATCGTCTTATAAGGAAGTAAATGTGTTGAGATACTGATCAACCACCCTTATAAAAAAAAGTTGCTCGAAAAGATAAATTCAGCCCACCTAAATAACGTAAGCCGGCCATCTCTTCACTCTCGCTTTTCGCTCTAACAGGTTATCGTTATCGTGATGGGACTTCACATTTTGTTTTCACTTTAATAAGTGTTAGACACTTAGGCGACCTGAAAACAGCATAAGAGAGCTTTAGCAGTGTTGTCATCAGTCAAATATTTTCTCTGGTCGCGCATAGAACTTGCATACAACATACATGGCCTAAAATAAATGATCAATAAGACCATTTTAATGTGAAAAACAACTGTTTGAGTTCGTTTTCTAATTTTCAGGTCTCCTCTGCTAATTCTTGGGAGCGTGATTCCTTCAGTCTAAAGACTGCTTAATCGTCGATTAAGCGGTATTAAGATGTACCTCGGTCAAAATAGCTGTAGAATGAAAAGATCTTGTCAAATTAAGTCTAACCGGGAAAATAAAATGATTTACTCCTGAGTTTTACTTTTTTACTACATGTGTGGCTAGATTCTCCGAATATCGTGTACATGTTGGATTGAAAAGTCTGAAACTGGATTTCCAATGTATGCAAGATTAGCTGTGAGATGTTAACGCCTACATATGTTTTAATTTAAAGCCTGACAGTGTGAGGTTTATTCACTTGACATGCGGAAGTTGGAATGCAGGGTTTCACTAAGTGGGATAGCCTGCGTAGCAGGTGTTAAAAGGCGAAAGGGAACCAGGAAGTCTGGCGCGCGAGGATGTTTAAAACGGGATCCTTTCCCCCTCTTTTCCCATTTTTCCCCCTCCTCGCGCGCCCCTTCGCACTTTCACGCAGCCAGTTTCCGCGTTCTCCTTTCCCTTTTAAAGTTGCCACGCAGGCTACACGTAGCGGATTAAGCCCCTCTATTGTGAAGTGGTTTCTAAAAGGTTGCGGTTGTGTACATTAGCTTGCACCTCACACAGACTGCAAGCAAATGTGACGACATGAAGAAAATATAATATCGAGGGTCACCCTTTGGAAAGTGTTAATGTGAAGATTTAGGATTGTTTACTGCTGGTGACTTCTCATGGAACCAACAAGTTGATAACTAATAACTGCTTAGGCTGATGGGGTTTTAGGGTTGGTTCAAAGGACCTGCAGGGAGTTAAACGACATTGATACTATGAAAACACTTTACCGTAGTCTTGTGAGACCTTAATTTATTAGAATATTCATGGGAAACTTGGAAGCCTCATGCTAAACGTAACATTGATAAATTAGAAGCTGTACAGCGAAGAGCCACCAGATGGATTACCAAGTCTGATGATGATTATGATACTATACTATCTAAGTTAAAACTGTTGTCATTATTTAATAGGAGGTTCATTTGAGATGTTACGTAATTGATGGACATTATGATATAGGCATCAAACAAGCTCATATTTTGTAAGGACAGAAACACAGGTTATAACTTGTAATGGGGAAAAATGACACACAGGACCTTGATTATAGCCATTGATTTATTATGTGTTCTAAAATTGGTTAAAGATATCAACAAGCGGAATAAAAACTGCTGCCACTGCTCCATTGAGCACGGTGAATAAACATTTAAAAAAGGATTAACTTCTGTACTTCTTACTTTGGCTTGCACCCAAAAATGCGAGAACTTTTGTCTTCAATCTGGATTTTGTGTGTGGGTTTGTTTATTGTGCTCTCTGATTTCGCAAAAGAAAATTGTCGGTTTCGGTTAGATTCTTCTAATTTCGTGTGGGAGAAAAGTCTGACAGAGGGACGGCAAACGGCAAATTCAAGTTGAGAATTTCTCAAAAACAGACAGAAAACAGAAAACAGAAGGTGAGCGGATAAAAACAGCTCACAACAATTCTAATTAATGTAATGGATAGAAAATTGCATGAAACTACCAACATTTGTGTAGATATAATGAACAGTAAACGACAGGTAAAGGGGAAACTTAGTCACGTGTTACAAATTCGCGTTTGCCGTTTGACGTAAACGTTATGTTTAACCTCTCTTAAAACTTACTAGTGGATTTTAGGGAGCACTAACATCCCGGAATATCCGATACTCGCAAAGGCGGTTTTAGCTTTGACTGAGAAGACGTTATCGCTTATTTTGCTAACTTATTTTGTTAAGTTTGACTGCAGTGCTTGCAGTTCACTCATTTGATATGCGGAAGTTCAAAGTAGAATGCCATGGAATGTAGGATCAGGGGGTTTATTCTAAGTAAGCCTTTCTACTTTTAAGTGCACATGGTTTCAAAAAGGTTTCGGTTGTGTACATTGGCTTACACCTGATACAGACTGCACGCAAATATGACGTATCCCTTTAAGAACACAAAAAAAACCCTGAACTAATGTTAGCTGCTTCTACTTAATGACTGTTTTAGATCTCCTTCTATAACGTCGGAAAATCAGATGCACGTTTCTTACTATGGACTATAGGCTTACCCTTTACTGAATGTTTCAAAGCCGCAGAAAGAATACTTCCTGAATGTTCCATGAAAGGGATTGCGTGCGGCAAGCGGACGTTTTCTAAACATAATCCATGAATACTTACCACGGATCATCACCAAAAACCCTTAACATTTATTTGGCTTTCGGAAAGAAGTGACAGTTTTCTAAAAGAATTATCATCACTGAATCATTTAACAAGTTAAACCACGAAACAACGAGTGCGTTCGCAATGATAGCATTAAATGACCAAGAAAAGAGTTGAGGGTTTATCTAATAACAGTTTCCAGGATCCACTGGGTTTCTTCCTTTCAGGAAACGTAGTGCATGTGTGGGTGGTGATAAAGTCTTTTGAGACTCATTCCGTGGAATACCGCACGCATATAGAAAGGATAAAATTAGCTTCCCTTTGCCAAGAGGGTCATATCTCAAGTTTGACCGGCTAAACTGCTCCTATGCACGGTAAACAACTAGAGTTTTGGCAACAAACTTTAGATAAACGTTGCTCTTACAAATACCTACGATTACTGTTAATTGTAGGAATATTTTTAAGCTGCTTTAGAAGGAGTTGTCCTTAAAATATTTTGATAAACTATTTCCACTGACACGGCCGTCTCTCGCACTGCACTCTGGGACCAAAGCGACACTTCTTTTGCTGAGCTCCTGAAAGCGTGCCTTTGTGTCTTAAATTTACATAGTATATGAAATCAATAAAAATTAGGCAAAGTGCCGGACAGCGTGATTCTAACAGCGTGCCCAGAGCTCCATAAGACAGTCGGTTTTCATTAGTTTGAATCTAGTGATAAAATACTTGGCAGAAGTAGCTGTTCGCGAGTCCTTTTTGAGTCCTTTTTACTGATTTGCATCATATTGCACTTTCACTACCCAATCAGCTTGTTTTTACTTGTTAAGAGGATTTGGTATACATGGCTGATTTGTCAAATATGAGCCGAGGAAACGTTTTTACCGCTATAAAACAACCAATCCAGATGTCGACAGGCCATTACATCTATAGGTTTAGCAGCCAGATGGACCTCAAAAAATTTGCACTTTTTGTCTTTTTCCTAAACCTGGGGATTTTCCCTCTAACTGTAAAAGGTATGCCAGTCTCTTCTTTTCATCGTAGGACGTTGCAATCAGCATTTGTACGTTCTTATACCTAACAAAAGGAAAATATTACCTCTTTTCTTGTAACATAGTTGAAAATTGTTAAAATTTCATCTCCTCAAAAGCAATTCATCTCGATCGAAGACTTTCTATTTTGTTCTTTATTTTTTAAGGAACATTGCATGGACATATTTAGACCTCATATAAAGACAGAAGGTCTGACAGCTAAAATTTTTGAGTTTCTTAGTTCTTCTGATTTACAACTTTGGGGAACATAACAAGCCCCTCCTTCTCGTTTAAGGGACTAACTCAGTGCTCGAGCTTGCGACTAGAGTACTAAGGTCAAAGTCTCTGATCGATGCATTTTTCCATCTCATTTAATGTGCCAGTTTCTATACATCTCACGATCTCGAGAAAATGATTATATTACAAAGTTTTGGATGGACTAATTTGTTTGTTGTAACTCGGTTCTCCAAAATAGTACAGTCTATTCCCGTCAGCGGGCTACCACTTGGATTGACGCAAAACGAAACAAAATTTTAAGCACAGACAGGTGATTGATTCTTGATACGATATTTCATATCCGCAGAAGACCTACAGTTTGAAGATTTCAGATCTAGAACATAAGATTTTGACAGTGGGGTGAGATCTCTGAAAATAAACCTGCCCCTTACACCCCACACCCACATTCTGATGCAACGCGAAAGTCTTAATCCATTTCAAACTTTCGAAGGCCATAGTTCTGGCAGTTCATCAACCCTCCTTTTACAGAAAACCTCAAACGAGTTATTATTCTTTAATTTTCCTATTTTCGAATCAGTCATTTCGGCACTTCTACCGATGTTCAGATTTCCTAATCTCTGCAGCTCGGGTTTAATCCAATCAGAGATAACTGTCATTTGCGGGCTACCCTTTTGGTGCAAGGAACCGAGCTTACTCGACACATTGCGTGTGCGCGCGTAGCAAAACGATAATTTGTTTAATCTAGATATTTAGATTTGCTCTCAACAAGTGGAGTAACTGAGCATGAACAAAAAAGGAGCTAGGGGAGATAAAATTGGACTTAAAACAAATCTAAAGAGAGTTATTATAGTAGCTATTCTCCGAGTTTGCCATTTGGACCGCCGCGATCTTTATCAAATATTGTCCAAATCAAGAGTGAAACATTGAAATATGATGATAAAGACTTTCAAAATGGCGAGAGAAGTGTTCATCGAAGAGACAGATAAAAATTTCGAATTTATCACGAAATACTGTTCCGATTTCTTGGATTTGGAGATTTTAAGGTCCCTCTTGTCATAGAAAACTAGACTTAAGTACTTTTTTGGAATGAAACGTCCACTGGTGTAAGAAATTTTAAAGATTCCTTTCTATCGTTGAACAAATTTTACGGGCAATCATACGGACCGGTCACACTTTTGAGGGCCAGTGCACAGCAAGATTGAGGAATTTAGACACAGCAATAGGAGGTTCATCAAAGGATCTATTATACTTTACCTTGTGCGTATTTTCAGCTGTTCAGAGCTAATGGAACCCCATATCAATCCTTTCAAAGTTCGCTTAGCTGTATTGTTGAAAGAGGAAGCTACATGACAGATATTTGTGAGAGACCGTGAGCGTTGAATCTTGTTGCTTTAACATATTTTCATACTGTACTGGGCATACACCTGTAATTCTGTAATTAAATCCCGAAAACCAATAAAAGGTTTCGTTTAATTATTTTTTGGGGCCAAACCCAGTGGAGATTTTAGGGTAATAATATTGATAATTAAGACGATGTACAAAAGGCAGGTCTAAATTTCGCCAGTGGATCACTGGTGGGTGTTAGGTGTAAACTAGTACAGTCTTCTGGTGTACTGTGTGTTGTTTGTCATGATGTCAACTAACATTGAAAAAAATTCAGCTGTTTGAGAGGAGAGGGGACATAAGTTGAGAGCTTGTGGTTTTTTCTGGCCGTAAGCTTGGCCAGTACGCAGATCAACAACTCTTGAAATTCCTTTTCCAAAGTAATAATCCGGTCTTAAACTTAAAATATATATTGATCCAATTGCATGACCAGCAGGGTCCGCAGTAAGAATAAAGAAAAACAGGCGAAAAGGAAAAACCAAGACTAAACAGAAATAAAATAATAAAAACGGTACAAACAAACAGAAAACAGCGTCGCCGGGAGTCGAACCCGGTTTATCTGCACGTGCAAGCAACTCCTTGACCACTGCCGAATGACGCACATGTTTTCGAAACCATTTTTTAGTCTAACATAGACGCTGTTTCAAGCTGGTGGGGCTGTATTTATCATGAATTCAAATATACATTAATTTTGAGGAAAATTATCTTAAGCGCGTATTTCGAAGCTATTTCGCATTATTTCGGGTTCAACGCCGGCCGACCCGATGTAGATAATCGATCGAACTAGCTTTACTGAGTTTAGAGGAGAATTAGGAGATGAACAGAGGCCCACACTCGAAAGGATTGATATGAAGTGAGGCCCGTTTAATTAGCAAAAGAATAGATGAAATATTAATATGTCAGGAGTCGATTACTGATATGTGTGATCTGTGAATGGAACCTCCTATTCTGGAGACTAGACCTTGCCTATTTTAGAGAAAAAAAAGATTTAAGTCTTGATGACTTTGCCGGTCCCATGAAAAAGACGATCCCGCAACACGGCCCGCAAAACAAATTAACAAAATTATACAATTACGGACACAAAATATCAAAACGGTTTACACAAGCAGGTTATAGCAACACCAAAGCTCACACACATTCGATCAAATTAGCGATATAGCCATATCTGATAGCTTCTTAGCTTTTCCTCGACCTCGCTCGTCCTAATAACTGTCGTATCCGTTGCTAATTTGCACAAGCGACCCAAGGCTCTTGCCCGTTAATATGTGACGTCATACTGGCAGGCAGAGTGGGTCAAGAAACTTTGGAATAAAACAATAGAGTTACCTCCCCTTCCCCCTTGATGTTGAGTAATTGAAATGAAAAATATCTGTATATATAAACTTCTTCTTCCTAAATTTTCTTCACATAACGACAAGGCAAAGATTTTACACCTCGCCTGGAAATGAAAAGTGAAAAAATGCCAGGCTACGTTTTTTAAGCGCATATTTCTTTTCCCTATGACGCCAAAGTAGAGTCGCTTATTACCCTCTAGACTTGAACCGTAGGCTAAGTTACGTTTTTACAGCGCTATTTAAATGAAAAGAAAAGTCACAATGTCCTTGCAAAAGAACAGCTTTTGGTGATATTTAGCTATATTTCTTTTAAACTGAACTTCACTAAATGAAGAATAATTAATTTTCTGTCCTCACATTTTAATAACACAAGAAAGTTGCTTATCTCTCCTCGCCTTTCAAATAAACACAGACACACCCCTGGCCGCTCTTCATTTCTTTTCAAGCAACACTCCGTCTCTTTCCATCCCATACCTACACTACACTGAGACATTTTTTTCTATTTTACAGGCATTTCCTATCAAGTTGGAAAACTGAACGCATCAGAGACACGTCAAGGATGGAATTGCAACAGTGGATGTGAGGCGCCACAACATTGTACACTGCCACGCTGCACTAACGTGATATTTGCGCAAACGTTTAGCGGATCTGGAACAGTAAGTAAACCCTAAGCAATTAAAAATTACCGTATTTCTTCAAATAATAGCCTCGAGCGATTATTCGAGGGAGGCGATTATTTCAAATATTGGTCACTGGCAGTCGATCCCTAAATATTTTATTTTGTTACCCGTTAAATAAAAATAAAGAAATAATCACATCAAAATATACTAAACATGGGCTTTATAAGTTTTCAAAAAATGGTTCCTTGTCAGGAGCAATCCTGTTCCTTGGTTATTTTTCAATTTCAATATCCTTGGCGTTAGAGCTTGAATCGTCACTGATCAGTTTTGCTGGATGAGATTCAACTTCAGCTTTGTTTGTTTTTTAACTCGACAGGGAGGTGGTAAAGAAAGAGAAGATAGCGAGAAGGGTGGGGGTTAGGGGCGATTATTTGAGGGAGGCGATTAATCGAGGGACGGCTATTTTTCGAGGATAAACAGTAGTCTAATCTTAAGGGTTGGTGGCAACTTTCATGTGTTAGCAGAACACAATAAGCTTCTCTAGAAACTAATGTGTTTAACAAATTTTGATTTGCCAGCATAGTGGCCTTTGTAACGTTATGACCTCAGACAATTTAGTACGCATAGGTGTGCTCAAGTGCTCCCTGATCCCTAGGATGAGAGTGTTTTCAAACAAAACAAAACAAGACAAAATAAAAAAGCCAGAGAATTCTGACAATAAAAATAGGCTAGAGGATCTTTAAACCTTGGAATAGGGTCGGGAATGGAGGGTTGAATTAGATCCTCTTTTTCTTCAGATTTAGTGTGAGGAGTGCACGCGGGCACGAGCATTAAAACCACCAGACGCGCGCGAGAAACGAGGGCGGTAGTCTCGCCCCTTCAGTCACGCGCGTGGTCATTCGCGTTTCTCGCGCGTTTCGATCGACTCGACCAAGATTCAGATTTTAAGATAAACTTACAATACTCGTCTAGGTTTCAAATTATTTCAAAGAAAACATTTGATGTGAGAGAATAAGAGTATTATTCATTGCAAGGAATCATTGGGGTGTTCGAACTGATTCCGGACCGATCGGAGAGGTCGTGGCTTCACTGACTTGGCTTGCAAGATTTTTGATAGAGGCAAACTTGAAAATTAGTTGAGATCGTACAAAACAGGAATGGTACTACCTATTAGCTTCTACAGGACAATAATCAAAGAACCAGTCATCATAACAAGAACAAAAAGTAGTTCAAATTAATTAATTTTCCTTGTTTGTTTTTTTGTGTTGTTTCGTGTTGACTTCACGCATCTGGTGCTTTCTTAGCTTGTTGTCGTGCCTGCAATGTTTTAATTTTATCCAGATAATCAGTGCATGTGTAATGTATATAGCGAACTACATCATTTACAGTTGAAGTTTGTCTTCTTTCTTTGATTTTTGTGGATAAACATTTGGAGAATCCAATAATAATAAATTTTTCCATATTTGGTGAATTTCAGAAACAAAGCGATTAATAACTACCTTGCGCTTGTGATCTTTAATTCTATCCCCGCAAATGCGGCAAAGTGAGGCGAGATGCATGTTGGACATGAATATCCATGAGACTAATAAAGTTGTTTTGGCCTTGAAAAGAAAAAAGGCAAAGGCTCGAACTAATGCGAAAATAAGTAATAACACGGCTCTGCCATGTCTGCGTGAAACCTGGGAGTGGAACACGTTCGAGTTTTGGACCGTTGGAATTCAAAAATCGTCTACCAAAATTCTAGGAGGGTCTGGATAGGGGGGTAAAAATGTCAGTTGTCAGTTAAATGGTCATTAATAATTAACTATGAAACTTATTTGTGATGCGAAATTTGGCTTAACAGACACATAGAATGTAAATTAAACATTAAATTCGAAAACTGATGCCATGGTACCTTAGTTTTTATCAGCTTTGCTATTGTAAGCATTTCAAGTGACCCTCCTTTTCTCAAGTCTTGTGTTACTTTTCTCCACTCGAACGTTTTTGCTGGCCAGAGTGCAACATTGTCAACCATTAAGCCAATCAAAATTATACCTTCAGAATATTTTATACGCATTATGCTTGAGTCTTGCGTCTGTGGACTAAAGACATCAATCTCACGCATCAAGGACAATTTCTCACATCTAAATCTCAAATCCGGACAAATTGTTCTGAACACATGATGACTTTGTGTCCTTTTTTGTGTTCTAACGAAATCATATCAAAGCACGCTAAAAGTGTCGTCTTTTAAGTAGCTTCGAAAGTGCTCAAACGTCAGGTCTTCTGTAGCATCTGCGGACATTTAACTTTCGGCAACGTTCGGAAGTCTTCTGTAATTCGTCGGAAATCTTTGGAAGTCGCCGGGACGTTTCGCGAAATCTTGGTTATGACAAGGTGAAAATCTCACGTATTTGACTCAGAAAAAGCTGGCAGGTATAATATTGGGACGTAGATCGTAAGAAGACCAAGAAAACCGTCTCTGAATCATCTCAGTAAAACCCTGCAATTGCCTTTGTAATGCCCTCATTCTGAGCAGCCATCGTATGCTGGTGCGTTCTCAGAGAAACGTAAATTTGAAATCATAGGTCATTTGCAGATGGTACATGACACACATGAGATTTTAAGCGTCTTGCTGCTAAGATTACCCCTAAAAACGCACATTTGATCACATTATACGATGAAAAGAGTGGAACAATGCTATTTAAGGCCTTAAAAACGGGTTTTGTAGAAAATAAAGGACAATCAAGTCCTTTGTCAGTTGACAGTAAGGCAAGGCAAATGTCAGTAGTCAGTTAAATTTTCGGCTATTTGTGAGTTGTCAGCCGTCAGTTAACTCCATCCAGACCCTCTTCTAGGTTGTCTACTATACCCACATTCAACGTGATAAATGTTAATGGATATGACAATTGAGGAAAAATATCTGGAACTTCGTAAAAATCTGTAATTTGAAAAAAAATAATAGATACTTGTTCACCTACCTTGAAAACCGACCAAATTCTCGCCTACATCGTGTTGTTTAAAAGAAGAAATAAGGCACAAAATGTGCTGAATATTTCACGAGACACTTCCAATATGGCTTTCGATACGCTTTCCACTTGAAAAAATTGTGTATGCCTCATGAAAAGTCTTACAAATATGCCAGAGAGTCTCGAAACGGTGACTGTGGTCGTTTAGGTAATCTATCCGCCATTTTTCTCGAGAACAATAGCTCCATGACGTCACAACTGCCCTTAAATTTAGGGATATTCCGTACTGATCAAGGTAGAAGAAAAAAGAGAGACTGCTCGTAATCTAGGGTTGAATTGTCGCCTGCAAATTTTCATTGATGCTTATCTTTTCAGGTTCGAGTTTTTGTGTCATTAAGCCACGAAGATCAGTCTTCAGTTGTTCATTCGCCTTCTGCTGTGTGGGCAGAGTCCATAAGTACAGCTGGATTTCAGTTATGCTCGCGTGCAACAGGTTCTACAAATGACACTGGAATTATCAACTGGGTAGCGTTTCAGGACAAACCTATGTTAACGCATGGAAGCGTTACATTTAGTGGAATATGGACAACAGAAACCAAGTGTGAGAAGGTGGCCTTTTCTCAGGTTAGATAACAATAATTGATAACAAGTGTATAATTTTGTTATCAAGGTGTAAAACGTAATTAAATAGTAGAAACAAATGAAATAGTATCAGAAATTATAGTTCTAAAACAAATGATCTCTAGTTCAATATCCGGAATTTGTTCTTATTGGAACAGGCCCGATTATAATCCGGCCTGGGAAAGTGCATTGCTAAAAGTCTTGTTAAGCTACCTCTCGGGCTTAGATTCAAACTTTTCCTTCTATCGCCTTTAGACAAGCCATTTTCACGTTTTACTTTAGAACATAGTTAATTGAGTGGAATGGTTATGAAACCCGTCAGACTCCTTTGTTCTATGTTTTTGTGGACCAGAAAGTGCACAACGTTCAAAAGCATTCCTGTCATTTGGATTGTTTTGACCAATAAAAACGTTGCATTAATATACCGTAAAATTCCGAAAATAAGCCCCTCCATGTATAAGCCCCTCCAAATATAAGCCCCCCAAACCGGTAACGCAAAAAACCCTCCGTTAAATCGCCCCTCCAAATATAAGCCCCCGGGGGCTTGTACTTGGAAAATTGCCGTCAAATACAAAGTAAAACAAAGCAAAAACGGCAAATTTACTTTAAACTATAAGGCTAGTCCAATCGATTTTGAAACGCAAATTTCCCTCCGTAGGTAAGCCCCTCCGAATATAAGCCCCTCCAAAAATAAGCCCCTCAAAAAGGGCCTTTGAAAAATATAAGCCCCGGGGCTTATTTTCGGAATTTTACGGTATTCTGTAACAATTTCCCAACAGAAAACAAAGGATTGTGCGCTTTCAGGGTGCTTCCAACATAAACTGCAGCACTGTAAATTGTTAATTTATCATTGATGTTTGCCGCTTTTCATAACCAGTCTCCTCTAATAACTATGTTTAGAAGTAGTGATTGAATAATGCTTGACCGTTTTGATTGTATTGATGTATCAAAGGAATTGGGAAAATAGAAGTCTATTTATTTATTTAATAATGTTAAATTTTTGGCATTAAACCTAACAAAGTTAGCCGAACAGAAACATTGCTGTTAGTAGCTGTTAGTACACTTCGTAGAAAGAGGTGAAGAGGGGTAGAAAGTTGAGTCGATGTGAATAGACAAGTAGTCAAGATTTAATTAATCTGCTCCCATTAGCCTTTGATAAATCCTTAATTTCATAAGTGCCACTGAGCACTTCATTGATACGATCATGTTGATTTATATCTCGAGAAGCTTGTTTATTTTTTAGTCATTAGTTTTTCATATATCTAACATTTTTTTGCAGAGCTTTGCTTCCAAGCCTCGTGTATTTGTCTCTGTTAAGTACACTCGCAGTACAAAGCCAAATGACGCTATGTACTTATGGTTAGAAAACGTCAATTCTGGAGGATTTGAAGTGTGCTTAAGGGAATTCTTGCCCTTTGATGGAAAGCACCAAGATGCAGTTGTGGTAAGTGAAGAAAAATGCTCGAGTTAACTATAATATTGATGAAAAATAAATAGATAAATAACTTGACTTTGCCACACTTCGGCAGCCCGGAGAACCAATTACCTATAACGTTCGTAACACAATTAAGGTCAGTGTCCTGTCTCACGTGTCTCATGCAGTCATTTCTTGTCAAAGGAAGTGTCGTTCGATGCCTGACGCAACTCGTCTTGCAAATTAAACACTATTTTCTTGTCCACAGGACTGGTTCGCATTCACTGGAAATGGGAGTCAACTTAATTTCACAATAACTGGAGAAGAAATCTTTCCAAACAGTGGAAATCCATCGGCCAAAAACAACTACGGCTTTTGTCAGGTGAAAACTTTAGTTCTAACAAGAACATTTAGCAAGCCACAGAACATTTTCAGTGGTTGAGGTCACACTAGAGAAAACGTAATATAGTAAACCCAGATTTACCAGGCCATGGTGATCTACACTGTATCCAAAATGGCAATTCCCAGATGAGCGCGACATGCTTATCTCGCGACTTTGATGTGCGCATATTTTGGGATTTTCAAATTTCGCGACTTTGCGAGAATTTTGTATTTCGAATCACTTCAATTTCGCGTTGTTGAGTGGGCGAATATTAGAAGTGGGGACTTTACAGACGATGAGCAAAAATGGAGGGAGAAGTGAGCACGTTCACATCCATTTACTAACCTACATTACTTTTTTACCTATTTACAGGAAGTGCCTTTCAATACGACCTTTTACAAATCGCCAATTGTGATTCTTTCCGTAAATCATGAGTATAATCTTAAGGTCAAGGGAAGTCGCCTTCCAGAAAATAATATAATATCGTCCTGGGTTGAGGTAGGTTTGAATTTTTATTCTAACCTGAGAAAAAATTAAAGCCGGCATTTCACGACGTCTTTTCAACCAGTAATTAATTGAGTCGCAAAATGGGGTTTTCCTCACTGGATAATATTCTTGTTCAATAAGGGAAGAGAAGTAATCCGTATATTCTAGTAAATTGATAAAAGGACCGTGAAAGAGCCATAAGAAACAAATAAGTTGGACCTGATCCGTAATTTCATGTTGTCGTCGTAGACAGTAAGAAGAAATTATAGATTTTCTAGTAACTGATGAGTGCTATCACATTTTGCTGTAGAACGTTGGATTAGAATCTATGAAGATATGCGTTAAAGACCTCAGTGGATTAGGATCGAGTCATGAACCCTTGATTGTCAGCTACGCTGTTACTGGAGGTTGTTAATTAATTTTCCTATTGTAATGATCACTATTTCTAGAATTATTATTATTATTATTATTACTTTTATTTTTATTGATATCTTTTAGGAGTTTTTATTTGTAGAAAAACGTTTCATGATGATACAATTAACGAAATGCTGGAGTACAAACAATGATATACCTTATTCATGTTACAATCTACCTTTGCACGCACTTAAGGATTGATGGGATAAGAGCAATTAGAGGGCAGACAAGTAATAAAATTGCCAAACGAGTAATCGAGTAATCGCGGGCGAGTTTGTTTACTCCCTCAAAATACGAGGACGATTCTAGTCATGCAAAATGCAAAATGAAAAGTTCGACAAGTTTTACGTCATAATTCCTTGCTGTGAAGACTTCTACTGTCGTGTACTGCATTCAAAATCACTTCCACCCATATTTTGCGATATTCGTTTCATTTAATGTTGAAACTTCTTTTCTATTGTGTAGATCAAACAAACTCGACTGCATTTTTGTATTTGCAGATTTTATCTCTTGTTTGCCCCCTGAGAAACCACGTAACTGATTGCTTTAATTTATTCCATCAGCCTTAAGCGCGTGCAAAGATGGCGGGTATCGTTAATAAGGTCTGCAACGATAAAAATAATTGGTTGAGTTGCCTGTATGCAAACGTGTCACTACTATTTACTGTTTAGTTTTAATTCAAATATGAAAAATATATTAGAAATTTATATTTTTTCCGAATGGATAACTACTCAATATTAGGGCCATTCCACGAGGAAAAGTAAGACGCGTCTTAAATAAGACTCGAACTTTCCGTATAAACGGCACATTTCGTCTAAAATAAGACGCGGCTTAGCTAAGACGCGTCTTATTAGATAAGACATGCTCGTATAAATGGTACAGTTCGCGTCTTATTTAAGACGCGTCTTATGTAAGACGCGTCTTATTTTTCCTCGTATAAATGGCCCTATTATGTTTTTTTTTTCTTGCTGCAGATCTTAATCCTTGCCTTTATGTGCATTGCCCTCGATTTGGAGTCTGCAAGACCTACAGTGCGCATGACGCTCGGTGTGAGTGCGATGACCAATGCCCCTCATATAAAGACCCAGTGTGCACTGCGAACGGAACAACTTACGACAACCGATGCTGGCATAAGTTAAGCTATTGCAGAGGACTCGAAAATAATCTGGTCTATCACCCAGGAAGCTGTGAAGGTAACGAAAACTAATTTCAACGATTTTTTTGGCTGTATATGCCACATAAAATAGTCTGGGAGTTAAGCTCTCGATCGCTTAGAATTATAGTTGTTGGCTCAAAATTGCATTCAATTTGGCTTCTAGCTATAGGATGTTTATAACTTTCCGTTACTTTTAAGCTCACTTCTAGCTCCTCGGGCAGGCTAAGCAACAATAGGCAGCTGTAACTAGCTACTTCGTCTCTCTACTTTGGCAAACAAACATATAACAGCCCAGACTACAGCCAATGTTTGATCTGTGTAAGATCTTTTATTCTCTTTTTTTCTCTTGCAATTTAGTTTTTATCGCGTAAAATTAGATTTACACAAATTTGCTCGGGGCAAATATGGTTCAAAAAAGTGCAAAAGAGGAGGAAATCAAAGACAAGGTAGGTAAATATCACATTTACATACTGGTTTACATGGAGTTGCATATTTGAGGGCAAATGCAGTATTTATTATCTTTGCCCTTGATTTCATCCTCTTTTGCACTATTTTTGCACCTTATTAGCACTGAGTAAATTTGCTGAAAATCAAAATAATATACATATTTCGCGCAGTGGCGCGCGCTTCCACGCGTACATGTCATCAGGTACGCTTTTGATTTACAATTTTTTTGTTGGCCTCCTCCAGTACTGCATATGTTTATATTTATACTGGCATATGTTTATCTTGGCACTGAAACTAGCAACCAGCATGCAATAATAAACAGCCACTATACATTTCGTTGTTGAAAGGTAGCCGACATTGCAAGTTATAGCCTGGTTTTAGTTCAATTTCCACGCTTTTTTTATCACCACCCTTCACCACTAAGAGTTACACTAAAACGCAAGCTAATGAAGCTACGACCTTAGCGATAATGCTTAAAGAGTACAGTGATGCTTCCTAATAAAGTACTTAATTTATTATAAAACAGGTTTTCCAATTGTACGGGGCCGTATAGATCTGCTACAGGTTCCAAAATGGTCAGATTCAAACTGTCAGACAGTCACATTTCCTCCATACCGGTTTTATCCCGATAAACAAGTTCAGGTTCAAATAACCGTCAATCACATGAAGCTGAATGACTCTGTGACAGTCCACGACGCTGTTACTTCATGGACAGAAAGTATCAACACAAAAAACTTCACCGTCTGTGTCATGCAAACCGGGAGGAAAGAAGAAGGTGCGAATCCATTTGCCACCATTGATTGGGTGGCTTATCAAGGTGCACCGCCCGAAGGATTGACGGGAACGGTTGAGTTGCAGAAATGGTGGTCTGGTACCAAATGCGCAGATGTGACTTTTCCTACGGTGAGAGATTAATTAATGCAAGTCCCCAAGGCAAATGTTAGACTTTCGTTCATCAGACAGCTTTAATCCACGCCGTCTTTAAATTAAAAAATAACGTATCTTTACGACTAGGAAGAAAAGAGACTATTGCTACAATAAATAACAAGGCAAAGTTAGGTAACAAGAGACTATAAAGGGGACAGAGAGGCCATCCCCCATATACACCCTATTCCATAGGTAATTCGTCTCGAGTTATTTTTAACACCACAGATCTCATTTTCACGTCGTAGTCGTGCAAAAACGGGAAAGAAATGAACAAAAAAGTGTGTTGCACGTGCGAAGTTGTTTTTTTGCTAATTAAACCTATTGTTTTTTTGATGTTCTAGTTGTCGTCCGCGTCGTTGGATCTTAAACTCCCTAAATTGTACAAACGACCGGTTTCAATAGACCGGCGAAATTTCTCATTTTATTAAAGCACTGAGGTTATGACAACTTCGAGTTAAACTGATTTCACGGGTTGTCAAAGAGTCCAGCGATTCCTTTTTCCCAAGTGAGCGCCGACTCATTTCGCTTCAATATTCAGGAATGCTCTCGATCTTTTTACGCCTTCATTGCCTCTCGCCCGACATGTTTTGCACGGCGTTTGGTCATGCGAAACCTCCACGAAACATCCACGCCTTGCGCGAGGTAACTTTATCCCGATTCTAAAAATAACTCGAGACGAATTACCTATGGAATAGGGTGTGTATTGGGGATGGCCTCTCTGTCCCCTTTATAGTCTCTTGGTAATAAATAAGAAGGGGAACTTACTCAGTGATTAGTTGCGTGTAATTTTGCAGCAATATTCATCTTAACATGACTTCAGTTGTTTTTATTGTGTTTTTTTGGTTTTTTCTTCAGGGCAAGTTTGCTGAGGCGCCAACAGTCCTTGTGACGTCAGAGCACCTGAGGACTGGTAAAGAGTATGATGCTGCTCTCATTTGGATTGAAGACGTAACTAAGGACTCAGTTAAAATCTGTCTTCGTGAAATGCAAAACTTTGACGGTAGACACCAAGATATCACTGTGGTACGTTCTTAGTGATTTTCTTAGAAACTGGAACGCCAATGTCTGCAAAATTTGTGAGGATTGTTGGTCTGTTAACCATAACAGCTCGGTTAAGATGAAATGGCGTTGATAACTTTAAAGATCGTCCGGGCGAGTGATGGTTCAGTCGAAAGAAGGGAACTGCAGAAAGAAAAACATAAAAAGAAACAGAAATATAATGATAATGAAAAGAAGAAAAAGAAGAAAAAAAACTGAATATCATCAGAGGGAGTGAATTTTAAATAGCACACAAATTGGTCTGCCTTTTCCCCATGCTTCCCTTCCTGACGTTTTTACGCGATTCCCCCGATGTCGTAAAAAATTGTGGACTTGCATCCTTTCCTTGACTTTCTGCGCGCTTTGTTAGTTCACAAATTTATAGAGTTCAAAATGCTTAGGTTCACTGAAAGGGCCTTAAAAATGCAGTTGATTTGAAATAAATTTTCTGTGGGTATATTACGAAACTGTTACAAGTATGGGTGGCATCATTTTTGTTTTTTTCCTCTTTTCACAGAACTGGTTTGCCTTCTCCAAACTGCACAAGCCTCTTTTCACTGAACATGGTGTCATAAGTTTTCCAAATACGAACCCACCTTCGGATAAAATGAACAATGCTTATTGTGAGGTGAGAAAAGAATTCTTTGCAAAATTATAAGCATAAGCGTGCTATTCACAGGATTTTCCCTCACAAATATTTAGCTAACTTACATCACTGTTTATATCTTCAAAACACTTATAGTCATATACACTGTGCGTGGTAGAGATCAAATTAACCAGAAAAGCTAAGAAGCTGGTCCACAAAATAATGTTTGAAAAACGTTAATCAAAATATTAAAAGGGCAGTTCGTTCTGTTAAAATAATTAATCGCAAAAATTGTTTGTCCAATCGTGACTTCAAAAATAAACACAACCGAAGGTAACTATATTTAAAGGAAACAGTGTTAAACGTTGTATGTTTCTCTTCCATGGCAGTTCGTCACATTCACGAGAGCTTATAACTCGACTCCGACAGTCCTTGTCTCAGCCAATCACAGCACGACAGTATCTGGGAATTCAGCACCGATCCACAACGGAATTACAACTTGGATCGAGGTAAAAGTTTCCGTCATGGGGCGAATGTGTAGGGATGTGTCCTGGGAAAAAAAATTCAAACCGAAGCTCGACGAAAGATAAAACTGAACAGAGTCACGCTTGAGACGATGTATAGGTCGATAATAGATGTGGCTCAAAAATGGACCAAGAAAATTTGAGATTGCTTATTGGCTAACTTCATGTTTTCGATCGCGAATATAATTATGTAGGTATTATTCATTAAAGTTTGAATAATATCTATAAATACTCAGGCGCCGCGGTGGTCTAAAACTTTAGATCTGACGGTTCGGGTTTAAAAGTTACCGTAGTTTTTTTTTTCTTGGAAAAAGAAATCATTTGCTGTCTTCATTAACGGGGATCAATGTTTAGCCAAACTGTTTGGGCCTTATAGCTCCTGCGCCACCATCAAACCCCTTGTTAGGGTAAAAAGGATATTTTGGATAACATTTGAACCTTTTAATTCTTTAAGCTTTTATACCTTTTTTTTATTTCTAAACCTTCCAATCTTTTGATTTTCTAGCGGTCTTTGCAAGCTTTCATCAAACCACGGTTTTCAGTTACGGCGAATCTGTTTGCATTTCTATGTCACATAAAAAGACTGTAGGAGAAAGGTTTAATTTCAGAGACTATTTTAACATTCACTCCACGTTAATCCAGTTGTTCGTGGTTGCAACTGCATAAAATGTACCAGCTACGTTAAGTGTTTATTTTTTTCAGAACATGAATACCTCTGCATTCAGAGTCTGTGTCAAGGAATTATACGGGACCAGATATGACCCCTTGTCCGTCAGTTATGCTGTGCTCACAGGTCTGTAATAAGTACTGAACTCATTTATGAAGTAGTTTTTAGCAAACATCTTACCCGATTCATGAGGAATTATAAATACTTTGGAAGTGCTCTAAACTAACACAAGCATATGGTTTGCGAGTCATGCCGAGTGAGAGTCAAGAGAGTAACGAAATTCCAGTCGCTTTTTGTTCAAATTTTCTACATTTACTGCTAGCAGCAGGGTACCATTTTGAAGTTCTTGTCGCAAAGAAATTAGAGACCTTAAGATGTGAGGACGGCGACGGCAGGTAAAACGTCGCTTAAAAAGTGAATTCGGGGTTTTCAATCTTCATCGCGATTTTTCCATCTCGCTTACTTTGTCGAAAGTACGCTACTCCTCCTGAAGTTGAATTCCTAAGAGCCTTATAACAGTTAAGCCGAGCAAGAGAAGGAAAATTTCGTCGTTGCTTGTTTACGTCCTCTAAAAAACATGAAACTAGGCATTTTCAAGTTGTAGTCGTGCAACGACGGCTAAGAAATGTAGAAAAAAGCGTGATGGCACGTGCATAGTTGTTGCTTTACTATAATTAAACCTATTGCTTTTTGGCCGTTCTCATTGCCGTCGCCGTCGTCGGATCTTAAGGTCCCTAATAACTCATAATGACAGAAGACCTCAGTTGCCGAAATGAAAACCATCACGCATCGAACAAACGTTAAAAGTTAGTTTTGCTTCAGAATTTTTACTCTAATTTGAAAAAGTGATCCCTCTTTCATCATTGTGACACCGCTCCTACTCTCCTTCAAGATAAAAATAATGATGATGGTCTACTCGTTGCCCCGAAAAAAACGTTAATCATTTTTAAATATATTTTCTTATCACCATTGCAACAATACTCCTACAAAAGTGCCGCTAAGGATAAATAATATCTATCAGTCCGGCCATAATCGTATTTATCATATAATAATTTATATATCAGCAATCTAAATCTTTTCTCCTTTTTACATTTTGTTTAATTAGATATTTGTGATCCTGGCTGGAACTATTTCAACGGCTTTTGCTATTTCACAAGTAAGACTTGTCAAAATTGGACCACATCACTGGATAAATGCCGACAAGAAAACTCAGGTCTCGTTGATGTCCAAAACAATGAAGAAAATGTGTTTTTACAGCATCTTCACAATGGAGCAAAATCCTGGCTGGGATTGAATGATATTTTCACAGAGGGCTCCTTTACTTGGGCAGATCGTGGTACTGGGAACTTTACAGCTTGGGCCAAAAACCAACCCAACAATTTTCGAGATGAAGACTGTGTACATACACTTGGTGTTGAATACAAATACGAATGGAATGACGTGAAATGTAGTGACTGTCATCAGTATACTTGCAAGAAAGGTATAGTTTTTCCACAGGCAGACCACCCTCTGTTAGTGGGGGCCGTTGTTGATTGAAATCTGAGCAACGATCTTTTGTTATTTATAGAAGAAATACGGTACATATGAACAATACGGTGGCTATAATTTGTTCCAAAATGCAGAATTTAAAGCAAATTTTTCAATAAAAGTTTGAAGAAATGTTCCCTGAGCCATGTGTCATGTTTTTTTTCGCCGTCCCGTGCTGTTTTAAGCGCTTTTTTGCGAGATGAATATTTGACTTCGGGGGTTAGTTCGCCGAGGTCAAATATTCATCTCGCAAAATAGCGCTTAAAACAGCACGGGACGGGGAAAAAAACTTGACACATGGCTCAGTTGACATTTTCTTCAAACTTTTATCAACAGAATCATTACACTTGACGGTAAAAATAGCAAGAAGGTCGAATTATAACATTGATCTCAGAGAACTTCGCGTAGACAATATCACCGGCCGCCGAAACCACAAAGCGGCTCTAAATGAAAAACCTACCGACTCTCCCCTATGATTCTTCATTCGCAGTTCACTTTAGCATTTCAGTTTTGAAGACAAGGGCAATTTTGCTGTTTAAGATAAAGATTAAGCTTATCGAAATGTTTGAACTAAACGAAAGAATGCTAGGGGCGCGCTCCGCTGAATATCAAGCGACAATCCCGCTAAAATTTTTCATAATTATACATAATTATGCGAATGTTTAGACAGTCAACCAATCAAAATCATTGCCCAGTTTTCTGGTATAGTGAGTGACGTCACTGGACGGCATTAACGGCCGGTCGATTCAGACGTTGTTGAGAGGAAAAAACGACTCGAAGCAATCAGATGAATTTCAGGCTATTAGATTAAACGCGCCGGCGTTTGTTAAATTTTTCGTTCTTCGAGTGCGGCGTTTATTTAATATCCATTTATTTCTTGCAAACAATAGTATGGTAACTGAGCATTTAAACTTTAAAAACAGAAACAGTGCTTGTCTGACTAAAGTCTTTATCTATATCTTTCCCAATTTCACAATTTGCATGTTAATGTACTACTAGAATACATAAAGTAATTATGACGTTAATTATATTCCTTTGAGCTTCGAATGTACTGATCTTAAAGCATTGTTTGGCCTGAGTATCAGGCGTTTCTGGGGAAAAGGGGAAAAATGGAAGCGAAAAAGGGAGAGAGCTGAAAGAGAGAAACGCCTGACACAGATGCTTTTACTGGAGCCTTCCACCCCCACACAGCATGATTCGATACCATCCAATCAAAATCACTTCCGGTCATTGGGTTGTCAGCTTCACGCGTCAAAAAGCTCGCCTAAAATAAATCTCACTTTACGGTCTTGCCGAGCTCCGGTGCTTGTGTTGCTACGATTTCGCTTTTTTTCTGAAACCTCCAATGGGGAGTTTTCGAATACTGGTAATGTTAAACCTGCCGTTTTTGAGGAAATTATAACATGTTTTAGGAATTGTGCTAGTGTAAGATCGCCAACGCTCTGTTTGTAAATAAACGTGTGCCCGGAAAATTTTAAATTGCTTTTGTTTACAGAGTTACATCAGGCGCTTGTCTGGCAGCTAAAAAGCTGATGGTATCCCTCGTATTCTCGGGTGGCTGAAAGGAGCTGCAAGAATAAATAGGAAGGTGCGATGGTAAAACACCTATGCCTAGAAATTATCAAGCAGCAGCAAATTCCACCACTTCACAGAGAGCTCGTGAAAACTGTTACAATTTCAAAAAGAAGTGAGAGCCTATAGCAAAGGTCAATCCCGCTGGCGAAATATGATGGCGCCCGCTTGAGCTTGAGACTTTTCAAAAGATGGAAAATTTTGGAAGAGGAAGCGACCGAATTCCAATCACGTAAGCTATCGTAACCGCCACAAGCAAAGTCAAGCTTTTTAAAAGCATTGGTGCTGTCGGCTATCTCAATACATGGCTACCTCGCTCTATTTTCATTTACGGTAACAATACCCTTTTAACGGCATGATGTTGTAAATCAGGTCTTAGATATCTGAAAAACTGATATCGTCTTCTTTGTCCCGGTCTTGTGAAACCAATACTCGGACATTGTTTCGGCAGAAGCTGGTATATGAGGCTTTTCCATGCTCGGAGTACTCCGAGTACATCTTTCCTTTAAACTACGAGGCCTTGAAAACACAATTCTTGCTCGGGTTTTAGTTTTATTCCAGGAAAGAACTTGAGAGCGCCCTCTAGAGCCTTTTTGAATTCCTCTCTGCGTCTCTGTCCATAAAAGTATCACATACCGGTAACATGAAATCAAAACATCTATGAAAAATTTCAATGGCTTCTCCTTGCCGATCGCTCTTGCGGTCGGTGACGTCAGGGGCTATTGTGTGTTATCCAATCACTGCCACATCCAGATTTTGGATGTGTAACACGATCTGCTGAATGGTTTTGTGTCAGGCCTTCCTTTCTCTTCTCCCCCATCTTAAATCTCCTCTCCCCTAGCCCCTTAGGAAGGCCTGATACTCAGGCTAAGTATTGTTAAAATCAAAGAAGATATTTTTTTCAGGCTTGCTCAAACATGATTATTACTGCATGTATTTACTTTTTGAGTCTATTATTGGAATAAACGCCGCATCATGCATGGTGTGGCGTTCATTCGAGGGCGGCGTTTAATCGAAAAAATACGGTAATTAAAGAATTGATAGCTGCTGTAATTGCGGTAACTAAACATTATCTTTCATATATTACAGATCTGAATGAGTGCAGCAGGGACAAGTATTATTGCCATCGTTTTGCCACCTGTTCGAATAACCGTGGTTCCTTCACTTGCACTTGTGACCTTCAACAAGGTTTTATCGGGGATGGCTATGAGTGCAACTTAAATTATGCAAGTAAGTGATCTTATGCAAAGAATTAATTTTACAATGCCGAAATTTAAAGATCACGAGAAGGGCAATTTTATATCATTTTCATCCACCGAGAAAAGGGTTCGAAAACAAGGACAGGAAATTTGTTGTAAAATTTTTAACTGTCTATTAATTTTAATCTGCAACATGAGAAATTAGTTTTAAGTTTGCAGGCCTTCTGTTACAAGCTGATTTTATATGACAAATGAAGGGGTGTTCGAGCAACTCGCTCGCTTGGCGTATAGCTACCAGGTATCTGATTTACATTAGCTTACATTTCGGTATTCTTTATTCTTCGCAGCAGCCCATATGTTTTCTGCTACTGAACATAACTACAGTCGAACCCTGCTCAGTTTCGAAGTCCCAAGGGAAATGGAGAAAAAATTCGAAATAGCGGGGTTTCGAAATAACCGGGTAAGTGTAAAGGGGAAGGGTAAATCCAAGGGAATTCGATCTTCCTTCAAAATAGCGGGGACTTCGAATTAACCGAGTTTCGACAGTACATCATAAACGCACTCCACTCTAACTGCGCCAAATATTGCGAAAAAGGCTTAATAAATAACTTAACGTTCGGGCTTGCTGACAATGAGAGTAACGAACGCACTTTCCTAATGAGTTTAGGGATTTCCTGTTGATCACCAAAGTGGAAGAAACAAACCTATAAGGTATAATAATGACATGAGCAAGAAACCAATGAAAGCTTGACAGCTGATACCACCGGGCTCTACCGTAAACCAAAACAGGAACTCTGATGTAGGTAACAATCACGGTCAGCGATAATCCCTAAACGTGCCCAATTCAGGGGCTGACACTCAAATTTTAATAAATTACAATTATGTTGAAAAACTACTAAGAAAGGAAAATAATAGAATTGAAAACCTGTCGAAACAAAATACGGATGAACCTTGATCTACAAACCTAATCATAACGAGACTCTATAAGGTACGAGTGTAACGTCAAGTGCAAACATGAAATATACTAAAATAACCTACAAAATACGGCTTCACAACAGAAAATGGGACGTAGCAGTACAGCTGTACCTCTTACTTTTCCCTTCTGTCGAGAATTTTTCCGCTACCTTAAGTAAACAAGTGTTGGGACCTGAGGACCATACATCGCGCGTCTCAGTCAAATCTTAAAAACTAGAATAATAAGTAACAAGAAATAATTACTCTCGACATATCATAAAGAACGTAAATGCAACCTCACCTGAGAAACAGGTTCTGAAAGGTTAAAGCAAGGCCTGCATGAAGTTTCCGAAACTCCCGGCCGTTATGCGACGCTTTCCTCATGCCAACCAAAAATAATTAAACAAACCATCAAACAAGATTTGAAGAGCAAAAGAATTTTGATACCTTTGTCTTTATTTGTAATCTCTCGATAAGCATTTTTTATATTATTTTGGGTTGGTTTTTGATCGTCAAGGGGACAGTACAAGTTTGGTTTGAAAGGACACAATGATTTCAGCTATTTCAGATCTGTTTAGGAACAACCTGTTAACTTAGAAAAGATGCATGAAAAACTAGTAAGGTTAATCTGAGTGAGCAATCTCAGACTCTTGTAAAGTGCTTCAAATTTTTGTGCACGTTTACAACAAAAATGATCAGTCATTCGGACCAGCTTTCGAGTTCTAGTATGCCCTGCTATGGTAAGTTTATACGCCAAAGTTAATGATAGTTATGGTAATAAAATAATATTAGGAATAACTAAATGCTCAATTTGTCTTTTATGCTGTTCTTTGGCATCTTATTCAGTTACATGCCCTGTTGGAATGGTGGAACAATTTTGGACCAACTCCCCTTCTTTTGTCGGTATTTTTTCCTCAAAATTTTCATGTTCCTTCATGTAAAAATTTAAATCAGGGGTGTGGTGTTGCAGAGGGTGTGATTGCCAAATCCCTGCTGCAAAAGACTGAAAAGACACCGAAACTGAATGCATAAATGAAACCATAAGCAGTCCTGGAGATATCCATTTCAGGATATAAGTATCGTCCGTTGTGATTGGTTGAGAGCAAAACCAAAACAAAGTTTATCTGGCCGAGAGGTACTGGAGATGAGTAGAAGTGAAACATTTTTATTGCCGCCACTTGTAATGCGGCTATCGGCCCAAACGAAATTAAGTAGTACGAAATCACTGCACGGAAAGATAGCATAAATAAAATAATATAGTTAGCAAACACTCTTGCACTCTGGAAGAGTGGAGCGAATTCTTCACAAAACAAACTCATCATATAAACGTTCTGATCCTCGAACCGAAGCCAAAGAAACTGCTTAAACTACATCGCATCAGAGATAAATCCTGTAAGAAACAACATCATAGATAAATGACAAGAAATAATTTTGAAATCAATATGCCAGAAACAGGTCAGCTTCATGACCGCTCAACGTGACACCAGCCGCAAAAATAAAATTCGCCGCTGTCAAGGTTTTCAAAACACTAAATGACCGGCGGTCCTATAATTATGTTCTCAGTAATCGAAAAACGAAAATCCAGCTAATCTAAGCCATTTTAATCGATTTAAAAAAGTCAAACGATCCTGAAATGCTTCATAAGCTTGTTTAGCGTTTGGTTTACGCTGGAGTCAGAAAACGAAACCATCTTTTGTGACACTTGGAACTTTTTTCAGGTCGACTACCGGTCAAGGTTTTCGAAACATTAAATGACCAGCAGCCTTATATTTTCAGTAAATTTCACAAACCGCAAAAATCCAGCTAAACCCTGAAACTATCATATTTCGCGTGCCTGATCCTGCATGGTTTTTTCGATTTGTGAAATTTACTGAAAATATAGGACTGCCGGTCATCTAGAGTAGTGTTTTGAAAACCTTGACCGGCAGTCGACCTGAAAAAAGTTCAAAGCCCTAAATTTTCAGTAAATTTCACAAATCGAAAAACTTCCAGGATCAGGATCTCGAATTTTGATAGTTTCAGGGTTTAGCTGGATTTTTAGCTGGAGAGGGTGGCTTTGGGCAAATGATGTATCGGTCCCCAGAAAGGTCACCTCAGGACTCCCAGGATGGATTTTTTTTGTACAGTGCCCAGGCCTCATTTTCTTGGCCGTGCGTTGATCTGGCGCCGCTACTTCGGCGAGCGTGTTCTCGGTCTTTTTGGATTATATCCTTCGAATTTGTCAAAGTCTGTGGGATTCGTTTCTCTATCTGGGAAAGCTTCATTGGTTTCTGTATCTGCTGCTATCCTATTTCTACGATCCTGGCATGTTTATTTTCCGTTGGAGTTCGAATTTCGTGGAAAAAGTTGTGTTGAAAGGGAGTATGGCGGCGAAAATGGCATCTCGTGTATCCTACTTTGTACATTATTATTGTATATAGAGTGAATATGAACAAATTATCACGAAACTTCGTTGGAGCATTAAGGACAACAACAAGTAACTGCAGAGTAAGTTTTATTGATCTTTATTTAGTATTTCCTAGAAATTTTAGGATCGTATTTTTACCCCATACAAACACTGTAATTTTACTGGAACCGTACTGTGGTACTATCACAGAGCCTGGGTTACCTGTGCACCCAGCAGTGCAGGAAATCATCACATTCATGGACAATAGACCAGTTTCGAATTAAAAATTACCGCTGAATACAAAGATTAACTACACATTCATACAGGGTTAGCCTCGACGTAAAGTAAAATATTCAGAAGTTCTGGCAAGTAAGTGTTTGAAATTTGAATATACCCAGTAGACAGAGTAATAAACAGGTCTTTTTCTCGTTGGAATTTGTGAACATATTACTTCAGATGGAGGCTAAGGCTGTAAAAAATGCGTCGTCACTTCTTTAATTTAGCGGTCATAGCGAACTCGAAAATGGACTATGACAAAGAGCAAAGGAAATGACCTGTAAATGTCACACAAACAACAGCAAAGACAAGACTGATTCGCTCAGTTAAAGTTTGGAATCCTCCACAGCTTAATCTACGGATTTTGGATTTAAGAACTAATAAAAATTTGCAACGCCTTGCAACACGAACAATTCACAAACAAATAAGGCGCGTAATATCGGCGTCATTTTCGATAACACCGTAACGATGTCTTTTCATATTAACAACACAGTTAAAGTGGCATTCTACCACCTTAGAAATATAGCTAAGACTCGTAAGTATATCAGTGTCACAAAGGCTGAAATTCTTGTGCACGGATTCATAAATTCGAAGCTGGATTTCTGCAACTCGCTTTTACATGGTCTTCCCAAGTATGAAATTAACAACCTGCAAAGTGTCCAAAACGCTACAGCGCGCGTGATTGCCTGCTTACGTAAGTTTGATCACATAAGTGATACACTAAAGGAGTTGCACTGGCTACCAGTGGAGCAAAGAATAATCTTTAAGATTAATCTTATTTGTTTTAAGATACTCATCAATTTAGCTCCTGATTATTTGGTTGACATAATCCTTGTTTTTTTAAGGGCTTTTTCGGTCATTGCCCCTATACTCTGGAACGATTTGCCTATTGACATTGCTAGATAGTTAGTAGGATTTTAACTATATTATATTGTTAGGTAACTATATTATATTGTTAGGTGTCCCCAATTAGTAGAGGGGTTCTTAACCCCATCGGCTAGACATTCCAAGACACATTAATAAAGTTTATGTATGTATGTATGTATTAGATCGCTCCATCATGTAAATAAGTTTAAATCTAAATTGAAGACCTTTCTTTTTAAGCGAGTTTACGAACTATCTTAGGTTTTTTATTTTGTATTTTTGTGACTATGTATATATATATATGTAAACGATTTTAGGATTTTTGTTTTTTATCTCGACCTTTTTGAAGCATTGTAAAGCGCTTAGCACTGAAAAGTATAGGCGCTATATAAATATTTATTATTATTATTATTATTATTATTATTATTAACAATTCCAAATTAAACGAAACCAAGGATCAGTTTAGAATACGATCCACGAAACGCTCACACATTGAACCAGTAATGGCCCCGAAATTACACACTTCACAGATTTTCAAAGGCCTTACATATGTTTGTTTGAATAAACAACAAGCAAATTTACTCTAGTACCTAGTAGTAATTTTCTCAAAACCAGAAAAAATTATTACATACCTGAAATTTGCAAGAATTCAAAGACCACTCCACTCAGAATGCATGAAAATCTCAACTGTTTACATCACGTTCGGCAGATCTTTCTCTGCGTTGCAGAGACGCACGCCATCTTTCTTTGTTTCACATGTTCCTCTGATGGTCCTTTACAAATAACGCGTGGTCTCATGGGATTTGAAAGGAAACAAAATAATGGCGGCGCAAAAGCCTTGCAAATACTGATTTTTCTTTGAAGGTCCAAGATGGAATTATCAGTGACGTCATCATATATCCAGAAATGGATATCTCCCGGACTGATAAGAAAATGTTAATAAAAATGTTAAATTTCATTGTTTTTCAGTGGATAAAGCCTCAAAAAAGGAGGCACTAACTTAAAGTACAAAACATTGGACACCTGTATACAATTTTAAAGGGACTCATTTTCAAAGTGATCAAAATATCTCGAAACAAAATTACTGAAACAACAAGAAATTCCTTACAAAAAAACTAATACAAATTCACCACGACTAACAAATTCGAATTTAAACTTCAATTGGACATGACAGGCTAAGTTAGCTTACTTCAAACTCGTTCCGACTGTAAGAAAACAGGACAGTCTATTTTCTGCAACTGACTCAACATTGCTTAACTTTCAAGTGCTACTTTTCTTCGTCAACTTCACCCTCGCAAGGCAATTCATTGCACATAGCCCCTACATACATTCAGAATCTAGTGTCTTTGAAATCGCAAAGCAGATATAACTTCAGATCACCCGGTTGGATGTTTTGCTAGCGTCGCCAACAGTGAGAACTAAGGTTCAGCAATAGGCGATGGGTCCTTCCAGGTGGCTGCGCCCAAGTTATCGAATACTTTATAAGTCCCACCCTTTATAATTAAGATCTGCTTATTGTGAACTGAATGGACCTTTTGCGCCCAACAGTTTAATTTTCTCCGCCAAAAACTATCTCCTGAGTAGCTATTATAAAAACTACGAGCGCAGCCATTTCTTTTTTTCTCTTCTTCTCCTTTCCTTCTCCTCGCTGTTCCTTTTTCTCCTTTCCTTTTCCTTCGTTTCTGTAATTTTGGAGCATCTCGGACTTAAGAAACCTGCCTTTTGACACCTTTTCACTCAAATGACTGCAAATTTCGTTAGGTTGGTTTTCAAAAGATAGGTTACATATATTTCTGTCATATTTTGTTATTATCATATCATTATTTGTTTTCGTATTGTAAATAGATTTTTAATGTTTTTATTACCTGTTAGTGTAAGGCGCATTTAATCATTGTTATGGATACTTGCGCAATCTAAGTGGATAAATTATTAATTAATATTGAATAATAAACAATCTTTAATATTTAAGTATCAGAACAATAAGTAATATTTACAGTTTCAAATTATGTCGTATTGTTTACAAATTAAAAACTAAATATATGTCCACGATAGAAAACTATTTACAATTGTGAATAATTTAAAAGTGGGAAAACGAAAATCAAGCATTACTAAGAAAACAACTATAAAAAAAAATCTAGCCCTAAAATTATGAGTGCAGATGTAGACCAGCTACAGCGAAAGTGAAGTCTTCTGAGACCTTACGTGATTTGAATGGATATCTAGAACCTCTGTCGTATCTGTGTACAGTTCTTAATATAGCAAATGAGAGCTGTATTCGAAGCCAGGAAATAACGCAGGCGTAGTGTTCATTGTTCTTAGTCGAAAGCTTATTTGCGAGAGTTCTTAAAAAGTTCTGACAGTCGAGTCCCTTGCTACCGTTTGTACCAAACACCAGAGGTGTAAAAGTTCCCATCTCTGCACCTATCACTCTCTGGTTGTATTTCCTCTTCCTCTGGTTTTCTTGCTCTTTGAAGACCGTAGCTGTGTACTTGCCCTGGTTGGACCGGGAGTTAACATGCGTTACACGTACGTCAAAGAATGCCGTTACTCCTGGTGTCCAAAAACCTCCTGCTTTCATATCCAGCCTCGCAGTCTCGACTTGTAACAGTGGACTGAACGTTGAATACTTCATTGTCGACTGGTTGCAGGAGTGGCTCTGTCTCCACGTTTCTGCACACTTTACTGATGTGTGATGTCAGAAGATCTCGGATTGTATCATGTCTCTGACCCCGGGGTCTCTGAGCTACAAAACCTCCCTTCTTGCATGACAACGCATGGTTGGCAGTAAACATTTCTCCACAAGCACAGTAATTAGGGAGATTAGGCAGAGGGAGGTTGTAGCGAAGGCAAAGGGAGTCCCTAAACTCCTGCTTGTTCAAAGCCAGTCC
>NC_133201.1:49960575-50000575 GCF_958299795.1 Porites lutea | reverse complement strand
ATAAATCAGGCAATGAGAAAAGAAATACATTTTAATTTGTCAATTCAATATTGAGACCTGTATGTTACAGTATAAAACTTGTACCACCTTATTAAACTGATCTTTAATCTAAACAAATGTTCTTTATTTATTTCTTTTCAAACATTTCTCCTCGTCTGATTTGCAAACTATACACCTGTTGCGTTTTTTAGCTGTCTAGTCAAATTTGGCATTTTAAGCCTATATTATTTTACATGTTTCGTTTTATGTTTTACCTGGTTTTCTTGATCACGAAAGACTATTAAATTGATATTTGGTAACCACTTGTGCGATCGCTAGGTGAATATGTTGATATCCCCCTACTGTGGTGCTACGGCTGAAACTGATGTAACTCGAAGAATTTTCAAGAAAGGCTTATGAGCATGGGAATAGTTATCTGAGCACAGTAGAAATTCATTTTGGCAAATCCTAATTAAAGAATTATAGTTCAATGTAGACCTTCATTAACAGCACCGTAGACCGATAGACTATAGGTCAAATTAGGTATAACGATTTTCAAACAGATCGTCTAATTTTGTCTGAGTATAACCCTCCTTCCTTAACGATCTCAGTATAAAAAGACATTTGTTAGCTTTAATTGGCTTATTCCTTACATGTGTAGTAGATCGGCAATCTTCTTGAAAAGTAGCAACACTAATGGATAGGGCTCTGCTTTGCGAAATACCTGACAAGAGAAAGAAGAAAAACCTGTGTACAATGCCTTTTTTTCGTAGAAATAGAAGTTGAACAATTTTTGATGTCCGCCATTTGTAATGCGGCAATCAGCCTAAACAGAATTAAGTACTCAAAAAACACTACAAGGAAAGATAGCATCAAATACAATTCATTTATTTCAAACATTCAGCGTACATAGCCTGCGTGGTAGGCATAAAAAAGGGAGGGGGAGAGGGGAGGGAGAAAAGCGCCAAAGGGAAAAAGGAAGGGAGCGCCGTCTCCTCCCTCTCTCCCCAATCCCCCTCCCTTTTTCCCTTCCTCCCTATCCCCTACCCCTTTCGACATCTGCTACGCAGGCCACAACATACACCGAGTCAGGTACTTTCGCCGATTCTGGAAGAGTGGAGCAGATTTTTTCCAAAACCGGTTCATCATATAAACGTCCCACTCCAGGTCACCCACACAGAGCAAAAGAAAAGGTAAAACAGCATCTCATCAGAGACAAATTCCTGTCAAACCCAATAAAACAAAAAAATAATTGATCATTGAAACAGGTCAGCTTCGTGACCTCACAATGTGTAGCCTGAATTTTAGCCGTCTCCTCGAGTGACAAACTTCCTAGATAGACGTCTGAAAGGACTGGTTGCATTGTTAAAGCCGTCAAGTGAGCGGTGAAGAGAGACACAAAGTGCCGAGAAAAAAGTCTAATTATTAGACGCTATATTACCTTTTGCAGATTTCCGGAGCTCTAGATAATTTTACCAGGTTTGTAACAAATTCACGTAAGGGTTTGACCGGTCATGACCGGTCAAGTTCATACACTTCGATTCTCAGTAAAAAGTAAGGCGATTTGCATCTTCAACTGCAAAATTTGACGGCAATTAAGGTCACAAGTAACTCCTCTGCGCTCTTTGTTTCTTCTGATAATCGTGTGAGGAATTTTGATAAATAATAGGCCATTTCCGAGTTGCTCCAAGCCTCTGTTTCCAAGCGAAGCCAAGTGCCGGAAGCTAATGATATGAAAACAACTTTTTAATTCTCATGCAAATAAAAACCCTTTTGCACAGTAAAGGTTTCGCACTTAACTGAAACTCGGAGATGGCCTATTCACCAAGCCAAGAAATCAGTGGGTCCGGTATGTCTCACACGTGCTCTGAATATACACCTACGGATTCGTCAAAACACCCACACCAATCGTGCCATTGATAAAACAAAACGATTTGTCAAAGAATTAAGCCTTGCGATTCGTACAATTTGAGCAATTTGTACGAATAGTGAGTTCCTCAGTCGATTGGTATGACCATTTTTGGTCAACTGCCTGCTGTATGTCATTAGCGGCTCAGGTGGCTTCAAGATGTGCGCAATGGCGCGAAGTTAGACTGCATATCATTACAGGGACACCCAATGACTTGATTCTGCAAAATAACTGTTACAAAGCGGCAAATTGATACTACCTCGAAATCTCTAAAACTCCAGAAAGGCTAAAAATTTCTGGATAATTGTTAAACTCGCCTAAGATATGCGGAGTCTTTTTTTTACCAACTTTCCTACGTTTTTCAGGGATTTTTGACAGTTCATATTTATTACCAAGATATCGTGATTATTGTTCAAAAAAAGTCTTCTGAAAATTTCGGTTTAACAAAACGTCACTTATGAAAGGACTGTTGTCTGACTGATGTCCTCGAACTTAGTCTTCCGGACCCATCAGGGTAACCATCTAAATTAAAGCGTTCGAGACAACCAAAGTCCCCTTTTAAGACATCGGAACAGATCAACAGTTTTTAGGGCAGCTTCAAATTAATCAAACAGGCTTCTTAAAATCAAAGAGAAAACCATCTGAGACACTTCTGACGAATTTAAGAATAAAAATGGTCGTTGGTGGCCCATATGTCATCATTAACACCTGAAAGCCGTGCAAGATCCATCTGTGCATGTCGATTGGTACCAAGGGAATGTTGCTTTGAAAGAGCTCTAAATGTGTTTGAAAAAATTGTTGAATGTAAGATTACAAGGACTGCAAAACAGTAAAAGCAATCACTTTTTTACGCCTCTGGCTGTTCCACTGTACCCGGATGATACAGCTTTTCAAAGGTTATTGTAGAGGTTATAGATGAAACGTGTGAAGTTGATTTTGAGCTAAAAACCAAATCATCAATTAACGTTCTAGTCAAATGTTTAGTATATGGATTAAGGTTTTGTCCTGCACATAATCACACCAAAGAGAGACAGGGTTAAAAACTGTTTCATCACTCATTTTCCAGACACATGTCAGTCCTTCATCAGTAATAAATTAGTTACAGTGGAACCCCGTTAATGCGACCACCGTTGGGCCATAAAATCCAGGTCGAACTAACGAGGTGGTCGCATTAACGGGGTTCCACTGTTACGAAATAACTCAGTCATTCTTAAGTTTGGGTCGAAAGAATAATGTTCGTGTAAACAAGGTGGTCGTATAAACAGAGTGATCGTAATTCGAGGTTCCACTATAGTGCTTGCTACTGTGCTGCAACCGATTATATTAAATTATTTTATAATTTTATAAATTTGTGTATGTGTTCAATTTGTAATATGCGTAATAAAAGAAGACCTGTTTTGGTTCAGCAAGGATAAAATACTTGACAGATCTTAGCAAGGATTAATGAGCACAAAATACCCCACACAATTAACCCTTTTGGTTGTGTTCTGATCTTACATGTATACAAGCCAAAAATAACTGACTTCCTTATTTTGAGGTGCTTTGCCCCTATTACCCTGTTAACCAACCAAAGAGAGGTTCTGTAAGTCAGGGTGAGTGCTTTTTTCATTTGAGATGTTCATGCCTAGATGAATAACGGCTTCATCATATTTTTGTGGAGATGCTAACAAGGCGTTGCGGGAGTCTTTTGACCAGATACACGGTTGGTCTGGCCTGCATGCCCAAACTGCTAACAACGCTATGTGCCACAGTCATTATGATTTCGTTCTAACAGCTAAGGCCATCCTCTTTTTTTTTTCCTTTTAACTTCGTCCGACCGACCCAAATTTTTAGCATTAAAAAAAAAAAAGGTAACGACGTAGTTAAACCATTTTTCACTTGAAATAATTCTTTTAATCTGAAAAATGAGCATAGTAACAGCAAAGAGAACAACAGGAACAAAAACATGAACACTTTTTACTGTACATAATTGTGCCTTTTATTAATCCAAATATGTGAATGTTAACTCTTAACGTGGTCCTGGAGTACCAAGGCCTACTATTCCGACACTTCTTGTGATTTTTTTTTAGTTTTTTTTTTTTTTGTCCAATCCGACCGACCGACCCAATATCAGAAAACGCATTCGACGCTAAACGAAAAACAAAGCGGATGGCCTAAAACCTTTGTTGGCGTATTTGTTCAGGTCGCTCCAAATTCCTAGTAGTTTTTGCGAAAAGTTCTTTTACTGTTTTCTGGTTAAAAAGCATTTTATTGCATTAGTTAGGAAGCAAATGTGCAATTTTTTTCTTTCCAATTTTATGCTGTGAACTTAAATTGACAGTTTTTGTAAATGACGTTTTCTTCCCACATTAATTAAAATAAAATAAGTATGTTTTATTGCCGTGTCATTTCAATGTTCATTTTTATTTTAAAAAATTGAAATTTTATTTATATTTTGATTGTCAGTCATAATTTTGCAAGGTGTTATGAAGCTTTTTTTCCTTTCCCGGACAGTAACAGAATGACGGCGCGTGAGTGAAATGTCTGAAAATGGTTTACATAAAAGATTTTTCGATCATTTTACCGTCACACATGTCACTTTGCCAGAATGACTTCGCCTTTTTGGAATACGTTGTATATGGTTGTTACGTTTATAATTTGTAGTTGAAATATAGCGCACATGTAGCCGTATAAATACACAGCACGCAAAGGGCAGTTTGTGTAGCCGGACCGCAAAATTATATGATTATTCGTAGGGGAAAATGTTAAATACGTTATCAACCTTCCTGGGTCAGTTTCGCCGGAAGAAACAAAAAGTATTAACTGAGTATCAGATATTATGATGAATAATTTAAAGGGTAGTTTACACGTAACGGTTTGTCTCGCCGAGTTTGCAAAGAAAACATACAAATAAATGGATCAATATTGTTAAATAGGAACAAATTTTTTTGATTTTACACTAAATCGTTAAAAAATTAATATTTGTTGATGGTTTCATCAAAAAAATTGTTGCGAAGCGTATCAAACAGAGTGCAAGAAAACATATATAACATGACTGACATGAGAATTAAGAGATGGTGGTTGATTAAAGCTTTGGACAAATTTTGAGCGACACTGGGGATGAGAGTTTTCACTTACCGTTGTTTTCATTTAAAATCATGCATGGAGCATGAACTTTATTTATCACATAATATTTTAATCTTTTGTGATATGCCAGTCTGATTTTTCTCAGCCATATCCTTTGAAAGTTGTAAATCAAAAGTATTAGGGAGGACGTACTTAATTTTATTTAGTAAGAGTACATTACAACAAAATAAATGGTAAATTCAAAATAATAACTGACTGTACAATAAAGCGTAGCGTCCATTGTCCACTACATTAATTACCATCGACCAACCACCAATAAAGCACTAGAAATAAAGCAGCCCTAATGCACTTTCAAGAGGTTTGTACTTAATCAAAGGTGTCGGAAAACAGACAGTGTTTCATGTGTTGATACAGTGTTTCAGGTGGTCATACTAAGCAATATTCTTTGCTTCAAAATCGATCGTGTCTTCAAATTTGATTAACTCAGTGGTGAGTGAAATTTTTACTTTTCTCGCTTTACTAGGTGCTAAAAAAACACAATTGTTAGGAGTATTGTAGAAGTACAAACCCTTTTGGCCAAGAAAATTAGTATTTAAGATAATAATATATTTTTTTAAAGTTAGTTAACAATGTAGGTGGATCTCATGATTACCGAAGAAAATCAAATTTGCGAAAAGAAATCATTTAAAAAGCCAGTGAATGTTAGCTAAGGTCGCTTATCTATAAGTCATCGAATTGAAAAGACCTTTCTTTTGAGTTTCTTTTTCAAACAAAGCGATGGGAAATTATATAGTTATGTTGTGAGCTATCGGGTTATATTACGTACTCAACATTTAGGCTGCTGCCCTTCCAGTAGTTGCACGATACTTTCCTGTGTTTTGATCTTTTTGTTTTCCAACCGCGATGAGCTGTGATGCAGAAAAATGGTCCCTCAAAAAATTTCAACTTTCTGAGCTTATCATTATACGGTAAACAACGATATTTTTCATTAGAAACAACATTTTCGGTCGACCTTCAAGAACCGATCTAGATCAATCTTAAACAATAAGTAGCATTCATGCTTTTCATAGGATCGCAGGCGCAATTAACGTCCTTTTTATTATTATTCAAAGAACCTACCAATTTTGAAAGGGAAACTTCAATTATTAAAATCTGAACAATTTTAAAAAATCATTGCCTAAGCAGCGGCCGGCTACCAATTCATTTATTACGAAATTAATACCCTCGATTCTGGCGTTCAAATTCTACACAGCTGGGGGTCTGTTTAGGTGGTTCCGTGTGAACACAGTACCTAACATAAACGCACCAATTTTCCATTGGTGGACATTTCGTCCACAGCCGCGTGAACTAAACATTTGCATAGGTCTGCATACATTAGCGTGCAGCTAACAGGTATTAAAGTTTTGTGGACTTCCTAGTTTTTTTCGCATTTTTCTATCGATGTATGTCGTGGTCTGGGAAGAGCTTATTAATATAGTCTCTACATTACACTAGTTTTGTCTTGAATTTGTCTTTCTTGAAAATCGTCTCATTAAAAATAATGTTAATAATTAAGTAAATAAATGAGTAATTAGATAAATAACTGAATAAATGAATAGATAAATGAATTAATTAATTAATTAATGAAGAGAAACTTGTGCCAGCCTAGCATATCAAAGATAATGTAAAGGAAATTCGATGTTATTTCTATTCGAGGTCGAATTTGTTCAGTTACCCACCTGTTAACTAACCAAAAACACGTTCTGAAAGTCAGTGTAAGTTAGGTACATTTTTTTAATTCAAGCTCATACCCGTACGACTAAATGTTCAATAAAATGAGTATGTTTTATCTTAGCCTTTTTTATGGTCCTAATTAGGTCCTAACCAGTCTGCAATAGACGAGATGACTGCCGTTTGCGGACTGCCGTGGTGGACTGGACTACAGAGGAACGACACCATTGCTTACGCAAATGACATTTTACTCGCTGCTGTCAATGGATCTTCTGCCACTTTCGCAATCCTTAGTAACCTGGCAATCATTGTAACAATCATCAAGACCCCAACCTTACAGAAGCCAAGCAATATTCTGCTGTGTAGCCTGGCTTTTGCAGATTTACTTACTGGAGTTACTGCTCAGCCTTTGTTTGTTGTGTGGCGACTCTTTCTTCAAAGAGCCCAGAAATCATGTCTACATCAAATTCTGGTCTTTGACGTGTATCATACTTTCAAGTACTTTGCCGTTGGCTTATCTTTCGTCAACATTGTTCTAATAAGTTTTGATCGCCATTATGCCCTGTCAAAACCTTTGGAATATATTGTCAAAGTCACTAAATCAGGTAACAGGCGTCAGGCCGGACTTTTATTGCCCTCGCAGGGTTCCGGCCCAGCGAAACTCGAGGAGGCACCCTAAATTCCCACGCGTAGAGAAGTATCTTTTTTTCCTTGTATTGGTAATATGCGAAATCTTCACGATTTGAAGAAACTAGGCGCGCAAGGTGGTCCCGGTTAATTTTGTAGAACGCGCGCAAGGCGGTCTTGGGAAATTATGGAAACACGTCATTCTTCAACTTCAACCCGATCTCGGCTTTTGTTTTTTCTTTTCCACCGAGACTTGAGAGCTAAGTATAAATGAAACTAAATTGTTCTATTTTGAAAAAGGGTCCGAGCTCGGACAAGATTATAGAAGTTCTCGATAGAAGCCTAAAAGGCTAGGTCCGTTAACTTTTGGACAACTGAACAAATTGCCCACCCGTTGCCCGTTGGCTTATCTTTCGTCAACATTGTTCTAATACGTTTTTATCGCTATTATGCCCCTGTGAAAACCTTCGGAATATATATTGTCAAAGTCACTAAATCAGGTAACAGGCGTCAGGCCGAGCTTTTATTGCCCCCGCAGGGTTCCGGCCCAGAGGCCGGAAAACAAGAAGGCAAAAAGGGGTGGAGCTCTTGATAGAAGCCTAACATAGAAGCTAACATAGAAACCTAACAGACTAAGTTGAAATGTACCAAAATATTTTTTTTCTCTTTTGCAGGGACAATGAAAATCGCCGGTCTCGGGTGCATAATCTGGCTGCTGATGACAATCCTGATTGTATTTTTTTTGCCACCGCTGCCTGGCTTCATTATGTTGTGTATCTTTGGTGTGCTGTTTCTCGTTGTCCCTCCTGTAAATTATATGAGATTACTATTCTCTCTTCGTCGTCATAACGCTCAGCTGCGTGATGAAGTTACATCTCAGATGTCGACAATATTTCAGCGCGAGAAGAAAGTTACGCTTAATATGTGCATTGTCACCGGCTTGCTGTTTGCTACTTTACTGCCAATTGGTTCCATGGAGATTTTTCACAAAGGATATCCTCGAATACACTCCATTCTGTTACCCTGGAGTATTACAACGACGTTTATTCCGCCCTCAACTAATCCCATTATTTACTTTGGACGCAACGAGAACATGAGAAATGCCTTTAAATCCATCATGAAAATCTAAAGGTCCAAGTTCTTTTAAACAGAGAGCTTTCTTGACATAACCATAGAATTCATTGTCAATGAAGGGGATACATATATCAGGCATGAAAACGTTTGACCAATGTTAACTCTTTGCATGACTCATAGCGTTGATAACCGATTGAGACTTTATAGTTAATTCATTTAATTTTGACAAGTGTAAAATCTAGGCGTTGAAATTATGTATTTTAACATATCAATATTAGTTATTTTAACACTTATGAAGACTTTGAAGTCAATTTTAAAAGTAATCTATTAAGACTTGAAGATTACTTAATAAACATTGTAAATGGTAATCTATTAGGACTTTGAAGTTAACTTATTAAACATTGTAAATGGTAATCTATTAGTAAGACTTTGACGTTAACTTATTAAGAGCCAATGTCTGTAATTTTCGAGAATCGGTTGACAGTCGTGAATTTTTCAATTTCTTCATACTTTGCCCACATAATCTCTATAGTACACTTATTTCAAAAATTACATTAAAACTTGTAACGGCTTTTTATTTTTTCCTGAATCGGGCAAAGTTTGAAAAACGCCAAATCGGCGTTCTTTCGAGTATGAAATTAGCGAAAATTAAGCATTTTCTTCGCCCTCGTACATAAAAACGGGATGATATCTCTAAATGAAATCAAGTCACAAGGAAAACACAGAGTTGTACTTTATAATTCTGCAATTATCTTTAGATAAGCTGTTTAAATGTGACTGTGTTGGCCGCAAGAAGAAACACGATTTCGGCTCTTTTCAATAATGGCAAATTTGACCTAACTTCACCATCGAAAAAAACAACTGATACATGGAATTTCAACATGAAACAAACACTATTTTAAAGCATATCCTTTGCCGTTCCTTGTGTTAAAAAATTTTTGGCGGCATTACAAAAGTGCGTCGCTGAGACACCGAAACGTGCAGCGTAGCTTCACACGTTGGAACGCTGAAAACAAGCTAGCCGCGAGTGTAGGCACGCAAAAGTATTTGCTAATTTAGCTTGTTTTACAAGGGGCACATTACGGGAAGCTCTAAAAATCTTTTGAAAAACGGTCAGTGTAAAACGCAGACTGCGGACTGCAGACTGCAGACTGCGGACCAGAGGTAAAATGCAGACTGAGTGTAAAATGCAGACTGCAGACTAAGAGTAAAACGCAGACTGGGGTAAAATGCAGAGTAAAGACTGTCGACTTTTTTAAACATTTGTGCTCCTTCTTCTTCAAACCGGTGAAATAGCTAGCCGGTATCAGTTACACACTTCGCTTCCTAGTCGAAGTGAATTGCACATTCGCCAGAAGTTTCAATGAACATCCAAACAGCTTAAGTCTGCGTACCTTGATTTGCAATACTTTCATAGAAGGTCATCCAAATTTCCTGCAGAACATCTTCCTTTGTTGTTGGAATGAGTTACTCCCGTTTTTATCGCCATAATTCCTGTACAGTATTTTGGGTCAGCAGCTTTCATTTAAGCGTAAACATCGTGGTGTTGTACCAGTTCACGGTCCCTGGTCACGTATATTGAAAACTTCGCCTCAAAATTAAAATTGAAGCGTGAAGTCTCTCGGATGGAAAAAAGGTTCAAGATTGCGATTATGTTTTCGGGTCGTCGACGACGTTCCAGAGAAGAAAGGAATGGATTTGTGAAAGCAGATGTCATCAAGTAAGTGTTCGTTTACAGGTGATTTGCGGAATTTTTTTTTGCCCTTAAACCCTTCCACGACTACAGTTTATGCTCGGTCTGCATTTTACCCCAGTCTGCGTTTTACTCTTAGTCTGCAGTCTGCATTTTACACTCAGTCTGCATTTTACCCCTGGTCCGCAGTCTGCAGTCTGCAGTCCGCAGTCTGCGTTTTACACTGACCGATAAATCATCGCACGAGTGTACAATTAACACTGTTTTTTTTAGTTTTACATTTTATATTCCCAAAACATGTCGAACTAAACTTGATTTTAGGATGTCACCAGCCGAAACTCAAATAGAGAAAGAAAACAAACAGAGTAAGCCGAGTCTGCAAAACTTTTCACACTAGTTTTCTTTTATTTGCACTAAGCCTTCTGTGCCTTTGCTTGTAATAAACTAATCTTTACCCCGCTTAGCGTATAGACTTCTTTAATGAATTGAGGGATTTAGGTACACACGTACGCCATATGCAACATGAAGGTAGACCAGGGAAATGGAAACGAGTAAAACTGTTTAAAGAAAAGTTGGCCAATGCTCCGCAAAAGAACATTCCTGAAAAACCACAAATCGAAAATGGACAATGGACACATTTGATGAGCGAAATACAAGTATTTAACATGTTTAAATTACTGAAAGTAGTATTGCTTTGCTCCTCTTCAGCAAGGGCAACTTCTGGCGAGACCTCAACCTGCTGTTGACGAATTGTACTGATCCCTCACCTCCCGAACAGAGGCCCTTAAAGGCCGGTCTACACAGTGTGGGGTAGACCAGAATGCACGTACTGTTAGCTCCCGCCTGAAAAAAAAAAAGTAGTCACCTGGCTCTATCCGCCACCATCCCCCCGGCACTTGTTCGCAGGCTAGAAAATAAACCAATTCACTGACAAGTTCTTTTTCATAACGTCAAAGTCCGTCGCGTAAATGAAAAAATGCTTTAAAGTGCCTCAGCCATTTTACTTACTATCTTTCAACCAAATACGTTGCGGAGAAAAGAGATAAAAGGCTGAAAATAGCCTTTCATTTCGATTTAAAATTTCAGATGGAGAATGCCCTTTTCCTAGGTCTGTACCTGCAGTGACTTGTGTGCTAAAACTACTTCGTGGTGGTATCTCTCAGGCAAAAACGACCGCCTAGCGGCGAGGAGCGAGGCGAGAAGTCCGTGGCCATTTTCAAAAAGAAAAAGAAGTGTAAAGGCAGCACCTTCGTCGCTCAGAAAACGTCTGCGTGTATAATTTTCTTCAGGCCGCACAGAGTTATCAATTAATGTGTCTTTACGGACCCCTTTTTAAATGAGCAGCCAGCATGGCCAGTAGACTGTTCTGAAACGGTACAACGTGATTTGTTCTCCGCCACCCGGAACCAAACATTCAGCGGTGGTGAGGAAAAACTTTTATTTTTATGGGCCAATTTTGTGGATCAAACAAAGTCTGCTAGCTCTAAATGTAGTGATAAAGACATGAATTGTTGTATGTGTAGGGTTGATCCTAATGGAGAAGCCAATGCCAACCAACCCACCCATCTCCTCCTCCTTCCCTAAAGTAGACTATTCATGACGTTAGCATAATCACCTGAGACCTCTTGTAAAGTTCACTAAAATAATAGCAAGCACCTTCGTAGCCTGTTCACAGACCCTCTACTTTTTCATTAGAGATCGTCGATTTTGCGTTTGAAAATAAAAGCCCCGGGGGATTTATTGACCAGTAGAGCAAGAGGCTCTCTCTCGCGCGCTCGCTTTGCTCGCGTGCTCGTCTATTTTCGAAACGAAAGAGGAGTGTAAAAGCTGCACATTCGTCGCTCAGAAAACGTCTGGGTATATCATTTTCCGTTCAGGCCATACAGAGTCATCGATCAATGTGCCTTTATGGACCCCTCTATGAGCAGCCAGTAGGTTGATCTAGAACGGTACCACGTGATTTGTTGCACCGCTACCCGGAACCAAACATTTAGAGGTGGTGAGGAAAAATTCATATTTTCATGCGCCAATTTTGTGGATCAAACAAAGATCACCTAACGTAAATGCAGAAAACCTTACTTTTATCATTAGCATGGTCGGGTCGATGTTTGGTTATTGCCCTACATACTCACGTGACTAACAAGTCAGGAGCATACCAAGTGACTCACGACATCTTTTCTATGATCGCAATACATTCAGCATTACTGGGGCCACAGGCTCAGTAAACCAAGTTTGAATATGTGCGAGATGCTATACGAACATACAACAAAGACTTGCAACGTAAAACACTTATACCAGGAATTTCCTCTCCGGCGCGTTACGCGTCACGGACTTCCGGAATGTCATCTTCCCTCGTGTTGACAGATTGAAAACATATACAAACTTAACTTCGATTCTGCCGTGATGCAGAATTTAGTTAGCGGTACTGTGACCCCGTCTAGCATTTAAATTCAGGTAAGTAATTAACTTTTCTGATATTAAGGTTTCAATACGATTAAAACTATAGCAAGCGAGTATTTCGACAATATTCCCCTCTACTAACTGTGATTTGAACTGCGTATTCGTCTCTTCATTATGGTTTATCGCAAAAATCAGTTGAAAGGAATCATGTTAAACCGAACAGAAACGCCGAAATATAATCTGAAACCGTTACAACTCTGACTAGGGTTTAAATGTCGAAGTAACTTAGGTTTGCGAAGGATTAATATTCCAAGCGTTTAAACTTGCTTGTTGCACGTGCTTTCCCGGTGTCAAAATACCCTTCACTTTTTGGTCTCTCGACGGTGCGCATTTGGAATGCCGCCAGAAAGATTTTAACACAAACAACAGCAAAGGATATGCTTCAATACAGTTCTTGTTTCATATTGAAATTCCGTGTACCAACTGGGTTTTTACGATGGTGAGGTTAGGTCAAATTTGCCATTTTTGAAAAGTGCTGAAACCGTGTTTCTTCTTGGGGCCGGTACAGTCACATTTAAACGGTTTATTTAAAGTTAACCGCTGAATTATAAAGTAAAAACGTGTGTCTGTTTTGTGACTTGATTTCATCTAGAGATATTATTCCGTTTTTATATACGAGCGCGAAGAAAATGCTCCATTTTCCCTAATTTCATACTCGAAAGAGCGCCGATTTAGAGTTTTTCAAACTTTCCCTGATTCCTGAAAAAATAAAAAGCTGATACAAGTTTTAACGTGATTTTTGAAATTAGTGTACTATAGAGATTATCTGAGCAAAATATGAAGAAATTCAAAAATTCACGACTGTCAACCGATTCTCGAAAATTACAGACATTGGCTCTTAAGTATAATATGTATATAGATTTAGCCAAAGCTAAAAGCGAGGCTCCCGTTTATGCACTTCAAATTTACTTCAGACAATGAACTTGAAACCATTGCAAAGGAATAAAAAAATCTATACTTAACTTTAGGGACAACCATATGACTAAAAACCATAAACTTAAGCCTGCGAACGATTAAAAGGTAACAATTGGTCAGCGGTGACCTCGATGAGTTGGCACTTGAGCCCATGATACGGTCATGTGACTCTGGTCAGCGAATACCCTGTTTTGACAGCTATCAATTGACCATAATATGGATGTCTATTATATCAAGTTAAACACAGGTTACAGGCTCCTTCACTAGCTAGCGAGTTTGGCATTTCACATTAGTTGCCCTGTGATGCCCACGGACATACGTACGGTCACGTGATTACCGACATTTCTTGGATGGATGGTGGATAACCAAATTTTTAGGTTTGGGACTCCGCTATCATGCCATTTTAAAACAAAAATCAACGGTACAAAAATCTTTTCATGTCACCACCATCAAAAGCTAAGAAGTCAACCTCACAGGCAATTTGTGGATATAGATATGGAAAAAGAAAGTGCGAAATAATGCTATGCATATCTATTTTATCTTTTCTGCAGATATTAACAGTATCCAAAAATCTGTTAAGGGTCTTGAGAGACTTACAAAAGAGGTATAGTGCGTGTTTTTTGCTGACTGTACTGCAGTGCAGTGTGTGATATGATAATGATCTGATTGCAAAATCGCGGGGCAAAACAGGGTTCCCAAGCATCAGTCGGCTTTGCAATGATGGGAAGAACCCAATAATGACGTTATTGATTTTTAATACGGTAACACAAAAGGACATGCGTTGTAATATGATCTTAGCAGCGCAGTTGCGTTCGAAAGGCTGAGAGGTACATGTATGGGCAATATGCGGTGTAGGAATTTTAATACAGCAGGGGTGTTTTAGCGATTCGCGTGTGCACCGTACTGAACTCTGGCTAATGCATCATTTTGGCGTGATTTAGTCTGGATGCAGTAATTACACTGCCAATTGTTTTCTAATTATTTGTTTTCACTGATATTTTCGTAGATAAAGGACATACTTGATTGCAGAATCGAGGCAGTTTTGCAAGATATTGAGTTAACACGACTCTGCGACCTGCCAGAAGATAAAGCTGTCTCTGTAGAAGAATTTGTCAGTGTAACAGAAAGAACATGTCAAGAATCTGCTGAGTCTCTGTCTAAGTATGTTTCTCTTCACGAAATCTTTCAATAAGTAATAAGGGGAAGCTGCACCAGGAGAAGCCAGCCTAAGTTAGCGTGCAGGATGACCCAAATGCTGCTCTCTGATACGTCACTGCCCACATGGGGTACCGTTTCCATCTACTTATAATATCGTAATTTCAACCCTCCAAGTTAAAGATTTTGCTTGGTCGCCATTTGGCAACCAACTCTTTTGGTTTAAGGAGACTTTTTTACACACATAGTCGCCAGCTCCAAAATTTTAAGCGCAATGACTTGGGGGGTTGAATTTTGACATACATGTAGTGTTTGCACCTGTCGGCCCAAGAAAGCTAATCTTAAGGAAGAATGGACATCTCATCCCACACCGAGTTAAGCAATTAAACGAGTTACAATGGAACTATAGGTAGAAAAAAAGTTTCTGTAATTGTTTGTCATACAGAACGGACGTTAAGGCTTTGTTTTGGGAACTTCGATCGCAATAGCATCTTCTTAACAAATTACCGTGATTAAAGACACATTCGCTCGTTATTCTCGTTAAAGGTTCAACCATCTGGTGGAAAGTTCAGTAAATACTCTTCTGCAAACCCTGAAAGACAACCTAAATTCAGACGAGTTAGTTGGTCTGGACAAAGAAAATTATCCATGTCTGTACCCAGAATCAAAGCAGGCAAAGAATAATAAAGGAAACAGGTGCTGGGAGTGTATGCCATGCTGTTACTGGGGCCTGTTCATCTTCTTTAATCAGCGATGCATTGACGCTTTGGTCAAAAGCACAAGGCAGTCATTAGATGCCATTAAACGTCGCATGCAAGCAGCGAGTAAACATAGTAAAGAGAGTCTTGATGCAGACAACAAATCTCCAGCTCTTTTTAAAGTGAGTACCTATTCTACTAGACAGATATTCCTACACATAGTTTGTAAACGGTTACTGTCATTTGCGCCATCAGCTCGTTTTCATTTATCTTTTGTTTTGATAGCTTCCAACGACCTTTTCTTCCTCTGTGCCTTTCCCTGTCCCCTTTCCCCCTTTTTTTGCTACTTCGTCTTTGTTCATTTTACTCTGTCATTCTTTCTTTTCCCACTTTTTTTTACTATAACTGAGCGATTTCTCACGAGCTGATTGGTGGAGAGCTGAAATTTCGCGCTAAAATTAAGGAGTAATTCGTCACCTATGATACTACTACAGAAATGGACGTGATCAACTGTCAATGTTATTGTAAAAAACCCCGTAGAAATGAGGTCAAAATGTTCAAAACTTACGGCTCGTGGTTCCACTTGAGTTTTGAACATTTTGATGTCATTGCCATGGTCGATACGAGTATAGACCTTGAAAAATTGAGGTCGATTTATTAATTAATTCGTTCATGACGCATACTTTTCTTTGCAGGCTGATGTCGTGTTGGAGATCCCCACAGTGGTGATGAAACCTAGCTTAGATGATATCCAACAGGCCTTGAACAGAACGGTGCAGATCATGCTCAAAACGACACAGGTAGTTGGGAATAACATATCACATTAAATACGATACAAAGGTGCTCTAGAGGCTATTCAGCCCATGTTTTTATTGAGTGGAACTGTGCAGTAGCTTGTGATTCTTAGCTGGAGTAATCTCCTTTTGATTCTAATTTTGTAGAATGTCTACGAGTGGGAACAGCATGGAGTCATCCACCAGCCCCCAATCATAGTCGCTGAAGAAGGAAAGGTTCTTCCTCCGCTAGCTCCAAAGTCTCTTTACAAAATTGTGTCTGAGCACAAGGATGTAACAAAAGTAAGGGGTTCTTAATAAGCAGCAATAGGCATTATTCAGGTCATCTGGGCTCTTGCACAAGTGTAAACCGTCTAAGCAAATCTAATGCGTTTTTTATTTCCAGGTGGTAATTACTCTCAGTTCTGTTGTAAGCTCACTGAAGATGGATGCCACTAAAATTCTGGAGGAGATGGACCAGTTCAAAGAGTTATGGAATCAGGTAAATATAGAGTTGAGTATTCAACTCCCCAAGAGCATAGGACAAATCTTGTCTTGTAAAATGCTGAAAAAATACGTTTCAAAGGTGCGTTGGCCACATTGTAGCGTTTTCTCCAGACTCAGCAGTTTCTTTACAGCTACGTATCTGTTGGCCTAATACTACAATGGAGAATCCCAAATCCCTGGGACAGTTATTCAGGGTTTGTACATAACCTTGAATTCTTGTAAAAGTCTTGAAATTTTCCCAGCAATTTTCCAGACCAGGAAAACGTCTAAAAAATGGAGATAGAATCTGAAAAAAATGGAAAAAGTCTTTTGAGTTTTTTTTTTTTTCAAAGCTACAAGTGCTTTAGAAGTGATATTTTTTCGTTTTGGTCAAATCTTATTCAATCTCGCTCGTTTGTTTGCAACACATCATGAAAAAAGCTTTGTTCCTGCGTTTTTTACGGTCTCTATTGATCACCTATTTGATAACCTTGAGTGTGAAAAAAGAAATTATTGTTTTGGAAAAAAGTCTGTAAAAAGTCTTGAATGTTGGATCCAAAAATCTGTACGAACTTTGGTTATTGAAAACTTTCTGGAAACGAACCTATCGGTCTTTCAAATCTATTAGTTAAGAATCCTTATGCAATAATCCATGTTTGTCCACCGACCCTCTCCACCCCACTTCAACAATGCTGTTAAGTAAAGAAGAAAAAAACAATTACCGGCCCTGATTAAGTATAGTGTATAGAGCGCGAACGCACAATATTCAACGTCGTGTTTGGGTGACGCAGGAAGGATTCCGTTTGATTCTTACAGTTTTTCTTAAAGTATTTCATTGCTTTTAACTTTCACTGTAGTCGTGGCATTGTAAGAGGCCGTCATTTGCTTCCCTGTCGTGCTATGCTGGGCTCGAACATGAACTTAGGTGTATCTATCTTGACGATACGTATAAACAAAGTAAGTTCTCAATGCGATCCTTCAAAGGATGAGCTGAAGAATCTTGTTTTTATGGTCTTGACAACAGTTCCCCAGCTACAGTGGAACCTGAATATAACGAGCCCCTATATAACGAAGTCTTCGGTACAGCGAACGATTTTCTTTTCCCCAATAATAGTAAAATATATGAAAAAGAACCTCGATATAGCGAATAAATTTTGCCAGTCCCCTAGACCTTCGTTATATCGAGGTTCCACTGTACACTGTAAAATGAGTAAAGGAGATTAAAGAAGGGCATCTCATAAGTTACTATTAAGTTCTGCTTAAAAGCATAAAAGTTTTTGCAGAAATGGCTGTTATACTCAGCAAATTACCCGTTGTGTTGTTTTAAGGATCCCAACACAAAAGTCAAGGAATTCATGGGGTCAAAACCACTGCTAACTGACTTTGATGCGCAAATCAAGTATTACCAACGCCTTGAGACCCAAATTGAAGAGTTACCCAGCAGCTATCATATTGGTCCTGTAGAATACCTCACTGAGAGAATCAAGGAAGCCCTCGTCACCGAGACTAAGGCTTGGAAGCAAGCGTTTGGCAAGGCTTTAGCAGAGAAGGTAACATTAATCTGTATGTCAGTTGTGGTCTTGGTCAGCGGTCGTCGATAATGGCGGGAGCAAAATTTTCTAATGCGATCAAATTTTTTGGAACAGTTTGCCCGCCTCACTAGCCACAGCCCCAAGTCATGTTTTTAAGAGTGGGGTCTGTGAGCTGAAAAATTAAGAACCTTTACGCACCTGACCGAATCCGAGCATATAAGCTTTGCAGAGAGGGAAGGCTTGTAATGTGGTAAATGTAAATGTAAATGTAGTTCGACAAGATGTAATCGCACTTTTATTATATTTAAGCCCGCTGTATACACACGGAAAGAAAAGTTGAAGTGCAGAAGCGCTCAAACCTAGGGGGTTTGGAGGCATGCTCCCCCAGAAAATTTTTAAGCTCACGGTCTCGGAAGAGCCATTTCCTGCCTTTTCCGCGGGATATCATCCACATTCACATTCACAGATCATTCACAGTGATGGCAAACCTTTGTGAATTATAACATATAAATAGATACGAAGGATTATATGCAGCAGTTAGTCGTTTATTTTACCCATCTTTAGCGTTATGGAATAATAAAAGGATAAAGGATTTGATGAAAAAAAAAAAGTTTGCAGGGAAATAAGAGATCGAGATTTCAGCTGTACGGACAGACGTATGTGACGTGCGTAAATAGACGCTACGTTCCTGCATACTACCAGAAATTAACCAACAAATTTATTAAACTTCCTTTCTGAAATGAATGAAGGAACGGAGTTAATAACAGAACTTTTTCGTTTAGTATCAATCGAGCGAAATGTTGGCGGTAAGCGATCCGTAGAAGACTTCTATCAGGTTTTAGACGTTTTGGTCTTGGATGGATCGGATGGTCAGTTGCCTGCTAACGCATTGAGCAAGAAAAATTAAACTGAAAAGAAGTTATTCGACGTTTCGACGTTTCGACGTTTCGAGCATTATTATTAGGAATGAATACCATTAAGTGTCGAAGTTGTTGAAAGAGCTGAAGTTTGAATAAATCAGATTGCGTTCGTGCATGTTTGATTATTATGCAGATGTGATGTTCTACCAGAAAAGCTTCGCGAGAAGTTTTGGCTTCCGGCGTTTCGTTTTAATGGCGTAATAATTTCTTAACGAGCAAATTGAAAATAGAGCCTTGATTGCTGTTTATCCGAAGACTGATATCTTCCATGTTTGCTGCGCATGACTTTAATTAAAACTCATGTGCAGCTGGTATTTAACAATTAGTAAAATCCAACTAGTGGTCTATTATCAATGCTGCGTTCTGATTGGTTGAGCTACTACTAGGCTATATATAAAGCGCCGGCTTTTTGGCGGCAAAAAAGGATTAAAGCCTAGCTTTAAGCAGATGACATTTGTTATTTTCGATATTTTTGACCAACTAGTTGGATTTTACTAAAACAATTATTGACATTATTCTTCTCGTCCTATGGCCTCCGAGTCAATAGCCCATGAGACCTTCACTTTAATCCTTTTTTGCCGCCAAACACCGGCGCTTTTCGCTTCTAGTGGGCTATAACATATAGCCTAGTAGTATCTCAACCAATCAGAACGCAGCATTGACAATAGACCACTAGTTGGATTTTACTAAAAACTGTTTGTACCAGCGATACTCTGTATGGCTGATGCGTTTCTGCAGGGTAAATTAAGTTTTTAGAGACCTTTAGATGTGAGGACGAGATTCAACTGAAATTCTACGACGAGGGCGAGTAAGAGAAAGAGGTTTTCCCAAAACTAGGTAGTTCGCGCTCTTAAACCGGCGTCATTTTGGCGGGAAAACGTGATAGCCGCAGTCATTCTACTACAGTGTTTAGCGGGAATGCCTTTGTGACGGAAAAAGTTATATCAACACACTGTTCAGTGAACACTTCTTATAATTACAGAGAACTGCAAAGGGTGAAAATTGTATTTGCACAAGCAGGTGGCGGACAGGTTCATGGCTGTCTTCAAATGAGATTTTTAATTGCTTTTCGGCTGTTTTCGCAGTGACGTCACGATAGTTCGATTGTCATTTCGATAAAACGCAGAGTTAGGATAAAGGTTCACGGAGGTTAAACTTAAAATTGAGGTTTTTGTGCTTTAGCAATTAAAGTGTTTAGTGCTCTATAACTAGTTTCTTGTGGGTAAGAACTGATACTGTCACAAATGTTAATAGAGGTGACTTAGCTGTTATTTGAAAGTCTTTTCCTGTTCCTGTTAATAAAAGCTGATCAAACGCAAATTTCACAGATCCCGCTGATTCAAAAACTTTGAAAGAAAATTTAGCGAGAATCTCAGTGAGATTTTATCAAATTTTTTTGCGACGAAAAACAACGCTGCGTTCACGATCGATAGGCAGTTAGGTCAAGAATCTCAACACCACCAGATATACCAAATTTTGTCTGTGTTTCATTTTTTCAACAGAAACTACTAGTGTATAAATTGAAAAGTCATAAGTAAGGCATGAAGAAATCAAGCGATTAAATCAGGCGGAACTGACGGGAAGCCACTAAAGAAAGCCACCGTTCTATTTTTACAAAGTGGAAAAGTTATCTACCTGTTCTCTTTCTACCCGTAGTAACATATTCTTACAAACAGTAAGCAGAACGTAGATTTAGAAACACTTCTCAGTGTGTTCATTAACGAATTTCGAACGGGTCGCATTTTCCAGCAATAAATAAAAGGGTTTAGAGATGAGTTAAGGAAGATCAGAGTTAAACTACAGAGAGAAAAACTTTTCAGGTGGGTATTTGGGCCATAGATTTGAAGGGTTATCAATAACACGAAACGCGGTAAATAGCAAATTAGAAAGAGCAGATATACGTAAAATGTACCGACGGCCGATCTACGTAGGTTTGCAAAGTTCGCTGTCCTTTCGCCCTTCTGTGCTGTTTGCTGTACTTGTAGAGCCTGGATTTGATTCCTGTGACGTCGTAAAACAAGATATATTTTGATGAAAAGCACTGTTGTTACAAGGACACTTAGAATTCCAGAAACAGCTAAGATTAGGTACCTGATAGCAGACGGAAGCCAGAACATTCGGAGAGACAAAAATATACTCAAAAGCCATATGAAGATGACCACAGCAATAACACGCCAGTGAGTTACAACAGTGTGCTATCGGAGATGAAGCTGAATAGCTAAACATCTGTCCAAAGTTATCCCTATGATGTTAGCGAACGAAGCCGCGAAAAATAAATTCATGGCGACACTGAAACAAGTATACATAATGCAACTAGGACTTAGTTGTTGTAACCACTGGATCAGCAAAGCGATGAACAATGGTTGAACAAGTAAACCAACACCGAGGTCTGAGGCAGCAAGACTCAAAAGCAATGTTTTTAGAGGTTTTTGCAACGATGAGGTTTTTGTTATCGCGTGTATTGTTGCAATATTTAACATGACTGTGTTATATGATAAAAAGGCGTTAAAAACGCAGTTAACAATCTGTGACACGTGAAGATCTTCAGCCTCGTCGATGGAAGGGTAGTAAGGACGGATTTCCTCACAAAATGAGTTTCCCGTAATAATGTCGTACTTCATGGCGAAGAAAGTTTGAAGCGATAGCGTTTTTGTCTGGTCGTGGGCATAAAAGTGAGCAATCTCTTGCTTACGAAATTGACCACGATACGATCTTTTTCATGTGTTTTAACAATGATCTGAATGACACATGTCAACTGACTTCATAACGTAATCTGTAAATAGTCTTGAAAGTCAATATAGCATTTCCACGTGAATAATATCAATTTTTAATATTTATTACCTTTTTGCGAGGAAGTGTGATCAGTTTAATAGCCATAAGATCTTTGAAGGTGGAAAAACTATTTGCTTTTTTGCTGCATGCTTGTCCGTCTGTGTATAGCGATGTGTACTTTTGCTTTTTTCTTCTTTTGTTATCCCGAATCCCAATCTGGATAACAAAAAAAAGAAGATGACCAAATTGTCAGAAGAAAAAACAAAACAAAACAAAACAAATAGAAATATATATAATATTGAATTCAAAGCGTGTCTTGAGAAGTCTGAGACGCTTCCAAAGTTGCAAAGTTCATAAAAAATGTTTTGTTTTTACTGGTTGTAAAAACTTTTAAACCGGGATGCATTTGATGGCCGTTATTGGTTAGTGTAAAATAAATAAATATACTGCAGAGCTTTGTCGGTGGGAGTGCTGGCCACGAAAATTTGGTTTAATGAACTGATGTTCTCTGTTAAAGAACCTCACTCAAAAGGTCATATGGTTTAACCAAGTCAAGTCAAAATCAGTCAGTGGTTAAAATTTCATTGCGTTGGGGCAAGGATGAAATCACTTTTAAGGCGATTAAAAAATATAAGTATGGTCTCTGAAAAACTGTATCGAAACACCTTACATCTAAAAACAGCAGGAATGAATTATTAATAAGCGAAATGTTATGCAGTCAAGTTTATTTAATACAGGACTGTTCAGTAAGCGCTTCCTATTTTCAATTACCTCCGAGCATTTCTATTTTTATCAGCACAGGTGGCTAAGTTTTCGACGATAAGACACGTTCGTGGTCGATTTTAAACTAGTTGGTCGGCTGTTTTCGGAATAACGTGAGGATCATTTAATTGCCATTTCGATGTACGCACGCACAGTTTGGACAAATATTAACGTACGTTTAACTTAAAATTGACAATTGATGTGCTTTAGCGATCAAATTGTTTAGTGCTCTTTAACTAGTTTCCTGTGGCGTTAGAATTAAAACTGGCGCAAGTGTTAACAGAAGTTATTTAATCGTTATTTCAAAACCTTTTCCTGTTCCTGCTGCTAAAAGCCCATCAAAACGCAAACTCTAAACTAAGATTGATCGAGAAGCCGAGTAAGATTTCATTAAAATGTTATTGCGTCAAAGAAGCAGTGTGGTGTAGATGATGGACAATATTGTTGATAATCAATAGATTTTGTAGCTCCACCAGTCAATAAAGCAAATCTGTCTCTACTTCATTTTAGGCAACATGTGCAACTAGTTTTTATATAAAAATCTTTAAAAAGACATAAATAAGCTACGTGATTAAATGCGGATCGACGGAAAGCCATTGAATAACATGGGCAACTAGTTTTTATACAAAAGTCTTTAATAAGATATGAAGAAACTACGTGATTAAATGCGGATTGACGGGAAGCCACTGAATAACATGAGCAACTACTTTTTATATAAAAATCTTTAATAAGACATGAAGAAACTACGTGATTAAATGCAGATTGACGGGAAGCCACTGAATAACATGCGCAACTAGTTTTTGTATAAAAATCTTTAATAAGACATGAAACTACGTGATTAAATGCGGATTGACGGGAAGCCACTGAATAACATAGGCAACTAGTTTTTATATAAAAATCTTTAATAAGACATGAAGAAACTACGTGATTAAATGCGGATTGACGGGAAGCCACTGAATAACATGGGCAGCTAGTTTTTATATAAAAATCGTTAATAAGACATGAAGAAACTACGTGATTAAATGCGGATTGACGGGAAGCCACTGAATAACATGAGCAACTACTTTTTATATAAAAATCTTTAATAAGACATGAAGAAACTACGTGATTAAATGCAGATTGACGGGAAGCCACTGAATAAAATGCGCAACTAGTTTTTGTATAAAAATCTTTAATAAGACATGAAACTACGTGATTAAATGCGGATTGACGGGAAGCCACTGAATAACATAGGCAACTAGTTTTTATATAAAAATCTTTAATAAGACATGAAGAAACTACGTGATTAAATGCGGATTGACGGGAAGCCACTGAATAACATGGGCAGCTAGTTTTTATATAAAAATCGTTAATAAGACATGAAGAAACTACGTGATTAAATGCGGATTGACGGGAAGCCACTGAATAACATGGGCAGCTAGTTTTTATATAAAAATCGTTAATAAGACATGAAGAAACTACGTGATTAAATGCGGATTGACGGGAAGCCACTGAATAACATGGGCAGCTAGTTTTTATATAAAAATCGTTAATAAGACATGAAGAAACTATGTGATTAAATGTAGATTGACGGGAAGCCACTGAATAACATGGGCAACTACTTTTTACATAAAATTCTTTAATAAAACATGAAGAAACTATGTGATTAAATGTAGATTGACGGGAAGCCACTGAATAAGATGGGCAACTACTTTTTACATAAAATTCTTTAATAAGACATGAAGAAACTACGTGATTAAATGTAGATTGACGGGAAGCCACTGAATAAGATGGGCCACTACTTTTTACATAAAAATCTTTAATAAGACATGAAGAAACTACGTGATTAAATGCGGATTGACGGGAAGCCACTGAATAACATGGGCAACTAGTTTTTATATAACAATCTTTAATAAGACATGAAGAAACTACGTGATTAAATGCAGATTAACGGGAAGCCACTGTATCACATTCGCAACTACTTTTTACATAAAAATCGTTAATAAGACAGAAAGAAACTACGTGATTAAATGCAGATTGACGGGAAGTCACTGAATAACATGCGCAACTACTTTTTACATAAAAATCGTTAACAAGACAGGAAGAAACTGCGTGATTAAATGCGGATTGACGGGAAGCCACTGTATAACATTCGCAACTACTTTTTACATAAAAATCGTTAACAAGACAGGAAGAAACTACGTGATTAAATGCGAATTGACGGGAAGCCACTGAATAACATGGGCAACTAGTTTTTATATAAAAATCTTTAATAAGACATGAAGAAACTTCGTGATTAAATGCGAATTGACGGGAAGCCACTGAATAACATGGGCAACTAGTTTTTATATAAAAATCTTTAATAAGACATGAAGAAACTTCGTGATTAAATGCGGATTGACGGGAGGCCACTGTATAACATGCGCAACTACTTTTTACATAAAAATCTTTAATAAGACAGGAAGAAACTACGTGATTAAATGCAGATTGACGGGAAGCCACTGAATAACATGAGCAACTAGTTTTTATATAAGAATCTTTAAAAAGACAGGAAGAAACTGCGTGATTAAATGCAGATTGACGGGAAGCCACTGAATAACATGGGCAACTAGTTTTTATATAAAAATCGTTAATAAGACATGAAGAAACTACGTGATTAAATGCGGATTGACGGGAAGCCACTTAATGATATTCGCAACTAGTTTTTAAATAAAAATCTTTAATAAGCACTGGAAGAAACTACGTGATTAAATGCAGATTGACGGGAAGCCACTGAATAAGATGGGCAACTACTTTTTACATAAAAATCTTTAATAAGACAGGAAGAAACTACGTGATTAAATGCAGATTGACGGGAAGCCACTGAATAACATGGGCAACTAGTTTTTATATAAAAATCTTTAATAAGACATGAAGAAACTACGTGATTAAATGCGGATTGACGGGAAGCCACTGAATAACATTCGCAACTACTTTTTAGATAAAAATCTTTAATAAGACATGAAGAAACTACGTGATTAAATGTAGATTGACGGGAAGCCACTTAATGACATTCGCAACTAGTTTTTGTATAAAAATCTTTAATAAGACATGAAGAAACTACGTGATTAAATGCAGATTGACGGGAAGCCACTGAATAACATGCGCAACTAGTTTTTGTATAAAAATGTTTAATAAGACATGAAGAAACTACGTGATTAAATGCAGATTGACGGGTAGTCACTGAATAACATGCGCAACTAGTTTTTGTATAAAATTCTTTAATAAGATATGAAGATAACGAAGCCGTTAAAAAGAAATTCATGGTGACGCTGAAAGATTAATACTTAATACAACTAGGACTCAGTTGTTGTAACCACTGGATCAGCAAAGTGATGAACAATGGTTGAACAAGTAAACCAACACCGAGGTCTGAAGCAGCAAGACTCAAAAGCAATGTTTTTAGAGGTTTTGGCAACGATGAGGTTTTTTTGTTATCGCGCGCGTGTATTGTTGCAATATTTAACATGACTGTGTTATATGATAAAAATGCGTTAAAAACACTGTTAACAATCTGTGACACGTGAAGATCTTTAGCCTCGTCGATGGAAGGGTAGTAAGGACGGATTTCCTTTCAAAAAGAGTTTCCAGTAATAATGTCGTATTTCGTGGTGAGGAAAGTATGAAGCGATAACGTTTTTGTCTGGTCGTGGGCATAAAAGAGAGCAATCTCTTGCTTACAAAATTGACCACGATCTTGACCAGCGAAATATGATATCAAGCAGTATTCTGACGCTAATTAGGATTAATTTGAGTTATTCAGAACTTTTTTGTTAAACCATATATCACGGCTATTGAAAATGTAAGGTTTGAAATATATTTACGTTTTATTTGAATTCAAACATACAGAATTTTTTACTTCCTCTCACGGAAGTTATTTCCTAAACACCACGTTTTAAGTTCCTGGTGTCGGATTTTCTGTAGCAGCTTTAGATCACGCAAAATTCGGCTTTTATCCATTTCAGTTGTTTTTGTTTATTGTTGCCATAGTGATATCGATTTTACTTAAAACTACATTTTGACAAACTTCAATCCAAAATCAGTCAGCGGTAACATGAATTTCATAGCGATCGGACAAAGATGAAAACACTTTTCAGGCGATTGACAAATATTGGTATGGTGTCGAAAAACTGTATCAGAACACCTTCACCTAAAAACAGCAGGAATGATTTTTTTACAAGCGAAATGGAGATTTGAACGCTGTTTACACTGATAAAGTTCCTTTCCGTGTTTTCTAACGTGGGTACAATTAGCCAGACTCTCTTAAAGACTGTTGCATTTTGCTGTCAAGTTTATTTAATACAGGACTCACTGTTTAGTGAGCGCTTCCTATTTACAATTACCCCCAAGCATTGATATTTTTATTAGCACAGGTGGCTAAGTTTTCGACGGTAGGACACGTTCGTGGTCGATTTCAAACTAGTTGGTCGGCTGTTTTCGCAATGACGTCAGGATAATTTGATTGCCATTTCGATGTACGCACGCCCAGTTTGGACAAAAGTTATCGTACTTTAAACTTAAAATTGTCAATTAATATGCTTTTGCGATCAAAGTGTTTAGTGCTCTTTAACTAGTTTCCTGAGGCGTTAGAATTAAAACTGGCACAAATGACAATAGAAGTTATTTAATTGTTATTTGAAAACCTTTTGCTGTTCCTGCTGCTAAACGCCCATCAAAACGCAAACTCTAAACTAAGATTGATCGAGAAGCCGAGTAAGATTTCATTAAAATGTTATTGCGTCGAAAAGCAGTGTGGTGTAGATGATTGACAATATTGTTGATAATCAATAGATTTTTTAGCTCCAACTGTCAATAAAGCAAATCTGTCTGTATTTCATTTTTTGAACATCCCCACCAGTTTTTATATAGAAATCTTTATAAGAAATGAAGAAACTACGTGATTAAATGCGGATTGACGGGAAGCCACTGAATAAGGCCACCGTTCTTGTTTTATAAAGTGTAAAACCAATTATGTACCGGTTCGCCTACTAACCGTGGCAGAACATTCGTACAAAAAGCACCCCAAACGTAGACCTTAAACCATCTCGCAGAATGCTCATTAACGAATGTCGAACGTTTCGCATTTTCCAGCAATAAATGATAGGGTTTAGAGATGAGTTAAGGAATATCAGGGTCAAACTACAAAGAGAAAAACTTTTCAGGTGGATATTTGGGCCGTAGATTTGAAGGGTTATCAAGGACACGAAACGCGGTAAATAGCAAAGTAGAAATAGCAGATATACGTAAAACGTACCGACGGCCGATCTTTGTAGGCTTGCAAAGTTCGCTGTCCTTTCGCCATTCTGTGCTGTTTGCTGTACTTGTAGAGCCTGGATTTGATTCCTGTGACGTCTTAAAACAAGATATATTTTGAGGTAAAGCAGAGTTGTTACAAGGACACTTAGAATTCCAGCAACAGCCAAGACTAGGTACTTGATAGTAGACGGAAGCCAGAACATTCGGAAAGACAAAGATATACTCAAAAGCCAAATAAAGATGACCACAGCAATAACACGCCAGTGGGTTACAATAGTGTGGTATCGGAGATGAAGCTGAATAGCTAAATATCTGTCCAAAGTTATCCCTATAATGTTAGCGAACGAAGCCGTGAAAAATAAATTCATGGTGACGCTGAAAGATGTATACATAATGCAACTAGGACTTAGTTGTTGTAACCACTGGATCAGCAAAGTGATGAACAATGGTTGAACAAGTAAACCAACACCGAGGTCTGAGGCAGCAAGACTCAAAAGCAGTGTTTTTAGAGGTTTTGGCAACGATGAGGTTTTTGTTATCGCGTGTATTGTTGCAATATTTAACATGACTGTGTTATATGATAAAAAGGCGTTAAAAACGCAGTTAACAATCTGTGACACGTGAAGATCTTCAGCCTCGTCGATGGAAGGGTAGTAAGGAAGGATTTCCTCACAAAATGAGTTTCCCGTAATAATGTCGTACTTCATGGCGAGGAAAGTTTGAAGCGATAGCGTTTTTGTCTGGTCGTGGGCATAAAAGTGAGCAATCTCTTGCTTACAAAATTGACCAAAATCTTTTTCATTGTTAAACAATGATCTGAATGACAGATGTCAACTGACTTTATAATGTAGTCTGTAAATAGTCTTGAAAGTCGATAGCATTTCGACGTGAATAATATTAATTTTTAATATTTATTAACTTTTGGCGCGGAAGTGTGATATGTTTAATAGCCGTAAGATCTTTGAAGGTGGAAAAGCTATTTGCTTTTATGCTGCATCCTTGTCCGTCTGTGTATAGCGATGTGTACTTTTGCTTTTTTCTTCTTTTGTTATCCCGAATCCCAATCTGGATAACAAAAAAAAGAAGATGACCAAATTATCAGAAGAAAAAACCAAAAAAAAAAAAAACAAAATAGAAATATATATAATATTGAATTCAAAGCGTGTCTTTAGAAGTCTGAGACGCTTCCAAAGTTGCAAAGTTAAAAAAAAATTTGTTTTGTTTTTACTGGTTGTAAAAACTTTTAAACCGGGATGCATTTGATGGCCTTTATTGGTTAGTGTAAAATAAATAAATAAATATACTGCAGAGCTTTGTCGGTGGGAGTGCTAGCCACGAAAATTTGGTTTAATGAACTGATGTTCTCTGTTAAAGAACCTCACTCAAAAGGTCATATGGTTTAACCAAGTCAAGTCAAAATCAGTCAGTGGTTAAAATTTCATTGCGTTGGGGCAAGGATGAAATCACTTTTAAGGCGATTAAAAAATATCAGTATGGTCTCTGAAAAACTGTATCGAAACACCTTACATCTAAAAACAGCAGGAATGAATTATTGATAAGCGAAATGTTACGCTGTCAAGTTTATTTAATACAGGACTGTTCAGTAAGCGCTTCCTATTTTCAATTACCTCCGAGCATTTCTATTTTTATCAGCACAGGTGGCTAAGTTTTCGACGATAAGACACGTTCGTGGTCGATTTTAAACTAGTTGGTCGGCTGTTTTCGCAATAACGTGAGGGTCATTTAATTGCCATTTCGATCTACGCACGCACAGTTTGGACAAATATTAACGTACGTTTAACTTAAAATTGACAATTGATGTGCTTTAGCGATCAAATTGTTTAGTGCTCTTTAACTAGTTTCCTGTGGCGTTAGAATTAAAACTGGTGCAAATGTCAACAGAAGTTATTTAATCGTTATTTCAAAACCTTTTCCTGTTCCTGCTGCTAAAAGCCCATCAAAACGCAAACTCTAAACTAAGATTGATCGAGAAGCCGAGTAAGATTTCATTAAAATGTTATTGCGTCAAAGAAGCAGTGTGGTGTAGATGATGGACAATATTGTTGATAATCAATAGATTTTGTAGCTCCACCAGTCAATAAAGCAAATCTGTCTCTACTTCATTTTAGGCAACATGCGCAACTAGTTTTTATGTAAAAATCTTTAATAAGAAATGAATAAGCTACGTGATTAAATGCGGATCGACGGGAGGCCACTGAATAACATGGGCAACTAGTTTTTATACAAAAATCTTTAATAAGACTTGAAGAAACTACGTGATTAAATGCGGATTGAAAGGGAAGCCACCGAATAACATGGGCAACTACTTTTTACATAAAAATCTTTAATAAGACTTGAAAAAACTACGTGATTAAATGCGGATTGAAAGGGAAGTCACTGAATAACATGGGCAACTACTTTTTACATAAAAATCTTTAATAAGACAGGAAGAAACTACGTGATTAAATGCAGATTGACGGGAAGTCACTGAATAACATGCGTAACTACTTTTTACATGAAAATCGTTAATAAGACATGAAGAAACTACGTGATTAAATGCAGATTGACGGGAAGTCACTGAATAACATGGGCAACTAGTTTTTATATAAAAATCTTTAATAGGACAGGAAGAAACTACGTGATTAAATGCGGATTGACGGGAAGCCACTTAATGACATTCGCAACTACTTTTTACATAAAAATCTTTAATAAGACAGGAAGAAACTACGTGATTAAATGCAGATTGACGGGAAGTCACTGAATAACATGCGCAACTACTTTTTACATAAAAATCTTTAATAAGACAGGAAGAAACTACGTGATTAAATGCGGATTGACGGGAAGTCACTGAATAACATGGGCAACTACTTTTTACATAAAAATCTTTAATAAGACAGGGAGAAACTACGTGATTAAATGCAGATTAACGGAAAGCCACTTAATAACATGCGCAACTACTTTTTACATAAAAATCTTTAATAAGACAGGAAGAAACTACGTGATTAAATGCAGATTGACGGGAAGTCACTGAATAATATGCGCAACTACTTTTTACATAAAAATCTTTAATAAGACATGAAGAAACTACGTGATTAAATGCAGATTGTAGGGAGGTCACTGAATAACATGCGCAACTACTTTTTACATAAAAATCTTTAATAAGACATGAAAAAACTACGTGATTAAATGCAGATTGACGGGAGGCCACTGAATAACATGCGCAACTACTTTTTACATAAAAATCTTTAATAAGACAGAAAGAAACTACGTGATTAAATGCAGATTGACGGGAAGTCACTGAATAACATGGGCAACTACTTTTTACATAAAAATCTTTAATAAGACATGAAGAAACTACGTGATTAAATGCAGATTGACGGGAAGTCACTGAATAACATGCGCAACTACTTTTTACATAAAAATCTTTAATAAGACATGAAGAAACTACGTGATTAAATGCAGATTGTCGGGAGGTCACTGAATAACATGCGCAACTACTTTTTACATAAAAATCTTTAATAAGACATGAAAAAACTACGTGATTAAATGCAGATTGACGGGAGGCCACTGAATAACATGCGCAACTACTTTTTACATAAAAATCTTTAATAAGACAGAAAGAAACTACGTGATTAAATGCAGATTGACGGGAAGTCACTGAATAACATGGGCAACTAGTGTTTATATAAAAATCTTTAATAAGACATGAAGAAACTACGTGATTAAATGCGGATTGACGGGAAGTCACTGAATAACATGCGCAACTACTTTTTACATAAAAATCTTTAATAAGACATGAAGAAACTACGTGATTAAATGTAGATTGACGGGAAGCCACTGAATAACATGCGCAACTACTTTTATATAAAAATCTTTAATAAGACAGGAAGAAACTACGTGATTAAATGCAGATTGACGGGAAGTCACTAAATAATATGCGGAACTACTTTTCACATAAAAATCTTTAATAAGACATGAAGAAACTACGTGATTAAATGCAGATTGACGGGAAGTCACTGAATAACATGCGCAACTACTTTTTACATAAAAATCTTTAATAAGACATGAAGAAACTACGTGATTAAATGCAGATTGTCGGGAGGTCACTGAATAACATGCGCAACTACTTTTTACATAAAAATCTTTAATAAGACAGGAAGAAACTACGTGATTAAATGCAGATTGACGGGAAGTCACTGAATAACATGCGCAACTACTTTTTACATAAAAATCTTTAATAAGACAGGAAGAAACTACGTGATTAAATGCAGATTGACGGGAGGCCACTGAATAACATGGGCAATTACTTTTTACATAAAAATCTTTAATAAGACATGAAGAAACTACGTGATTAAATGCAGATTGACCGGAAGTCACTGAATAACATGGGCAACTACTTTTTACATAAAAATCTTTAATAAGACAGGAAGAAACTACGTGATTAAATGCAGATTGACGGGAAGTCACTGAATAACATGGGCAACTACTTTTTACATAAAAATCTTTAATAAGACAGGAAGAAACTACGTGATTAAATGCAGATTGACGGGAAGTCACTGAATAACATGCGCAACTACTTTTTACATAAAAATCTTTAATAAGACAGGAAGAAACTACGTAATTAAATGCAGATTGACGGGAAGCCACTGAATAACATGGGCAACTACTTTTTATATAAAAATCTTTAATAAGACAGGAAGAAACTACGTGATTAAATGCAGATTGACGGGAAGTCACTGAATAACATGCGCAACTAGTTTTTATATAAAATTCTTTAATAAGATATGAAGATAACGAAGCCGTTAAAAATAAATTCATGGTGACGCTGAAAGATGTATACATAATACAACTAGGACTCAGTTGTTGTAACCACTGGATCAGCAAAGTGATGAACAATGGTTGAACAAGTAAACCAACACCGAGGTCTGAAGCAGCAAGACTCAAAAGCAATGTTTTTAGAGGTTTTGGCAACGATGAGGTTTTTGTTATCGCGTGTATTGTTGCAATATTTAACATGACTGTGTTATATGATAAAAATGCGTTAAAAACACAGTTAACAATCTGTGACACGTGAAGATCTTCAGCCTCGTCGATGGAAGGGTAGTAAGGACGGATGAATAAAACGATTTCTTGCATAAATCAGCTGTATTTACGAAACATAAACATGATGAACAAAACTACAAGAATTTACAACGCAAGCGAAAAAAAAAAAACACATGTCAAAAAAAACTTAAGGGGGGTCCGAGCCCCTGAAGACTAACTTAGGGCCTAGTTCCCACACGTCCGAACAATGTAACAGAAAATAAAATTTCAGTTCCGAACATCCTCTCGCCCGATGCAGGGAGTGCATCTTCAAATTGATCAATAATGTTCACATCAAGTTCAATAAGTGTCAACGTTCCTTTGTCAGTTCAATCAAGTTCAGCAGCTAGATCAGCATCACAGGCTTCAAAAAGGTGTAGCCGCTGCACTGGACGACGGGTAACATTTCCAGATGTCAATCGCAAGGTAACTGATCGGATAAGACCATCACGACCAGGATGGGTGGCTTCCACGCGAGCACGTTTCCACTGACCTCGAGCTAAGTTATCTTCGCTAACAAGGACCAAGTCACCTTTATGTATCTCGCGACCAACTGTAAACCATTTCTTGAGGGGTATCAAAGACTTCAGGTACTCAGCATGCCAACGCTTCCAAAATCCATTGACAAGCTTTTGATGATACTGAAAACGTTTAGTGATGGCTCTAGAAGTGTGTTCCGAAACACGAGTGTCCTTAGCTGGAGACGCTTGAAGATTTCTCCCAATGAGAATCTGAGCAGGGGTAATCACGCTGTAGTCCCCAGGGTCTGCACTAAGGTAAGTAAGAGGACGGCTGTTCAGCTGTGCCTCAATTTCAGCTAAAATGGTGGTCAGCTGTTCAGCATCCAACATTGCTTTGGCAAAGATTTTCTTCAGAGGTGTCTTGACACTCTTCACAAGACGTTCATAAAACCCACCCCACCATGGGGATCTCTCCACGATATGCTTCCACTGAATCTTCCTTTCAGACAATGCGACTTGAGTTTTGTCAGCTTCAAGTACTCTCCAACATTGCTGCAAATGTTTATTAGCACTCTTGAATGTTTTGGCATTATCTGACCAAATAATACTGCACATTCCTCTTCTTGCCACCATTCGTCTTAAGGCAAGGAGAAACCGCTCCGCAGTCATGTTGCTCACTAACTCTAAGTGTATTGCACGGGTAACTGCACAGGTAAATAGACAGATGTAAACCTTTCGCCACTGTCTTTTAAAAACAATGGACCAGCAAAGTCCAAACCAACATTAGTAAATGGCGGTGCAGGTTTGATCCTGTCTTCAGGAAGTGGTGCCATCTTCTGCATAAATGGCTTTGTGTGGTAATGGCGACAAACTAGGCAGTTCTTTACTGTCTGACGGACTGTTGATCTCCCTTTGATCAACCAAAATTTCTGTCGTAGGACTGAGAAAGTACACTCAACGCCAGCATGGAGTTCACGGCAGTGAACATCTTCAATCAGGAGCTTCACAACAGGATGGTTGGAAGGCAAGATAATGGGATGCTTCTCCTCTTCCGGTAATGAAGACTTATGAATTCTTCCTCCAACGCGAAGTAAGCCACTAGTAGGACACAGAAATGGATTTAAATTTGCTAGCTTACTGTCCTTCAAGGGACCACCATGTTTAGCCAACGAAGCTACTTCGTCAAAACTTGTTTTCTGTACATGGGCTATCAGCCCTTCTTCTGCCTCTCGTATCTCTAGTCCAGTTAAAGGAGTTGAAAGTCTCTCTTCTTCTTTCAACTTCGAGTTGCGAATGAATCTTCTGATCCATGCAACAGTTCTAAACAATCGACTGTACTTGCTGAACCTGGCGTAGTCAATAAACGGTTCTCTAGTTTGGACAACACAGCTGCCAATAGCTTTACTCTTCCTCTCCACTTGTACTGCTTCATTTGGAGACTTGGATCTTAAATCCTCTGGCCAATCCTTTTCTAACTCTTGCAACCAAGAGGGCCCCTTCCACCACAACTGACTCTCTCTAAGCTGGCTGACAGATAAGCCTCGGCTAGGTAGATCTGCTGGATTATGCGACCCTGGGCAATATCTCCAAACACAAGGATCCAACAGCGACTGAATTTCCATGACACGGTTAGCAACAAATGGTTTCCACTGTGAGGCTGATCCTCTGATCCAGTGTAAGGTGGAAGAATTGTCTGTCCAACAGACAATGCGGCTAATAGGACAGTCAATTGCATCTTTAACATAGATACACAGTCGAGCAGTTATCACTGCAGCCATTAGCTCCAAGCGAGGGAGACTAATTTTTCGCAGAGGAGCAACTCTTGTCTTAGACATCACAAGGCTTGTAGACGCCTTCCCTTCTTTAGGAACAACTCTGATATAGATGGCGGTGGCATACGCAACTTCTGATGCGTCACCAAATGCGTGTAACTCCACCTTTGCATGCTGGCTTAAAGGCCAATCAATGTAACTTCTTGGAATGTGAAGCTGTTCAAGCTCTGAAAGCTCTTGAACCCACTGCACCCACTTCCTAGAGGTTTCTTCAGGTAACTCATCATCCCAACCAACACCCTGGGTCCACAGACTCTGAAGCAAAAGTTTTGACCTTACTGTAAAAGGCGAGATGAGACCAATCGGATCGAAGATCTTTGCTGCTAAAGAAGCTAGTTCTCTCTTAGTGTACAATGTCTCTGATTTCAATTTCAGAGAGTCCAATTCAATCATAAAGACAAGGCTGTCTGTTTTCGTATTCCACTTTAGACCTAAAGCTTTCGTAACTGGATGCATTCCTGGTAGTTCACTCTCCAATCTGATCAAACTATCTGATGCTCTATCTTTCTCAGGAATGGCTTGCATAACCTCAGGCGAATTGCTGGACCATTTTGTCAAATTGAAAGCTGCTTGCTCCATAAGCTGTTTTGAACTTTGCTGTAACCTCACGGCTTCACGTACAGTATCTTTCCCTGAGGCAAAGTCGTCAACATAAGTGTTCCTCAGAATTTCATCTGAAGCTTCAGGGAATGTTTCTTTCCATCTCCTTGCGTGCTCTTGAGTGGTACAGATGGCAAGGAATGGACTAGAAATAACTCCAAACGTAACTCTTGTCATTCGATAAATCTTAGGTGTGGCATCAGGGTCCAAATCTCTCCACAGGAAACGATGTGAATCCCTATCTTCTTCTTTCAAGCCAATCTGCAAGAACATCTTTTCAACATCACCCATGACCCCCACCTGATTCTTTCTGAAGCGCAGAAGAATTCCGACCAAATCAGGGTGCAATGCAGGGCCCGCTTCTAAGCAGCTATTTAGAGACACACCATTTACATCTCTCGCAGATGCATCAAATACAACCCTCGTCTTAGTTGTTTGCTTATCTTCTCGGATAATAGCATGATGTGGAAGGTAAAACACAGGACGCCCATCTGCTGGTGCATACTGCTCACAGGGTACCTCTTCTGCTACTCCGTCCTCCACATACTTATTAATGGCCTCTTGGTAGGACTTGGCTTTGGATGAATCTTGGAGCAGATTCCTCTCCAGATTATACAGCCTACTTCTTGCTTGTTTGTAATTATCTTTCAGTACAACTTGCTCATCTTTCCATGGCAATGAGACTTCATACCGACCATTTTTGTATGCTAATGTCTCTTTAAACTTCTTTAAGACTGTACTTTCACTTTGGCTGGTGAAAACTGACATTTCAACAGGTGTAATACCAATGGACTCCAAGTTCCAGAACTTCTGAAGTGTATCATTTAGTTCTTGGTTAGCACAAACTTGAACACTCATAGACACTGTGCAATCTTGGCCATGACCACCCGTTGGTCCACAGAAGACCCAACCTAAGGATGTACGAAGTGCCACTGGTTCATTAGGACCACCTCTCACAACATCTCTGGATACAAAGGAATAATAGAAATCCAAGCCAATGAGAACATCAATCTCTTGTTCGTTTCGGGGAAACTTCTCTGGAAACTTTATATCTTGAAGATGAGGCCACTTGGTAGGATAAACATCCACAGCATCAGCTGGACGGCATGTAACTGGAGCAGTTAGTGCCTCAAGACCTTGCGGCTTTCCAGGATCGCTGACCGGTGCTAGCGTAAAGGAAATTCTCTTTCGCAAAGTGTCCCTAGCAGATTTTCTTCCAAAACCCGAGACTGCGATTCTCACGGTCTCCCCATCAAGACCAAGCTCTTCAACCACACTCTGTTGGACAAAGGACGTTTGGGAGCCGGGATCAAAGAAACATCTGACAATCTTTTTGCAACCATTGGATCCACAAAGGACAGCAGGAACAGTCTGCAGGATCACCTTCCCACCTGAATTAACTGCAATGGAACTTGCTACTATGGAAGACGACGAAGGAGGAGTTGCAGATGAGGATGGTGGCTCAGAGGACTTTGAATTGGCTTCTTCTGGCTGAGACTTGACTGGTTCCAAGTGCAGGAGACTGTGTTGTTTACCACGGCAGTATTTACAGAGTGGTTTTTGACAAACTTCAGCTCTGTGACCCGATTCAAGGCACCGAAAACACAGTCCTTTGGATACCGCTTTTCTAAATCTTTCTTTAACTGGCAATGACAGAAAACTGATGCACGACCACACCCAATGGTTTTTACCACAAATGATGCACACACGCCCTTGAGTTGTCGTGCACAAGGCAGAGGTAGAGTACTTTCGAGACTTGGAATGGGCTCCATGATTCCAACTGTTTTCCTGTGCAGGGGACTTCGATTGAAGAGAGGGAGGCTGGGAGGACTCCTTAGCTCTTATTAACTGTTCTAAGAAGGCAAACAATGTTTTCACTTTCACATAGTCCTCTTTATGGTCACCAATTTCTAATTCCTACTTCTCCACAACCTTTTTCGGTAACTTGTCAACAATTAAAGGCACGAGAACAGGCGCTAAGGTCTCGGAACGGAACTTCTCTCCCATTGATTCAACAGAACGAACATGACCAACTACTTGATCATAAAATTTACGCATGGACAATGCATCTTCAGAATTCAACTGTGGCAAATGAATTAGGGACCTTATGTGTGCATCAAGAATCAACCGCGGATGGCCAAATCGTTCCTTCAGAGACTCTAATACTGGCTGATAATTCTCTTGTATGACTGCAAACCCTTTAACCGCTTCGGCAGCTGAACCTTTCAATGATCTTATTAGGTATTCTAATTTCTGAACATCAGCTAAAGATGGATTATCCACCACTGAGACTTTAATTGACTGATAATAAGACTGCCAGCTTAAAACATCCCCATCAAATGTTGGCAGATCAATCTTTGGAAGCTTCACTTGTACCTTGGGGCCTAACGATAGCGGCGCCTGGGCTGCAGTTGAATTACTTCCCGCGCTTTCCTTTCCGACATGTTTACTTTCTAGGTAATGCATCATTTTCGCCATGTATTCAATGACACGCAATTCGTACTCGTTATGACTCACACATTCTTCGTCAATCTCTTTCTCTTCCAATAGAGTACACATTGAGGCCTGAACTTCTTGAAGATCGTTCCATTTATTTGCAATGTTATCTTTCAAAACCTGAATTCTAGCATGGTTATCGGGGATTGACAGAGCTTCGTCGATAGACTTCAAGGTGTCCGTCACGGACTTTCTAAGAAAACGTCTTTTCTTCTTAATAGCCTCCAGGTCATTCACCATTTTCATACACAATCTCCACTAACCTTGAATGACAGTTTCGTTCATTAAAAACTCCAAAATTTCTGCAAAGTTCACAAGAGATAATGGCGCCAATCGCCGCACTGCCAAGACCAACTTGACCAAATTCTTCACCACAAACGGAGGTCCAATTCTCAATTCTCCGCTGGTATCTTCAAATACTCGCCTACACTGTAGATCCGGCTACCGAAGGACCATGAATAAAACGATTTCTTGCATAAATCAGCTGTATATAAACATGATGAACAAAACTACAAGAATTTACAACGCAAGCGAAAAAAAAAAACACATGTCAAAAAAAACTTAAGGGGGGTCCGAGCCCCTGAAGACTAACTTAGGGCCTAGTTCCCACACGTCCGAACAATGTAACAGAAAATAAAATTTCAGTTCCGAACAACGGATTTCCTTTCAAAAAGAGTTTCCAGTAATAATGTCGTATTTCGTGGTGAGGAAAGTATGAAGCGATAACGTTTTTGTCTGGTCGTGGGCATAAAAGAGAGCAATCTCTTGCTTACAAAATTGACCACGATCTTGACCAGCGAAATATGATATCAAGCAGTATTCTGACGCTAATTAGGATTAATTTGAGTTATTCAGAACTTTTTTGTTAAACCATATATCACGGCTATTGAAAATGTAAGGTTTGAAATATATTTAAATTTTATTTGAATTCAAACATACAGAATTTTTTACTTCCTCTCACGGAAGTTATTTCCTAAACATCACGTTTTAAGTTCCTGGTGTCGGATTTTCTGTAGCAGCTTTCGATCGCGCAAAATTCGGCTTTTATCCATATCAGTTGTTTTTGTTTATTGTTGCCATAGTGATATCGATTTTACTTAAAACTACATTTTGACAAACTTCAATCCAAAATCAGTCAGCGGTAAAAATTTCATAGCGATCGGACAACGATGAAAACACTTTTCAGGCGATTGACAAATATTGGTATGGTGTCGAAAACCTGTATCAAAACACCTTCACCTAAAAACAGCAGGAATGAATTTTTAACAAGCGAAATGGAGATTTGAACGCTGTTTATACTGATACAGTTCCTTTCCGTGTTTTCTAACATGGGTACAATTAGCCAGATTCTCTTAAAGACTGTTGCATTTTGCTGTCAAGTTTATTTAATACAGGACTCACTGTTTAGTGAGCGCTTCCTATTTACAATTACCCCCAAGCATTGCTATTTTTATTAGCACAGGTGGCTAAGTTTTCGACAGTAGGACACGTTCGTGGTCGATTTTAAACTAGTTGGTCGGCTTTTTTCGCAATGACGTCAGGATAATTTGATTGCCATTTTGATGTACGCACGCCCAGTTTGGACAAAAGTGATCGTACTTTAAACTTAAAATTGTCAATTAATATGCTTTAGCGATCAAAGTGTTTAGTGCTCTTTAACTAGTTTCCTGAGGCGTTAGAATTAAAACTGGCACAAATGACAATAGAGGTTATTTAATCGTTAT